>NC_071992.2:68431847-68737717 GCF_028885655.2 Pongo abelii
CATAACTGTGATAACCAGTCAGAATGAATATTTTTTAAATGGCTTGGTAGAAGACCAATATATAAAAACAACTATTTCTAATACCCCAGCAACTCAGAAATAGATACACACAAACTTTAACAAATTAGCCAACTGAACCCACTAGTACACTAAGAGACAATATTCAGTTTTCAGCTCAAATGTCATCTCTTGTATAAGAGCCCACGATTACCCTAAGGCAGTACTCTCCCCACCATTCTCCTTTCCTACTCCACTGTTCTTCATAGTACTAATCACCACCTGCCATTGTAATATGTATTAAGACAGTCATGTTAAATGACTTCAAGCCATAGGAAGTAAAAATGACAGGTCACAAATTAATACATTTAGTCTGATAACATGTATAAGTAAAGGTATACAAAGATGTAGGTAAGGTATGTCTAGGCACCGGAAGAGACTATGGCCTGCTGACCCTAGTTCCTCCTCAGGAAGAGTCTGAGATTGAAGAGCAGTGTAGAAACCTTTCCACTTTAGTTCTCTCTGCCTTCAAGATGAAACAAGACATATTCAGTTTTTCATATATCTATTTATATTTTTAACATTTCAAACTATGTGTGTTTTTAAAAGGCTAACTTGCAAATTATTCTAAAATTAAATTCAACTGAAACATTTTGATAATTTCAAAAAATTACTTCTATGTTTTTATTTCAATAATTTAAATATTAAGAAATTTTATGAAATTATAAGCAAATTGCATTAACGAAAATTATTTAAAATATAACATTTGTTCTCAAGAAAAGAAAAATAGCTCAGAGTCGTCAGAGCTATGTGAAATATGTAAAATTTTTCACACCCAGAAACAAGAGTGTGGGTCCAAGGGCAATTATTTAAAGGCGTTCTGTCCCTAACTATCCCACTCAATTACCCTCGTGTTCCTGGAATTTGTGATACAAAGATCAATGTACAGCTAATCAACAGTTTATGTCATTTTAATGTAAATTCTTGGCAAACGACTAAGAAGTGCCTCTTCTTTTTCCCTTAAAAGCCCACTTGTAACTGCTACTAATTGGAGTGCATATTCAAGGCAAGTTGAATCTATGCTCCCAGGTAGCCATCTTCAAGCTTTGAGCTTGAACAATCTCTGTATTTAATCTTATTTTCTGAATTTCGTTATTTAAGACTGACATTCTGAATACATCAAACCAGAAGTCAGGAAATAACAGCTCGACTCCAATCCCAGATGCCATCTGTTTTTGTAAATGTTTTACTGGAACACAGCCAGGCTCATTAGTTTACTTGGTGTCCATAGCTGGCACTGCAATGGCAGAGTTGAATAATTTGGGACACAAACAAAATGGTTCAAAAAGTCTAAAATATTTACTACCTGGGTCTTTCCCAAATCACGTTGCCAATCCCTGCCTTAAACTATTCTCAGTGACTTAAGCCATTCTCCATATGGCTGAGACCCTGATACCCAAAATACGGTGTACACACCAGCAGCATGGGCATCACCTGGTTACTTAGAAATGCTGTTCACAGACCCTAATCTAGGACTACTGAATTAGAATCTGCATTTTAACAAGATCTCCATTAACATTTGAGAAGCACAGCCTTAAGAGTCAGATAATGTTAGAACTGGAAGGAATCACAGACTTTCTAGTCAAATCTGCAAAATGTGGACATGATTTTAATTGTTACCCTTCAGGACCATTAAGTCCACTGAATATCTTCAGCAACAATGAAAACATCTTTGTATTATTAGCTGTAAACCTGCTGAGCATGCTATTTCTGTGTGAAATCGTCAATTAAAATGTTCAAAAGAACAGGTTCAAAAAAAGAGATTTTATGGTATACAATGAGAGAGTTCCCTCCAAGATGTCTCTGAATATGGTTAAGTCAACAATAGATTCATCAATCACAATCCAAACCTCTATTGCCACATTAACCACAACCCATGATTCTATCAAATAGTCCAATGGATCCAGGCAGCAACACACCACAGCTCTGTAGTTAGACCAAATGTGAACTCTGCCTCGACATTAGCTAGAAATGTAATCTTGAAAAGCATCTGTTCAAATCAAATTAGAATTTACATTATTATTCTAATTGATCATTCAACAAATATGTTCATTCTCTTTCACAATGTTTTCCCTCAGTTTTAGAAACTTGTTTTCTCTCTCAGCTTTTGCTTTTCTTCTATCTCCATGGCTTCTTATATTTCAGAATATTTTCTTACTCAAAATATATATTTATTTCAAAACTACTAACATACAAGCTACAAGGCATTTTCTGTATACTTCAAAAGTGAGAGGGAAAAATTAACTTATATACTTGCTAAGTCTGGAATTACCTGACGTAAGTGTGGTTATCCACAGATAAAAGGAAGACCAGTATGCATGATGCTTTTTAAACAGCAGAATCAAATAAAGATTTCATCCAGATCTATCTTACTGGGCAGCACTAGTACCTGTCATTCATCTCATGCAGATAATTTATAAGAATGTAAAGAATGTCAGGTGACCATCAGGTCAGGGGGTTGTTAAGCTGCCACTCTAAAATAATAATTGGTTGCAGCTGGTGCCAGGGAAAGACAGTCTCCCAACAGATAGAAAACACCTGAAGCTGGTGATCAGCAGCTTCCCAATAATATCTCAAGAGTGGAGTTGGCAGGCTCAAGCATGCACACTAAGGTGCAAAGTGGCAGAGTTTAACCGGTATATGACCTTCCCCTAGGAATGCTCAACTGATAAGGGAAAAATGCCTCAAGTGAGCACGCACACAACTTCAGTAAACATACTGTGCATGTGGCCCCTCCCAAGTGCTGGCAGGACACTGAACATGACAGCCCAGCCCAAGGGAAACATCGAGGGAGGAGAGATGGAAACCCTGGAACCATGCCAATGTATAAAACCCCAAGTCAAGGATAGAACAGGGCACTTGGATCTCCCGTCACCCACTTGGCCCTCTTCCAAGTGTACTTTATTTCCTTACATTCCTGCTCTAAAACTTTTTTAATAAGCCTTCACTTCTGCTCTAAAACTTGCCCTGGTCTCTCACTCTGCCTTAAACCTGTTTCTGCCCCTCAGCAGAACTATTTCCTCCAAGGAGGCAAGGATCAGGTTGCTGCAGACCCATACAGATTCAAAACTGGTAACAACCCCACTGACAGAACAGACTCCCTTCTGAGCCAAGGGGACTCCAGAGAAACCTCAAAAACTGAGTTTCAGGCTATGATGGGAAGAGGGATCAGACAAAACTCATAATACCCCTTCCCTTTTGGAGTTTAGGCACAACTGGCCACCATTAATGTAAAACAGAAATCAACTACACTTTCTCAGGGCTCCTTAAGACTGTTTTTCCCAAGATGATGCTCACTCATATTGGCTCAGAAGAAACCTCTTTAAAATATTTCACAGAGTTTGGTTTCTCCATTAACAAGAATAAAAACTAAAGACAAACAAACAATAATTTCAAATTTCTCATCATCATATAAACATAAAAGAAAAATACCATATACCAGCCAGGCGCGGTGGCTCACGCCTGTAATCCCAGCACTTTGGGAGGCCCAGGTGGGCAGATCACGAGGTCAGGAGATCAAGACCATCCTGGCTAACACGGTGAAACCCTGTCTCTACTAAAAAATAGAAAAAATTAGCCGGGCGTGGTGGTGGGCACCTGCAGTCCCAGGTACTCCGGAGGCTGACGCAGGAGAATGGCGTGAACCCAGGAGGCGGAGCTTGCAGTGAGCCGAGATCGCGCCACTGCACTCCAGCCTGGGCAACAGAGCAAGACTCTGTCTCAAAAAAAAAAGAAAAGAAAAATACCATATACCATTGTTCCTGGTTATTCAGAAAAATCACAGTGTCATACAAAGGTAAAGGGAGTAATCTGAAGAAGCCACAAAAATTAAAATCTAACACCAGAAAATAGAAAGTACCCTTTTCAAAAGTCTCTTTAAGTGTATCATAACAAAGATAAACACAATGCTTTTGTAATAACTTGTAAAACATTCCCCTCCATTATATTCAAGTTTTCTAAACACTAGATTTAAAAAAAAACTCCAAGCTCTTTCTGTTGTTAAAACTCAGTCATAAGGTAACAATGAAAAACTAATCTACTCCTTCCCACTTCCTATTCTGTCAGTCTTTCTGACATCAACCACTCACTCTGATTTGCCATTTTGTTTAAATGAGAATAATGTATCATTTTCAGTAATACACAGAAAATGGAGTCTAAACAACAGAGATAGGTGGGCCTAAAAATACTCCATCTGGATGCCTCATTTAAATGACAATAAGAGGATTTCTTAAAAGTATAAATCTATAAGGAAGGACAAAATGGGAGGTGAAACAAAAACAATAAAATATTGAAGCGGAAAGTCAGAAGAACAAATGTTAAACATGAGAAAACCAAATACCAAGCTGGCAGAGGAGTAAGCCAAGGAGCAACCTGATTTACAATACGGAACTATTTATACCAGTATTTTTAGATACCAGACTCAAACTTTGCTGCCTCATAAGACAACCATTAGCCACATGTGGTTTGTTTTAAAGTTAAATTGATAAAAATTTAGTTTCTCAGCTACCAAGAACATTTTCAGCGCTCTTTAGTGACAAACTATTGTACTGAGCAGCACAGATATAAACTACTTCTATCATCACAAAAAGTTCCATTGAAGTTGAGGTAGAAGGTGAAAAACTGTAATGCAAGATCTATAGGAACACTAAAAAAAAAAAAATCATACACAAAGGAATGAATTTAATGAAAGACAAGAGCATAACATTATCCAAAGGAAATCCTACATGAATGAAGGGATATACTACCATGTTCATGGATTGGAGGACCCTCCTTCCAAATTAAAATAATATCAATTCCCCCTAGAATAAACTATGGCTTCAATCCCAATCGAAATACCCGTCAAATCATTTGTTTGACAAGCTGATTCTAAAACGCATACAGAAATGCAGGAGTCCAGAAAGCACCAAGATACCTTGGAAGAACCAGCATGCTCATGCTCATACTATCAGACACCAAGACAGAAAATAACGAACAGCAATTAATATAACATAGTATTGGAGTAAGAATAGACAAATAGATGATGGAATAGAACAAAGAATTCATAAAGACATTTGCATAGGAGAGGTTCTAACCAGGGCAACTGGGCAAAAAACAGAAATAAAAGGCACCCAGATTGAAAAAGTGAGAAGTAAAACTCTCTATTCACAGATGACATAATCTTGTACAGTTGACCATTGAACAGCACAAATCTGAACTGCATAGGTCCACTTACACATGGATTTTCTTACACCTTTGCCACCCCTGAAACAGCAACATCAACATCTTCTCTTTCTCAGCTTACTCAACATGACGACGAGGAGGATGAAGACCTTTACAATGATCCACTTCCGCTTAATGGACAGTAAATATATCTTCTCTTTCTTATGATTTTCTTAATAACATTTTTTCTCTAGTTTACTTTATTGTAAGAATACAGTATATAATACATGCAACATTCAAAATATGTGTTAATCAACTGTTTGTTATCAGTGAGGCTTCTAGTCAACAGGAAGTTATTAGTAGTTAAGTTTTGGGGAAGCTAAAAGTTATATACGGCTTTTTGACTGTGGGGGAGGAGGGTCAGCATCCCTAATTCCTGCATTTTCAAGGGCCAATAGCAGACAGAAGATGCAAAGGAATCCAATAAAGACAAAGGTTTTATAAGTTCAATCTACAAAACTCAATTGTTTTTCTATAAACTTGCAATAAATAATTGAAAAAGAAGAAAACAACTTCATTTACAATAGCATCAAAAGGACAAAATATTTAGAAATAAATTTAACAAAAGACATGCAAAACTTATATTTTGAAATCTACAAAACACTGTTGAAAGAAATTAAATATGATCTAAACAAATCAGAAAACATCCCAGGTTCATGGATCTGAATACCAAATACTCCCCAAACTGATTTACAGCTTCAACAGAATCCCTATTAGAGTCCAAACTGGGTTCTTTGTAGATTTTAACAAGGTGATTCTAAAATTCATATAAAATGTTAAGGGACCCAGAATAGCCAAAATCATCTTGGAAACAAAAGAGCAGACTTCCAGTTTCTGGTACAGCATGTAAAGAGCTTGGAAATCATCACTCCAATCCTCACAGCAGGAAAAAAAAATGCTGAACGAAACAAGTCTTCTTAGATCCATCAGGATCCATCAGAGAACTGAGGTCCCAGGACAAACCATCTCCCTGGAAGCTAGAGAGATGGGTGACAGAGAATCAAAGCATATTGGGAGCAGAAATTGCTGTTGGATCTATCAACTGGTAGAAACACTTAAAGGGTAACTGACTAATTGTTAAAGACTGAACAAGAACTAGCTAGAGAAATAAAAACCCCAAAGAGTCCAGTCTTATGGAAGTTAGGTGGCCTTCACAGTGCTCACCCAAGGAGAAGTGGATAATCTGAATAGGCCTATATCTATTAAAGAAATGAGTAATTAACAACCTTACAAAACAGAAAGCAACAGGCCCACATGTTCTCACTGGTAAATTATGTCAAACATTTAAGAAGGAAACAATACCAATTCTCTACAGTGTCTTCCAGAAAAAGAAGCAGAGGGAACACCTCTTAACTCATTCTATGAGACCAACATTACCATAATCCCAAAATCAGAAAAAGACACCACAAGAAAGGGAATTTACAGAGCACTATCTCTCATGAACATAGATGCAAAAACCCTCAACAAAAATATTGGCAAATCAAATCTAATAACATATAAAACGAATTATAAACTATGACCAAACAGGATTGAGTGCAGGTATGCAAGGCTAGTGTAATATTTGAGAATCAATTAATGTAGCCCATCACATCAATAGGCTAAAAAAGAAAAATCATATCAACAGAGTCAGGAAAATTATTTGACAAATTCAACATCCATGCATGATAAAAACTCTCAGCAAATTAGGAATACAGGGAAACATTCTCAAGTTTATCAGATAAAGATGGTGGGCAAAAAAAAAAAATCTATAGTTAATATCATACTGAATAATGAGAAAACAGATGCTTTCCTCCCTAAGATCAGAAGCAAGGCAAAAGGATGTACCCTCTCATCACTCTATTCACCATCATATTGGAAGTATCATTAAGCGTTAATAAGACAAAAAAGGAAATAAAAGAAATAATTACAGCAAAGTCGCAGGATACAAGGTAAATCTATGAGTCAGTTGTTTTCCCATACACTATCTCTGAACAACTGGAATTTCAAATTAAAAACACAGCACTAGGCCAAGCACGGTGGCTCATGCCTATAATCCTAGCATTTAGGAAGGCAGAGATGGGAGGACTGCTGTGAGGCCAGGAGTTCGAGACCAACCTGGGCAACAGAGTGACATCCCATCTCCATAAAAATTAAAAAAAATAAAAAAATAGCCGGGCATGGTTGTATGTGCCTGTAGTCCTAGCTGCTCAAGAGGCTGAGATGGGAGGATCTCTTGAGCCCAGGAGTTTGATGTTACAGTTAGCTATGATCACACCACTTCACTCCAGTCTAGGTGACAGAGCTAGATCCTGCCTCTTAAAAAGGGGGGGAAAGGCCAGGCACGGTGGCTCCCGCCTGTAATCCCAGGACTTTGGGAGGCTGAGGTGGGCAGATCACGAGGTCAGGAGTTAGAGACCAGCCTGGCCAACATGGTGAAACCCTGTCTCTACTAAAAATACAAAAATGAGCTGGGCGTGGTGGTGCGTGCCTGTAATCCCAGCTACTCAGGAGGCTGAGGCCGGAGAATCTTGCACCCAGGAGGCGAAGGCTGCAGTAAGCCGAGATTGCGCCATTGCACCATTGCACTCCAGCCTGGACAACAGAGTGAGACTGTCTCAAAAAAAAAAAAAAAAAAAAAAAAGGCGGGGAGGGGGTGGACAACAACAACACACACACACACACACACACACACACACACACACACACACGACCATTAGCATTAGCACCAAAAAAAAAAAGAAAGAAAGAGAAATACTTTAGTATAAATGTAACAAAATATGTGCAAGATCTATAAGAGGAAAACAAAAGCCAAATGAAAGAAATCAAAGAAAATTGAAACAAATAAACAGATATTCCACGTTCACAAGCAGAAAGACTCTATACTGTCAAGATATCAACTGTTCCCAACTTGATTTACAGATTCAATGCAATCCCAATCAAAATCCTGGCAAGCTATTTTGTAGATACTGACAAACTAAAGTTTGTTTCCATATATTCTAAAGTTATGGAAAAGCAAAAGACTCAGAATGGCCAGCACAACATTAAAGAACAACAAAGTCAGAAGACTGACACTACCAACTTCAAGATTTACTATAAAGCCGCAGTACTCAAAAGAATGTGGTATTGGTAAAAGAATAGACAAATAGATCGCTGAAACAGAACAGAGAGCCCAGAAATAGACCCACACAAATACAGTCAACTGATCTTTTGACAACGGAGCAAGGGCAATTCATTGGAGCAAAGACAGTCTTGTCAAAACCCACAGAGCTATACACAAAGTTGAAAAGTTCATAATGAGGAAACTACACAATACAAAGAGTGAATCCTGTTGCGGGAAGTCAGGGACCCCAAACAGAGGGACCGGATGAAGCCATGGCAGAAGAACGTGGATTGTGAAGATTTTACGGACATTTATTAGTTCCCCAAATCAATACTTTTGTAATTTCTTATGCCTGCCTTTACTGCAATCTCTAAACATAAATCGTAAAGATTTCATGGACACTTATCACTTCCCCAATCAATACCCTTGTGATTTCCTATGCCTGTCTTTAATTTAATCTCTTAATCCTGTCAGTTGAGGAGGATGTATATCGTCTCAGGACCCTGTAATAATTGCATTAACTACACAAATTGTACAGCATGTGTGTTTGAGCAATATGAAATGTGGGCACCCTGAAAAAAGAACAGGATAACAGCAATTGTTCAGGGAATAAGAGAGATAACCTTAAACTCTCACCACCGGTGAGTCGGGCAGAACAGAGCCATATTTCTCTTCTTTCAAAAGCAAATGGGAGAAATATCGCTGAATTCTTTTTCTCAGCATGGGATATCCCTGAGAAAGAGATGCGCACCAAGAGGTAGGTCTCTGAACTGGCGCCCCCCCCAGGGTGTACCTGTCTCTTATGGTTGAGACTGCAGGGGTGAAATAAACTCCAGTCTCCCATAGTGCTCCCAGGCTTATTAGGAAAAGGAAATTCCCACCTAATAAATTTTGGTCAGACCGGTTATCTCAAAACCCTGTCTCCTGATAAGATGTTATCAATGACAATGGTGCCCGAAACTTCATTAGCAATTTTAATTTCCCCTAGGTCCTGTGGTCCTGTGATCTCGCCCTGCCTCCACTTGCCTTGTGATATTCTATTACCCTGTTAAGTACTTGATGTCTGTCACCCACACCTATTCGTATACTCCCTCCCCTTTTGAAACTCCTTAATAAAAACTTGCTGGTTTTTGTGGCTTGTGGGGCATCACGGATCCTACCAACGTGTGATGTCTTCCCCAGACGCCCAGCTTTAAAATTTCTCTTTTGTACTCTGTCCCTTTATTTCTCAAGCCGGCTGACACTTAGGAAAATAGAAAAGAACCTACGTGATTTTCGGGGCAGGTTCCCCGAAAGAATCCTAATGCAAACTATGTATGAACTTTAGTTAATAATAACATATCAATATTAGTTCATCAATTATAACAAATGTACCACACTAATGCTAAAAACAGGACGTTAGAAACAGGAAACTGTGTGTTGGTGGAGGTAGAGGTAGCATATGAAAGCACTCTACTTTTTGCTCAATTTTTCTGTGAATCTAAAATTGTTCTAAAAATTAAAGTCTATTTTAAAAGTTGTAGTAAAGTATATATTAGTAATTCTCACACTGTGTGTGACAGCAAACTCTAGTAACAATTTAAAATATCTACCAATTAGAGACTCATTAAATAAAGATACACTCTTTTTTTTTTTTATAAAAAGAAAAAAGGTAGAAGAGTCATACTTCCTGTTTTCCAAACTGACTATAAAGCAACAGCAATCAAAACAGTGTGGTACTGCTATCACAGTAATCTTACTGACCAACAGAGAGTTCAGAAATAAACCCATGTCTATAGTCAACTGATTTTCCACAAGGATGCCAAGGTAATTCAATAGGTAAAGAATAGTCTTTTCAACAAATAGTACTTAGGACAACTGGATAACCACATGCAAAAGAAAGAAGTTGGAACCTTACTTCATACCATATACAAAAATTAAATCAAAATGGATCAAGAACCCAAATGTAAGAACCAAATCTATAAAAATATTGTGAAAACATGGGAGTAAATCAGTTTTGGCAACACACCAAAAGCATGAGAAACTAAGGAAAAAATAAATTAGACTTGATCGAAATTTTAAAACTTTTGTGCTTCAAAGGACACTATCAAGAAAGTGATAAGATAACCCACAAAATGAGACAAAATATTTGCAAATCACATATCTGATCTTGGACCTGTATCCAGAATATATGAAGAACCCCTACAACTAAGTAATAAAAAGACAATCCAACTAAAAAAATGAGCCAAGCATCTGAACAGACATTTCTCCAAAGTAGACATACAAATGGCCAATAAGCACATGAAAAGATGCTTGACATTATCAGCCATCAGGAAACACAAATAGACACCACAATGAGATATCACTGCACACTCACTCAGTGTGAGTGGATAGAATCAAAAAGGTCATAACAAATGTTGGCAAAGATGTGGAGAAATCAGAACCCTCATTCACTGTTGGTGGGAATAGAAAATTGTGTAGCCACTTTGGAAAACAGTCTGGCAGTTCCTCAAATGGTTAATCACAGAGTTAACATATGACTCAGCAATTTCACACCCAAGTATCTAACAGCAAGACAAATGAAAACATATGCCCACACAACAAGTCATACCACAAGTATTATTGGCAATATTTATAATAACCAAAAGGTAGAAACAACCTAAAAGTCCATGAACTGATGAGTGAATAAATAAAATGTGGTCTTATCCACATAATGGAAAATCATTCAACCATAAAAAGGAATGAAGTAGTGATAAATTCCACAACATGGATGAACCCTGAACACATTACAGTACATAAAAGAAGCCAGTCACAAAAAAATATATATTATATGATTCCATTTACATGAAATTTCTATAACAGGCAAATCCAGGTATTGGTGGTTGCTTAGGGCTAGGTAGATGGGTGGATAGAGAGGTGACGGCCAAAGGATATGGGGTTTCTTTTTGAAGCAATGAAAATGTTCTAAAACTGATTTTGTCGATGGGTACAAATATCTGCATATACTAAGAACCACTGAATTTTACGGTTTAAACAGATGAATTGTATGCTATATAAATTATATCTCACTAAAAAAAGAAAGAAACCTACACATATTAGTCATCTTATTATGACAGGTAAACCTGGAGAGCACTGGGGGAAATGTTTTCAATAAATGGAGCTGGTTCAATTAGATATCTATGGAAAGAAAAAAATAAATCTTGCTTCCTACTTTATCCCTTACCCAAAAATCAATTCCAGATGGACTGGGTATCTAAATATAATAAGTTAAACAATAAAGCTTCTAGGAGATATCATAGAAAGACATCTTCATGACCTTGAGTAGGCAAAAACTTCTTAACCAAGACACAGAAAAGCACTAGCCATACAGGGAAAGACTGATGACTTGACCTACATCAAAATTTAGAGCATCTCTTCATCAAGACACCATTAAAAAGTAAAATGGCATGCAACAGAGTGGGGACAAAATGGCTATGATGAAAATATATATATAAGACAACAACTTCATGTTCAGAATACATGCAGAACTCCTGTAGAAGGAAAGAAAATAGACTTGAACAGGCACTTCTCCAACAAAAGATGTCCAGATGGTCAAAAGGATATGAAAAGGCATTCAACCACATTAGTCAGCAAGAAAATACAAATTAAAACCATAGAACATCTAAACTTTAGAGTGACAAAAACGAGTGTTGGTGAGGATTTGGGATAACAGATATTAAGAGTGTAAAGTAGAACAAAAAACTTACTTCAAGAGTTCATAATTCTTCTCATTTAACCTCACAGCATTCTCTCTCCAAAATTTCTCAGATTTGTGCACAGGACTCCATTCCAACCTTCCAGATTTAAGTTCTGAACTGTATTCATCAAATGAACTATAAAAATGTTCAAAGAATTCAACGTTTATAAGAATCTGACAGTACTCCAAAATTAAGCAAAATAAAATGTCTTCACTTATTATTTAATTACAAAGACTGACCATCCTTCGTACATTAACAAACTACCACTAAACGAACTTTAAACAGTTTAAATAATCTTTAATAAATCATGTGAAATTTTATTCAGTGTAGTAAGGTCCAACCCTCCTGTCAAATTTGAATGCTGGGTATGAGACATAAAAATCAGCACTTGCTTTCAAAATCCTTACTCCAACATATACATGAATGTGTATAAGCAAAAAGATTGATAATCTATCAGAATTTCTACCATGACACTTGAAATACTGTATTTCCCAGACCAACAGGCAAAATAATATGTTACATAAAAGCACAGTACTTTAACATAATAAACTCATATTATACTATAAATATCACAAACTATAATAATACATCACAAAAACAAAATCACACGTATTGGCACAATATTTTACAACGTGATTACAAAGAGTGTAGACATAATTAATTGAATTAATCCATTACAGACTAAAGACAAAAGCCTCTGTACATATAACAAACTGCAATTCACCTTAATTTAAAAACCATTCACTGGAGAGTAACTTGATTATTCCAAGCTTTACAGTAGGAAAATGTTTAATGTGGTTAGCCAGTAGACAAACACAGTCAGAACATACTTGGACTTTCTCTGAAGTAAAAATTTATAAAAGATGTAACCATTCAAATACTACTAGTAATTCAGTATCACCAGGATGTACTAGATAAGTTGATCAGAGGGTACCATTTGAATAAAGAAGTACAATACTTTAATGTAGGGCCAGTTAGTATAAGAAGTAAACAAATATTTTTAATATTCATATCCTAATCCTGTAACAGCAAAAACAGAGACAAGCCTCTTTTAGCTGTGCCCATCACCCTATTACCTTTATGTAAACAGTATTTTTCAAATTACCAAATTCAAGATAAAAAATCAATAATAATTAGCTAAAACGGATTAAATCATTTAGAAAGCTATCACTAATCTTACATTTTACAAGAACAGGCCTTAAATGATTATTACGGAGAACCAGTCATCAGTGTTTAAAACATAGTAACAGAATGTATAGCTGTGAAGCCTGTTACTGGCCTGCCTATTATAATCAATGTATCCATTTTTGAAATATTTGAAAATCTAGAATAAAAATCATTTTTCTTCCTCCACAAAATCCATTACAAACCACTGATACAGATAACACCTCCCATATCTGGGAAATCTTTGGGCCTTGGGATTACGGCTGCACTGAATCACCTGGTAAATACATTTCTGGAGCACATACTATGCTGAAGGCATTTGCAGGGCAGACAGAACCTCACAACAAATCCTGCAAGGTTAGCATTTTTATTACTGTTTTACCAAAAGGAAAACAGACTTGAAAAAGTCAAGACACTTGTGCAAGGCCACACATGGAAAAAGTTGCCAAACAATTCCAAGAATCAGCCTGGCTCCAAACCCCAATCCACCTAAGAGAAGTATCTATTTCCAGAGAGTAACTCTCTTTTAAAAACATGCCAATGGTAATTTAAAAACAAAGAATACGAGTGTTAATGGAAAAGATCATCAAGATACTATGTACGAAACAGAAAAAGAACAAGATCCAAACGAATATGCAGAGCCCAATTTGTGGGTTGTAGCAGGCAGGCAGAGAGGGCCTAGAAGGCTTTTTGGAAGCAAACACAAGAGACCCGAGGGAGAGTGAGGCGAGGCAGTGAAGATGGTGGGAGTGGCATGGAGTCCCTTCCATAGTGGCTAATTCTTTACTGTATATACATTATTTACATTATTTTTAATATTAAAAAATGAGCCAAAAGGCCTTAAAAAAGAGGAAAATAAATACTTTCTCCATATACAGGCAAACCTCCTCCACTAATAAACAAACTACCTTTGTTGCTTAAAAAGACTCTAAGAGAAGACTCTTGAGGAGCTCCAGCGTGGAGTCACATCCTGAGGGAGTAAAGCCGGTCAGAGTTTAGACAGTAGAAAACAGTGGGAATCTCCGTAAATGAGAAGAGATGACACACAGTTCTGACCAACTGTTGCCATGTCAGAATGATGTCTTCACAGGAGACAATAACGTATTTTAGTGAACTCTCTTGATTTGTATAGGTGAAAACAAATTCAGGTTTTCTTAAAATGCTATGCGAGTCAAACAAAGTCCAACACATCCAGCACATGAGAATTAAAAAGAATAACACACCTAAGGTCCTGGACACTCTCTCCAAGTTTTTCCAAAAGAAATTTGATATCTTCGCTGATATCTTCATCATCGTACTTCTGCTGTTCCAAGTTCTCCAACTGTTTCAGAACTTTGCACTGAATCATAGCCAGGGCATATTCTTGGCGAGTTTCTCTTTCAGTTGATTTTTCTAAAAAGTTCTGGGTTAGACAAAGTGATAGTGAGAAACTATACAATTTGTCATGTGATGTTCACAGACCTCTGCACATTCTTTTATAGTCTCTCTCCTCCTCCTATTCTCAAGTTTAACTATCACCTTTAAGTGGATGACTCTATCTCAAATCCTTACTTCGCTCCTGAGTGTCTGTCCCATATCAGAAGCCTACTTCTGATCATTTTAGTATTTCCTGGATTACTAAACATCTTTAATTTTTGACCCAGATGAGCCCTAAAACACTGAACACGTTTACAATGAAATCCACCACAGTCCTTTTTCATGGACTTGCTCTGGCTGTGAGCTCTCATTTGTTGCCCACCTAGAGCACACACAATACTAAGAAAGAGTGTTTCTTCAAGTTTGCAACCAAGCCAAGTTCTCCAGTTCCCAGTCTGTCACCATTTTCCCCCATCTCTAATCAACCTGTAAGCACAAGGGACAACAATTTTTAAAACTCCCCTGTTTGAACAATTATCAGAAAAGTTTTGCAACATTCAGGCAAATTCCCGAGCTCTCTTCTAGGATTTTCTATTCTTAAGAGTACTTAAGAAAACAGCAAAATAATCCACAAATTTATAACAATAAGCTGTCATGGAATTAAGCAATGTTTCTGAGTAAGGACCAGGCTAAACTCTTGGAACAAGAAGCAACAAGACAGACCTCTGTTTTAAAAAAAGCTACTTTCACCAAGCTAATTTAAAAAGCCTGTCAAATGCAAAAAAAAAAAAGCAGTAACAATTAACTTCAATTGTAACAAAATTTGAATTTTTTTTTCTTTTTACAAGTAAGTTCTATCCCTAATAATAAGGCTGAACAAATGCAAAAAGTGATTTAGCTTAGCATGTGGAAGTCAGTGAACTCAATGCCCACCAATCTTCCCTTTATGTTTCTACCAGATTTTAAGTACCCTGAGAGTAGTTTGCCTTATTTTTCTTTCTATCACAAGTGCTTGGCTCAGAGTTGATATTCAATAATAAAATATTTGTGAACCTAATATTCCTCCTCAGTGCTTACATCTATAGATATCAGAAATTACTTGCAATCCTCCTTATTATGAATAGATAATGAGTAGAGTAGCAGCAACAGTATAACTAAATTAATTTGCTTTTAAAATTACTTCAAAACTAAAACATGAACGTCCACTCAGGTATGATGGATTTAAGAACCTACTGAACCAACCTCTCTCTGGCAGAAAACAACTATAAAACCTGAACAGACTGAAAAGGCAACTATTTAAAAAAACAGTAAACAGAAGCAGACAGACTCTGGTATGAAGTTCATACTCACATACAGTAGGAAAGCCAAGGAACAATACAAGTACGTTCCTGTCACTGCAATTTTTATCCTGAAGCTAAGGCACAGTGGCAAAGAAGCCACAGAAAAGCCAAAAATAGTCTTTCTGGCCTGGGGAACCAGAAAAGTGAAGCTGGAAAACCATGAACACTGAGGGGTAAGGCTGGGGGGAGCCCCAGAAAACAAAGAGCAAGAAAGGAGACCCAAATCCTATCTGAATACAGCTCCAGAATGAACCAGATACTAGAACTAACAAAGACTTCAAAGCAATTATTATAAAAATCCTCAATGAAATAAAATGCTTTCAATACATGAAAAATTTCAAACAAAAAACTTATAAATTATTTAAAAAGAAACAGAAATCCTAGAAGTAAAACCACAATTTCTGAAATAAAAAAATCAGCTGATGGACTTAAGAACCAAGTGGAGATAAAACAAAAAAAGAGTAAGTGAACTTGAAAATAGGTTAAAATTATCCAAGGAGAAGAATAAAAAGAAAAAATATTTTTTTAACAAATGAATAGAGGCTCAGTAATCTGTTATGTATTATCAAATGGCCCAACATATGTGCAATGGGAATACCAAAAGGAGAGGAGGAAGAGAATGGGGCTGATATTTTATTTGAAGAAATAATGGCTGAAAGTTTCCCAAATTCAATGTCAGAGAAATTTTCAGACACAAGATGTCCAGTGAACACCAAGCCCATGCAAAGGCATAGCATTGTCAAGCTGACAAAAAGTTTAAAGAATATTTTTGTTGCCTATAGAATTCTGCGTTTGTAATTCACAGACAAACAGACAAAACTAAAACATAAGAATCAAAGTGACCCTAGTAAACTTCAAGACTATTAAAGTTAGCAAAGCTTCCATCTACTTAAAGTAGAAAGTATTCACTTCAGAGAGAGAGGACAGTTCAGTCTGAACTGTTATCTTAAGTCAGAAAAACAAAACTACAATTCTGTGATATTTTCATCAGGTTACTTCTGAATTTCTATCCTGTTACTGTTTTATCCTTTCATGTAAAACATTGTGAACAAAGTGTATATTTATTGGTTCAATTTTAAATATATTCCAGAGACTCCATTTCCAGGAATGATAAAGTGGCTTCTATCAGATCAGCCCTTCCATAGAAACCAACTATAAAATCTGGATGAAATATAAAAGATTACCTGAAGGAACAAAAGGTAGCAGAAACTAGAATGGAGTCTAGATATGGAAAAAAAAAAAAAAGGAATGGCACTAGGAAAATTTCTAGTTTTATATATGCTCTCCTCCTGAAGATACGCCCCACTCAGAAAAATTCAGGTAAAACTCAGACGGAAACCACAGCCTCAATGGCCTAAGGAGACAAAGGACAGTTCAGAGTGACTACAGCGGCTACAAAGTGAGAGGAGAAATCAGAGAGAAACATAAAGGAGCCCCAAATTCTGCATATGAACTCTGCCCAAATCTCTAGCTGACCAATGACCTATGCAATGCAAGGACAGACTCCCAGCAGCCCAGCTACATCTAAAAGAACTGAAAAAAGATTTAAGCTGCTTCTCACCACAGGAAGAGAGAGCTTGGAGTTGGAGCCCAGCCAAGTTAACTGCCTGCTAAACAACCTCAATGTCCTATGGAGAAACATAACAGAAGCCAGCTCTAGGATGTATCATTTACAACATTCAGAATACACTCCCAAATTAATAAGCATACGAAGAAACAGGAAATGTGACCAACACTCAAGAGAAAAGTCAGTCAAGAAATACCAACCCTGAGATGAATTAGATGTTGGAGTTTGCAGAAAAAGATTTAAAGTAAACATTACGACTATGACCAAAGAAAAAAATGGTACCAATAAAAAAGCAAAAAAAGAAAGTTCAGTAGAGACACAGAAACTAAATTCCCAAATGGAAATCCTAGAAATAAAAACATAGATCACTTGAAATTTTAAAATTTACAAATGAGCTCAAAAGTGGACTGGAGATGACAAAGGAGTCAGTGAACATGAAGACAGAGCAACAGAAATTATTCAATTTCAGAGACAGATAGAAAAAAATACTGTTTCTTCCCTCCCACAAACAAAGTCAACAAAGGCTCAGTGACTTGCAGTGCAATACCAAAAGGTCTAACGTAAGTGGAATTAGAATGCCAGAAGGCAAGGATAAGTAAAAAGGTGCAAATGTATACCTGAAAATATAATGGCCAAAATTTTCCATCTTTAGCAAAAGACACAACTCTACAAATCCGTAAGTTCAGTAAATACTAGGAAATGTAGATACAAATAAAACTAAATCCAGACACATCACAGTCAATCTTCAGAAAACCAAATATAGTAAAATTTTCAAAGCAACCAGAAAAAGATAACACATTATATACAGGGAAACAAAAATACAAAGGAAAGCTGACTTCTCATCAGAAACGATGGAGATGATTCTGCTGAGAGAGAGCATTAAAAAAAGAGAGAGAAAAATAAAGGAGAGAGGTCAGAAGTGGAACAATATCTTGAAAGTACTGAAAGAAAAAAAAACAGAACTATATCCAGCAAAAATATCCTTCCAGAATAAAGGTAAAATAAAATCATTTTTTATAATAAAACTGAGATAATCAGTCACCAGCAGACATACACTGGAAGATATCCAAAAGCAAGGATTGGCTAACATTTTCTGTAAAAGGGCGAAGAGTAAATATTTCAGGCTTTGCAGTCTCTGTCACAACTGCACAATTCTACTATTACGGTGCAAAAGCAGTCATTAAAAAACATAAATGAGCAAAGCAGTGTTCCAATAAAGCTTTATTTATAAAAACAGGGGGACCACATTTGGCCTACAGGCTTCCAAAGTTTGCTGATCCCTGGGCTAAAGAAAATTCTGCAGCTAAAGTAAAGTGATACCACAAGTGGAAAGCTGAGTGTCCAGAAAAGAAAAAAGAACTGCAGATATCACATTAATATATACCTGGATAAATATAAAACACTATTTTTCCCTCTTTACTTCCATAATATACATGAGACTGCTTAAAGCACAAAACCCTGTATTGTAGGGCTTATAACATGTAAATACAGTAATATGACAACTGTAGCATAAAAGACTACAAGCGCTTACATTTTACATAAGGTGGTACAATAGAAAGGATGTATATTATGACTCCAAAATCACCTCTAAGAAATAAAATAGTGCAAAAACAAACAGTTAAAGACCCCAAAGAAATGTTATGATAATTTTTAAAAATTTATTAATATATAACAGATGGACCTATTTGGGGAGTACATGTGACATTTTGATACAATCATATATAATCTATAATTATCAAATCAAGGTAATTGGGATGCCCACCACTTTAAACATTTATCTTTTCTTTATGTTGGGAACATTTGAATTATTATCTTCTAGCTATTCTGAAATATACAGTAGATTACTGTTTACTATCAACCTACTGAATTGTACAACATCAGGTCTTATTTCTTCTATATAACTGTATTTTTGTACCCATTAACCTATCTCACTTCATCCCCTCCTACCCTGGTACCCTTCTCAGCTTCTGACAACTGAAGATTATTCAGCCATAGAAAAGAAAGAAATCCTGTCATCTGCAGCAACATGGACAGAACTGGAGGTCATTATGTTAAGTAAAATGAAATTTTTTAAAAGATGCACTTAACCCAAGAGAAAGCAAAAATGGAAGACAGAAGAACAAAAAACAGATAAGCAAACAGAAAACAAAGAGTAAAATGGTAGGCCTAAATCCAATCATATCAATAGTTATTGTAAATGCCAGTGAACTAAATACTCCAGTTAAGAGGCAAAAATTATTTGAATAGATAAAAGTTTAAGACCCAAGGATGTGTTGCCTAAAAGAGACAAACTAAATATGACACAGGTAAGTTGAAACTAAGAAGGAAAAAGATATAGCATGCAACCATAAGCGTAAGAATGCTGGAGTGTGATATTAACTTCAAATAAAGTAAACAAAGAGCATTACCAGTGATAAAGAAGGATATTTCACAATGATGCAAAGTCCAGTTCATCAGGAAAATGCAACATTCATAAGTGTTTTAATTACAGAGCTTCAAAATTCATGAAGCAAAAATTGACAAAACTGCAGGAAGAAATAGACAAATCCACAATAATAGCTAGAGATTTTAACAGCTCTCTCAGCAATTGATAGAACCACTAAACAAAAAAATCAGTACATAGAAGATCTAAATAACACTGTCAACCACTCTGACCTAAATGACACAGAACACAACTCCACTTGCAAAATATGCATTCTTTTAAGTGCACTTAATACATCCACTATGACAGACCATAAGACAAGCCATAAAATGAGTCTCAAATTTCAAAAGATTGAAATCTTACAGAATATGTTCTTAACCATAATGGAATTAAGCTTAAAAAGACCAGTAACTTTCTAATTTCTACTGGGAAATTTAACAATGCACTCCTATGTAATCCATAGTCAAAGAAGAAATCATGATGTATGACACTAATATTATTACATGCTTGTCTCCTTTACTAAAATGTGAGATCTTAGTAAATAGGACATACTACATATCACAGATTATTTATAATTCTTCTCTTAACCCCCAGTTCCTTGTATGACTACTTCTATAAACTATTCTCTTTCAGAACACCTGTTATTTCTTTCTAAACAAATTATTTTCTGAGAGGGGAGGTGTAAATCTGTTAACCTCTTACTCTTATAAAACTCTTCCCCTCTTCCTTTCCTTTTGTGAGATTTCACTTATTTTTCTACTAAACTTTCGATGGTCTTTTCCAGTTACTTTTCCTATTACCCTCTCTTCTAACTTTAGAAACATATCAAAGCTCTTCTGTTTATATGGTTTTGTTAATTTCATTACACGTATTTGTTGACCAGAGAATTAAACTCCATCTTTAAGACATTGTCGGCTGGACTCGATGGCTCATGCCTATAATTCCAGCACTTTGGGAGGCCAAGGCAGGCGGATCACCTGCGGGCAGCGGTTGTAGACCAGCCTGGCCAACACAGTGAAACCCCACCTGTATTAAAAATACAAAACTTAGCCAGGCATGGTGCTGCATGCCTGTAATCCCAGCTACTCGGAAGGCTGAGGCCGGAGAATCGCTTGAACACAGGAGGTACAGGTTGCAGAGAGCCGAGATCACGCCACTGCACTCCAGCCTCAGCGACAGAGTAAGACTCCATCTCAAAAAAAAAAAAAAAAAAAAAAGGCATTATCATAACTAATGGCTTCAACTATAACGTCAACACATTCAATAACTAATGTAGAACGACCCTATGGTATTCTTCTAAAACCAACTTCCCTCTCAATTGTCCAAGATAATGGCATTTCAGAGATTAGTCATTTTTGATTCTCCCTTTTTCTTCAACTGTGTCAAATCAATCATTAAGCCTTCTCTATTCTTCCTTAAATACATGTTCTCACTTCACTGTCTCATCTTACTATAAAAAATGAAAACAAGGAATAAATGGGTTATAAAAAGTAGTTAAGAAACTGAATCTGCCAGAAACAATCTACTTAATCTGGCAGCAACACATTTTTTGAAATATGTTATTTTCTTTTTTTTTTTTTATTATTATTACACTTTAAGTTTTAGGGTACATGTGCACAACGTGCAGGTGTGTTACATATGTATACATGTGCCATGTTGGTGTGCTGCACTCATTTAACATTAGGTAGATATATTAACATTAGGTATATCTCCTAATGCTATCCCTCCCCACTCCCCACACCCCACAACAGTCCCCGGTGTGTGATGTTCCCCTTCCTGTGTCCATGTGTTCTCACTGTTCAATTCCCACCTATGAGTGAGAACATGCGGTGTTTGGTTTTTTGTCCTTGCGATAGTTTACTGAGAATGATAGTTTCCAGCTTCATCCATGTCTCTACAAAGGACATGAACTCATCATTTTTTATGGCTGCATAGTATTCCATGGTGTGTATGTGCCACATTTTCTTAATCCAGTCTGTCATTGTTGGACATTTAGGTTGGTTCCAAGTCTTTGCTATTGTGAATAGCGACGCAATAAACATACGTGTGCATGTGTCTTTATAGCAGCATGATTTATAATCCTTTGGGTATATACCTAGGAATGGGATGGCTGGGTCAAATGGCATTTCTAGTTCTAGATCCCTGAGGAATCACCACACCGACTTCCACAATGGCTGAACTACTTTACAGTCCCACCAACAGTGTAAAAGTGTTCCTATTTCTCCACATCCTCTCCAGCACCTGTTGCTTCCTGACTTTTTAATGATCGCCATTCTAACTGGTGTGAGATGGTATCTCATTGTGGTTTTGATTTGCATTTCTCTGATGGCCAGTGATGGCGAGCATTTTTTCATGTGTTTTTTGGCTGCGTAAATATCTTCTTTTCAGAAGTGTCTGTTCATATCCTTCGCCCACTTTTTGATGGGGTGGTTTGTTTTTTTCTTGTAAACTTGTTGGAGTTCATTGTAGATTCTGGATATTAGCCCTTTGTCAGATGAGTAGGTTGCAAAAATTTTCTCCCATTCTGTAGGTTGCCTGTTCACTCTGATGGTGGTTTCTTTTGCTGTGCAGAAGTTCTTTAGTTTAACGAGATCCCATTTGTCAATTTTGGCTTTTGTTGCCATTGCTTTTGGTGTTTTAGACATGAAGTCCTTGCCCATGCCTATGTCCTGAATGGTATTGCCTAGGTATTCTTCTAGGGTTTTTATGGTTTTAGGTCTAATATGTAAGTCTTAATCCATCTTGAATTAATTTTTGTATAAGGTGTAAGGAAGAGATCCAGTTTCAGCTTTCTACATATGGCTAGCCAGTTTTCCCAGCACCATTTATTAAATAGGGAATCCTTTCCCCATTTCTTGTTTTTGTCAGGTTTGTCAAAGATCAGATGGTTGTAGATGTGCGGCATTATTTCTGAGGGCTCTGTTCTGTTCCATTGGTCTATATCTATGTTTTGGTACCAGTACCACACTGTTTTGGTTACTGTAGCCTTGTAGTATAGTTTGAAGTCAGGTAGCATGATGCCTCCAGCTTTGTTCTTTGGGCTTAGGATTCACTTGGCAATGTGGGCTCTTTTTTGGTTCCACATGAACTTTAAAGTAGTTTTTTCCAATTCTGTGAAGAAAGTCATTGGTAGCTTAATGGGGATGGCATTGAATCTGTAAATTATGTTGGGCAGTATGGGCATTTTCACGATATTGATTCTTCCTACCCATGAGCATGGAATGTTCTTCCATTTGTTTGTATCCTCTTCTATTTCATTGAGCAGCAGTTTGTAGTTCTCCTTGAAGAGGTCCTTCACATCCCTTATAAGTTGGATTCCTAGGTATTTTATTCTCTTTGAAGCAATTGTGAATGGGAGTTCACTCATGATTTGGCTCTCTGTTTGTCTGTTATTGGTGTATAGGAATCCTTGTGATTTTTGCACATTGATTTTGTGTCCTGAGACTTTGCTGAAGTTGCTTATCAGCTTAAGGAGATTTTGGGCTGAGACGATGGGGTTTTCTAGATATACAATCATGTCATCTGCAAACAGGGACAATTTGACTTCCTCTTTTCCTAATTGAATGCCCTTTATTTCCTTCTCCTTTCTGATTGCCCTGGCCAGAACTTCCAACACTATGTTGAATAGGAGTGGTGAGAGAGGGCATCCCTGTCTTGTGCCAGTTTTCAAAGGGAATGCTTCCAGTTTTTCCCCATTCAGTATGATACTGGCTGTGGGTTTGTCATAGATAGCTCTTATTATTTTGAGATATGTCCCATCAATACCTAATTTATTGAGAGTTTTTAGCATGAAGGGTTGTTGAAATTTGTCAAAGGCCTTTTCTGCATCTATTGAGATAATCATGTGGTTTTTGGCTTTGGTTCTGTTTATATGCTGGCTTATGTTTATTGATTTTCATATGTTGAACCAGCCTTGCATCCCAGGGATGAAGCCCACTTGATCATGGTGGATAAGCTTTTTGATGTGTTGCTGGATTCGGTTTGCCAGTATTTTATTGAGGATTTTTGCATCAATGTTCATCAAGGATATTAGTCTAAAATTCTCTTTTTTTGTTGTGTCTCTGCCAGGCTTTGGTATCAAGGATGATGCTGGCCTCATAAAATGAGTTAGGGAGGATTCCCTCTTTTTCTATTGATTGGAATAGTTTCAGAAGGAATGGTACCAGCTCCTCCTTGTACCTCTGGTAGAATTCGGCTGTGAATCCATCTGGTCCTGGAGTTTTTTTGGTTGGTAAGCTATTCATTATTGCCTCAATTTCAGAGCCTGTTATTGGTCTATTCAGAGATTGAACTTCTTCCTCCTTAGTCTTGAGAGGGTGTATGTGTCGAGGAATTTATCCATTTCTTCTAGATTTTCTAGTTTATTTGCATAGAGGTGTTTATAGTATTCTCTGATGGTAGTTTGTATTTCTGTGGGATCGGTGGTGATAACCCCTTTGTCATTTTTTATTGCGTCTATTTGATTCTTCTCTCTTTTCTTCTTTATTAGTCTTGCTAGCGGTCTATCAATTTTGTTGATCTTTTCAAAAAACCAGCTCCTGGATTCATTGATTTTTTGAACGGTTTTTTTATGTCTCTATCTCCTTCAGTTCTGCTCTGATCTTAGTATTTCTTGCCTTCTGCTAGCTTTTGAATGTGTTTGCTCTTGCTTCTCTAGTTCTTTTAATTGTGATGTTAGGGTGTCAATTTTAGATCTTTCCTGCTTTCTCTTGTGGGCATTTAGTGCTATAAATTTCCCTCTACACACTGCTCTGAATGTGTCCCACAGATTCTGGTATGTTGTGTCTTTGTTCTCGTTGGTTTCAAAGAACATCTTTATTTCTGCCTTCATTTCGTTATGTACCCAGTAGTCATTCAGGAGCAGGTTGTTCAGTTTCCATGTAGTTGAGCGGTTTTGAGTGAGTTTCTTAATCCTGAGTTCTAGTTTGATTGCACTGTGGTCTGAGAGACAGTTTGTTATAATTTCTGTTCTTTTACATTTGCTGAGGAGTGCTTTACTTCCAACTATGTGGTGAATTTTGGAATAGGTGTGGTGTGGTGCTGAAAAGAATGTATATTCTGTTGATTTGGGGTGGAGAGTTCTCTAGATGTCTATTAAGTCTGCTTGGTGCAGAGCTGAGTTCATTTCCTGGATATCCTTGTTAACTCTCTGTCTCATTGATCTGTCTAATGTTGACAGTGGGGTGTTAAAGTCTCCCATTATTATTGTGTGGGAGTCTAAGTCTCTTTGTAGGTCTCTAAGGACTTGCTTTATGAATCTGGGTGCTCCTGTATTGGTGCATATATATTTAGGATAGTTAGCTCTTCTTGTTGAATTGGTCCCTTTACCATTATGTAATGGCCTTCTTTGTCTCTTTTGATCTTTGTTGGTTAAAAGTCTGTTTTATCAGAGACTAGGATTGCAACCCCTGCCTTTTTTTGTTTTCCATTTGGTTGGTAGATCTTCCTCCATCCCTTTATTTTGAGCCTATGTGTGTCTCTGCATGTGAGATGGGTTTCCTGAATACAGCACACTGATGAGTCTTGATTCTTTATCCAATTTGCCAGTCTGTGTCTTTTAATTGTAGCATTTAGCCCATTTACATTTAAGGTTAATATTGTTATGTGTGAATTTGATCCTGTCATTATGATGTTAGCTGGTTATTTTGCTCGTTAGTTGATGCAGTTTCTTCCTAGCAGTGATGGTCTTTACAATTTGACATGTTTTTGCAGTGGCTGGTACCGGTTGTTCTTTCCATGTTTAGTGCTTCCTTCAGGAGCTCTTTTAGGGCAGGCCTTGTGGTGACAAAATCTCTCAGCATTTCTTTGTCCATAAAGGATTTTATTTCCCCTTCACTTATGAAGCTTAGTTTGGCTGGATATGAAATTCTGGGTTGAAAATTCTTTTCTTTAAGAATACTGAATATTGGTCCCCACTCTCTTCTGGCTTGTAGAGTTTGTGCCGAGAGATCAGCTGTTAGTCTGATGGGCTTCCCTTTGTGGGTAACCCGACCTTTCTCTCTGGCTGCCCTTAACATTTTTTCCTTCATTTCAACTTTGGTGAATCTGACAATTATTTGTCTTGGAGTTGCTCTTCTTGAGGAGTATCTTTGTGGCGTTCTCCGTATTTCCTGAATTGAATGTTGGCCTGCCTTGCTAGATTGGGGAAGTTCTCCTGGATAATATCCTGCAGAGTGTTTTCCAACTTGGTTCCATTCTCCCCGTCACTTTCAGGTACACCAATCAGACGTAGATTTGGTTTTTTCACATAGTCCCATATTTCTTGCAGGCTTTGTTCATTTCTTTTTATTCTTTTTTCTCTAAACTTCTCTTCTCACTTAATTTCATTCATTTCGTCTTCCATCGCTGATACCCTTTCTTCCAGTTGATCGCATCGACTACTGAGGCTTGTGCATTCGTCACGTAGTTCTCGTGCCATGGTTTTCAGCTCCATCAGGTCCTTTAAGGACTTCTCTGCATTGGTTATTCTAGTTAGCCATTCGTCTAATTTTTTTTCAAGGTTTTTAACTTCTTTGCCATTGGTTCGAACTTCCTCCTTTAGCTTGGAGTAGAGTTTGATCTTCTGAAGCCTTCTTCTCTCAACTCGTGAAAGTCATTCTCCGTTCAGCTTTGTTCCGTTCCTGGTGAAGAGCTTCATTCCTTTGGAGGAGGAGAGGTGCTCTGATTTTTAGAGTTTCCGGTTTTTCTGCTCTGTTTTTTCCCCATCTTTGTGGTTTTATCCACCTTTGGTCTTTGATGATGGTGACGTACAGATGGGTTTTTGGAGTGGATGTCCTTTCTGTTAGTTTTCCTTCTAACAGTCATGACCCTTGGCTGCAGGTCTGTTGGAGTTTGCTGGAGGACCACTCCTGACCTGTTTGCCTGGGTATCAGCAGCGGTGGCTGCAGAACAGCGGATATTCGTGAACCACAAATGCTGCTGCCTGGGGGCAGTCTGCCCGTTCTCAGATCTCAAGCTGCGTGCTGGGAGAACCACTACTCTCTTCAAAGCTGTCAGACAGGGACATTTACGTCTGCAGAGGTTACTGCTGCCTTTTGTTTGTCTGTGCCCTGCCCCTAGAGGTGGAGCCTACAGAGGCAGGCAGGCCTCCTTGAGCTGTGGTGGGCTACACCCAGTTCAAGGTTCCCGGCCGCTTTGTTTACCTACTCAAGCCTCAGCAATGGCGGGCACCCCTCCCCCAGCCTCGCTGCCGCCTTGCAGTTTGATCTCAGACTGCTGTGCTAGCAATGAGCAAGGCTCCGTGGGCGTAGGACCCTCCGAGACAGGTGCAGGATATAATCTCCTGGTGTGCCGTTTGTTAAGCCTGTTGGTAAAGCGCAGTATTAGGGTGGGAGTGACCCGATTTTCCAGGTGCCGTCTGTCACCCCTTTCTTTGACTAGGAAAGGGAATTCCCTGACCCCTTGCACTTCCCGGGTGAGGCAATGCCTCACCCTGCTTCGGCTCATGCACGGTGCGCTGCACCCACTGTCCGGCACTCCCCAGTGAGATGAACCTGGTACCTCAGTTGGAGATGCAGAAATCACCCGTCTTCTGCGTCACTCACGCTGGGAGCTGTAGACTGAAGCTGTTCCTATTCGGCCATCTTGGCTCTACTCCCTGAAATGTTATTCTTTCTCTAAAAGTAAATGGTATCTTCACCTCAACAAAAGCAAAAGTGACCAATCCAGTATAAACATCATTTTTGCCTTTGGCAAATTAATGGTGCAGAGGGATGTTGACATCTCAAAGAACAAGGTGGAATCAGGTGACAATTCAGATCTTTCTGTCAGCAAAACTGAACTGCTGGCCTTGTAAAATATATGTGAAAGCAGTGTTTCAAAAACCATCGGTGGTGAAGACCAGTTTTGCTTGTTTTTTGATTTTCAATCAGTCATGAGCAAATAACTTTTATAAAACACAATAAGAATGAATTTTAAGACACATAAAATACAAGTTCAATTTTCATATTATAAAATTCAATAAACCATTATTCTGTCAAATTCCTACAAGTTTCTAAATGCTGACTTTCACTTTCTGTACTTATCCATTGCAGGTTACTAACAAACAGTTCACTGCACTTCACTGATAATGTGGACCACACTTTTAAAAATGCTGTATTAAAGGACTCACCCCAAAATTTAAAAAGTCTCAGTCTTACCAGACCTCTTCCAAACCCAGTATCTACTAAGTAAGATAGAAGTTAGGCAAAGACGTTGAGGCAGAATTCCTGAAACAGGGGATAAGGGATAGACTCCAGAATAAAACTTCTTCATGGCAATACTTCCATGCCATAGCAGTGGTCAGAACAGCCCCACACACTAAGACTAGAGCTGGCCTCTTTGAAAGGGTTATGACTATGAAACACCTGCATGGAAAAATGCATGTACATGCGTGTGCATGTTTATGCCTAGTGAGTATACATGTGTAGATGTGAATTAAACATCATGATTAATCTATCTAATGAAAAGAACAACTCAATTTGGCTGTAATTCTTAAGCTTTTCTGATGAAAAGCACATCACTGTAAAAATACAATTCACTTTATCTGACATATAATGTAGGCTTTTGACTAAGCAGAGCCCGAAAGAGAAATCAAATGCACAACAAATAGATGTAAAACTCTAGGCAACAAAGATGATCTTCAATGTCTTTATCAGTCAAAGCCCCAAAACATCCTAATTTATTTTAGGACCTAAAGATTGATAAATCAGTTTAACCAACAGCAGTAATATATGCAGAGACCTGGAGTACAGCATGCACTATGAATAAGTGAGATTGACATTTTCAAAAATAAAATTCATCCAGCCAAATGGAAAAATAATAACAATCATTAGCAGCTGCTAGATTTGTTCAGCTCACAGTAGCTCAGCAAGCTTTCTAAAGCCTCCCACAAAAAATAATTTCCCTGAGTTTTAGGATGTGTCTATACTATCTTCAAATAACCTCATCAGTAAAATCTTTTTTAAAGGTTATAGGAATTTGAAAATTACTTTAAAAATAATCATTTTTAAAATCAGTTTGACGGTATAAATCAAATGGCTTTACTATGTCTTTATCAATGGCTCAATTTTAGTTCCACTGTGCATATAAAAATTGTGGATGTCTAAAGATGTTCTTCTTTCTGCTCTCAGCATATTCACATAATAACTGCATTACCCCAAATTTAGCGTATGAGAATCTAAAAGAAACTAATATTTCTGCCATTGGACTGGGTCTATTTTAAATATTCTGAAACCCAAAATTAGACAATAGAAGCCCATAAATTATTAAATTCTATGCATTATAAGTAAAAATTTGAAATTATAAATATAGTTTAAATAAGATTTTTAAATCTTGCTAAATATTAGTAACATATTCATGCTGTCTCTTTTAAATCAAACAAAACAGCACTAGATCTTTACCTGGGCTTAATATTAACTTAGCAAGAATCCAACTTACAGAGATAAAGAGAAAAACTGTTATTATTCCATGATTTTATGGAGAAAAAAGACAGGGAAATAAATACATACTATATATTTACTATTGCACACACTTTAACTGTTATTTCATGGATTCCTTACCTAATGTTTAAATGAGTTAAGTACCATCTACCACCTTTCACCATAAAGAAACTAGCTCTGGGAGTTCAAGCCACTCTCCCAACACTAAACAATCAAGTGCTGGAATTCACACCTAGGTCTATCCACTCCAGAGAGACTCTTGTCTATCCTTCTACTGTGCCATTACGAAACAGCTACACTACTCTATTTCTCAAATTTCCATAAAAGTACATAATTAACTCAGAAAGCTCTCAAATGAGGTTAAAAGAAAAAACTTAGGAATCTCAGTCTGGCTCTACACTTATGGTGACTTTTTGAGCTTTGTATATCGTAAACACAGTGACTGCATCAAGTTACTCTATCAAAACAAAGGTTTAAACAAAATGCAAAGGTTCTGAGAAAAGGTATTCTACCTTAGGCATCTTTCCATACACTCAGTAACCAACAAATTGCCTTACATATATTTGGTCTTCAATAAACATCTGATGCACTGAGAGATGAATAAATACAAGAGGAAGAATGGGAGAGAAAAGGAGAAGGAAGAACTTAAAGGCAGGATTCAATTAATATCAACTAATATCTCTCTTCTGTGATATTACAGTATTAGATAAATGCTTCCAAAAACCTTTTTATTTTACCTAATGATTCAGTGAAAAATAATGGAAGGGAGGAGGAACTAAGTGGGGACAAAAAAGTAGGGTATGTGGGAAGCTTGGATAGAATGTCATATAATGATTAAAGCAGCTTTTGCTGGCCTTTAGATTAAATCTCAGCCCATTATTAAAAATTAGTACCTGGGCCAGGCACGGTGGCTCACACCTGTAATCCCAGTACTTTGGGAGGCCGAAGCGGGCAGATCACTTGAGGTCGGGAGTTTGAGACCAGCCTTGCCAACATGACAAAACCCCGTCTCTACCAAAAATACAAAAATTAGGTGGGTGTGGTGGCACATGCCTGTAGTCCCAGCTACTCCAGAGGGCTGAGGCAGAAGAATTGCTTGAACCCGGGAGGCAGAGGTTGCAGTGAGCCAAGATCATGTCACTGCACTCTAGCCTGGGCAATAGAGCAAGACTCTGTCTCAAAAAGAAAAAAAATTATTAGTACCTGGTTTTTCATAGAAACTTGCAGCACTTAAAATATTATCTAAATAATACCTTTAAAAGCCATGTAGTCTCTTGAAACTGAGAGGAAAAGATACAAGGGAAAGACACATTCTTTGAAACAACAGGACAGCTAAAATAAGACCCTGACTTCTATTACAGCTCTTTCCCACATATCTATTTCACCTTAAATAGACAAGTTATTAACAAATTATCAAAAGCCTATAACAAGAAATAATATAAATTTTTACAATCTTTAACAATTTGAAAAATAGATATTTTAATTTCAAAAAATACATAACATACAGAAAAGAACAGGTAGAGGTAAATGGAAAAATGTACTATTCACTTCCACATTAACTAATTAGGAAACTGCTGACCTTTCTATTGCCCATAAGAGAAAGTCACACAAAAGATAATAAAAACAATAATAATTCATCTTTCTAGGATAATCTAATAGCAAAGACATTGAGTCAAAGGTAACCATCTTTCCTAACAGTTTAGCAATTACAAAATATATCTCCTTTTCTGAAAAAAGCTTTCAGTACCAAGTTTATTAACAACTTCCAATTTAGACAAAAGTCCATGTACTAACAGAAAATAGGGACCCTCTCTCTCTAGTCTTGCTTTCTGTGATATGTTCATCAAATTAAGTAAACATGTTTTTACTTCTCTCTTAATTTTTAAAATGTGAACATTCAGTAACTGGGCCAGTCTTTACCTCCAGGTTAACTTTTTCATTGGATCGCAATTCCCTTGTAAATAACACACTTTCGTTCCAAAAGGCTTTTCACTATTCTTTCTGTCTAGGTAACATCCAAAGACAAACCCCACAGAGACAACTATATGAACCCAGTGTTCACATAACCCGAAGTAAGTTTACCATGACTGCTGTAGCCCTGGTGCCAACAACCACCCCACGACCAGCCCTTTATACAGTCACAAATATTTATTGAGGGTCTATTAGGTGCCAAATGTTCGTTTAGCACATATTTTTCGAAGGGTATTATCATGTGAGCATCAACAAAGTAATAGATGTAGGAGAGATGATATTACTCTCACAGCACACATGAAAAAAACTAAAGCACGGAGAGGCTAAGCAACTTGGCCAAAAGCCTGGAGGCCAGCCCAAGAGCCCAGCGAACCTGACTGCCACTGCACATGCCAGCACACTCACTACAGGCCTGAGTGCATACAGACTTTGTAGTGAGGAGGGCCAAGCATGATCCACCCGAATCATGAAGAGATGAGATTTCAAAGACTCCTTCAGCTATTCAGTGCCTATCGCAATTCATCCAGAGTTGAAGCCTAGTTGTAGTAAAGGAACAGAGATCATAAACTGCAGGTTTTAAAACGTCAAGGGGGCTCCGTATGTAGGAGTGATATTGTGGGTAATTTACAATTTTACTTAATATTTTTCTATTGTATCTTTTTAACCATAAAACCACATTATTTTTATAACAGTAAAAGATCAAACTAGCTCTATTTTTGCAAATGGTAGATGCTTAATTTACACTAAAAGATTTTGGCAAAATAAAGGCTCCTGTGACAATGGTAGACTTGAAAAAAAGGAAAGACAAGGGAGAAACTCAAAACTAAGACAAATGGAACAGAAGGAGCATTAAGCCCTCAGAGAATAAATTTACTGAGTTGAAAAGATGCAATATCTATTTTACCACAGTGAACAAATTTAAAAGAGGAATCAGTTCTTATTCCATGTTCCCTCAGAGCAGGAGAGTACAGAATAAAGTGCTAAAAGTGGATCTGACAAAGGGTCTTATTAGAAGGTGCCATGCTTTGGTGAGTGATGCCCAAGAGTGTGAGCACAAGTTAGTGTCAGGTGATAACGAGGATAACTGAAATATTCATGTTGGCCGCACTAGTTCTATGCCCAGAGTGGTAGGGGCAAAAGATCCATTCACAGAACAAGTCTGTGCCTTCAGAAAGTAAACAGCCACAAATCCCAGGATTGCATCTTCAAGAGCCAGATTTATGTGCTCCATTTACTCTCTCAGAAGTCACCTGGGTCAGGGAAAGGAATAACAAGTCCTACAAGAACAAATTACTGATGATTCCAGAAGATTCTTTCTTCACTTGTTAACATTCAACCTCTCCCCACCGTTGCACTTCCAAGATAACTGTTCCTGGTTCAAAAGGCCCCTTGAGCCCTCTCTTCTCCTCACACTCCCGTTCAAAAGGCCCCTCAGGCCCTGTCTCCTCCTCACACCCCTCCTCTGGCTGTCCGCCTCTCTTCTACTGCCTTTCCTCCCTTTGTCACTCATCACTGCATTGCGCTGGCATTGCTTATTCACGTCGACTGTCTTCACCAAACCATAAGACCTTCGATGTCCAGCTCTATCTTGGTCATCTGTGTCCCCTAATAATTAGCACAGCCCCTGGCACATACATGGAACCCACAACTGTTTTGTGATTTAGGAGAGATTGGCAAAAGACTCCATTTCTGAAAATTTTTGCTTTTACTCAATAAATAAGAATATGGATAATGAAGCACTTAAGTAGAAGAAAAAAATACATTCAGTTTACCTACTAAAATACTTCAAAGTAAAGCCTCATTAATACAACCTACTTTGACTTAAGAACTGATTATTAGTTTAGCTGGACTGAAATGTACTGTGACAACTCATGTGGACAGAGTGTGCAGGAAACATGAAGAGCAGAGCTACCATGGTGAGGGAGAGAAGTAAGGAGGCTCTGCATTTGCCTGTTTCTCAAGAGTGAACTTCAAGGACCACAGAATGATTTTTACGTGAAAAAGGGTGTTACTTTCATAAATAAACATAATCGAAAGAAAATCTAATGTCCAGCCCAACATCTGGTCAATAGCTGGTCGGTGTTTATCACACCCAGCAGGCCACACCTGGATCTCACTGTACAGTCTCCCAGAATCCACACTGAACACCACTCCTCCATGCCATCCCTCACTCACTCAGCCCTTGCCAGGCAGCCAGGAAATACACGGGGCTTAACACGTCCAGCTGGTATTTTAAGCAAAGAAATCTTCCCCTGATGTTAGCTTTGGTTTTCCTTTTCACGTGTCCCGCTTTTTAATGCCAGTCTTAAGGTTCCTGAGAAAATGCATCGAGACAAGAAAAAAAGGAGATGGCAGGGTGGTTAAGAGGACAGCTTTGGAGCTGGCAGATCTCAGTGAAATTCCGATCTTTTCACTTACTGGGGAATTATCTCCGAGTCTTGGTTTCCTTATCAATAAAAATAGTAATAGAACTTACTGGGTAATCATGAAGCTTAAATAAGGCAATGCATAAAAATTACTTAATAAATTTTAACAATTATTATTCTCTGCATCAAAGACAGATTAGCACGATAGTTAAAAGCATGCATCATATTGCCTGAGTTTAAATCCCTGCTCTGCCACTTCCTAGCTATTTTGGCAAATTACTTAACCTCCTGTGTCCCAGTGACCACTAAATGGAGTTCCTGGGACAATTATATGTGGAATACATTTAAAGTAATTAGGACAGTGCCTGACACAGAATAAGCTCTCAATAGATATTAGCTGTTATTAACTACCGACACCTAGAAAAGAGTTCCTACACATCAAATTTTAAAATCTGGAAGGTGACAAATGCTATGAAAAAGCAATTTATAGAAAGCATATAAATAGCCAATAATATTAAAATATGCTCAGCCTCATTCATTATTAACGGAATGCAAATTTAAAACAATGATTTAGTTTTTCAACTGAGATTTTGTAAAAATTAAAAGAAGGGTAATATTAAATGACAGTGAGCAGAAAAATATGCACTCCCAATATATAGTTGATGAAAATGTAAATCTGCACATTTTTGAAAAGTGCGTGACATTATCTATCAAAAGTGCAGGCCAGGTGCTGTGGCTAACACCTGTAATCCCACAATTTTTGGGAGGCTGAGGGAGGAGGACTGCTTGAGCCCAGGAGTTCAACATCATCTTGGGCAACAAAGCAAGATCCCATCTCTACAAAAGATTTTATTTTTTAAATTAGCCAGGCTTGGTGGCATGCACCTATAGACCCAGGTACTTGGGAGGCTGAGGCAGGAGTATCCCTCAAGCTCAGGAGTCTGAGGTTGCAGTGAGCTATGATCACGCCACTCCACTCCAGCCTGGATGACAGAGTAAAAACCCTGTCTCAAAAAAAAAAACGGTGGGGTACAGTGGCTCATGCCTGTAATCTCAGCACTTTGGGAGGCCGAGACAGGTGGATCACTTGAGGTCAGGAGTTCGAAACCAGCCTGGGAAACATGGTAAAACCCCGTCTCTACTAAAAACACAAAAATTAGTTGAATGTGGTGGTGCATGCCTGTGATCCCAGCTACTCAGGAGGCTGAGACACAAGAAATGCTTGAATCCAGGAGATGGAGGTTACAGTGAGCCGAGATTGCACCACTGCACTCCAGCTTGGGCAACACAGTGAGACTATCTTTTAAAAAAAAAAAAAAAAAAAAAAAAAAAGTGTACAAACACATTCATTTGACTCAGCAGTTCCATCTCCAGAACTAAATCCAAAAGAAATATTCATCAAAGTGGGCAAACATATGTAAAAGAAACCAGAAACACCACCACATGGCCATCAATAGAGCACTGGTTAAATAAATAGCTTTACACCAACACAGTGGAAAATAGCCATTAAAAAAAATACTGAATATCCACATATACAGAAATGAAAACATATTCACTACATACTAAGAATAAAGTTATAGACCAGTATAATATGTCATTTTTATTTTTAAATACAAAACAAAATTACACATCTATTTATTTATCTCTGTGCTTGCAAACATCTGAAAGATGCCAGTAACTATATTTGGCAAATGTGTTATCTACATTAAATTTTGCAATACATCTGTACCACTTTTTATTTTCATTTTATTTTTTTTTTTTTTGATATGGAGTCTCACTCTGTCCCCCAGGCTACAGCGCAGTGGCGCAATCTCGGCTCACTGCAACCTCTGACTCCCTGGTTCAAGCGATTCTCCTGCCTCAGCCTCCTGAGCAACTGAGATTACAGACACACGACACCACGCCCAGCTAATTTTTGTGTTTTTAGTAGGGACAGGGTTTCACTGTGTTGGCCAGGATGGTCTCGATCTCCTGACCTCGTGATCCGTCCGCCTCAGCCTCCCAAAGTGCTGGGATTACAGGCGTGAACCACCACACCCAGCCCCACTTTTTATTTTTTACTTGTTTTTTAAAGAAAGTATAAGAACAAAAATGGTTAAAAGCACAGATTCTACAGCCAAATCTACATTCTGGATTTGCATGTCTGCTACCTATCAGCAATGTGACCTCTACGCCTCAGTATTCCCAATGTATAGCAAAGACACCTATATACTAACAGTAACAACAATAACATGTTATAGAGCTCTGGTGAGCATTAAATGAGTTAAACAGAAAAATCTTAGAACAATGTATAGCAGAGGGTAGGCACTATATAGGACATGTCCACTATTACTAACCTTGAATAGCATTGTTAGAGATTACTTCAACCAAGCCATCCCATAGAAGCCCATCTAAAGTGACCAACAAAATTATCAGTAGACAATTGGCACAGCAAATACACTGGCTCTCGGTAGCCAATTAGCAATGTGAAGTATTAAAACCGCCTGGCAATCTAGGATTTCGATTCTAGCTAGGCTTTCTCTTGTCCTCAACTTCCTCATCTGTTCAAAGGAGGAAGATGACTTAGATAACTGACAAATCTAATATCCTAATAGGATAACTTTACTGTTTAAATAATGATAGATCTTTATAGTTGCCTCAAAAATGTACTCCAGTCAGTAGATCCAGAACCTGAAACACAATTCCATACTAAAATACATGCTCCATAAGAGAGAAACTCCTTCAAAAACAGTCTCTTGGAACACACTGCAGCAGAAAAGGACTTCCTCCATCTGAACATAATCGAATTGCATTTCCCTACAAGCATACTGTAACTCACAGATCTCATTCATAGATAGTTTCCTCTCACCTATCCCACTGCCCACACCATAAATACAAATTAGTGATATTTTACTCTATATTCACCAAGACTCTATGGTTTCATAACCACAAGAAGACCAAGTAACTTTTTCCCGCCTGCTAAAAATTCAAACATACTGCACAGTGAAAAATGCCTCACATACACACAAACCAACATAAAACACTTACACGAAATGCTGCAAGAATGATTCTTGTTACTTTCTCTTTGACAGACTCCTGAAGGATATCAGACAGAACTGGAATGATATTATAGCGCCGCAGGTGTTCACACATTTGAGGACTGAATGCCAGGAGCCATATTGAAAAAATCATTTGATACTGGAGCTGAAAGCCACACTTGTTACTCAACACTCCCATTATGCTGAAAAAAAAAAAAAACACACACACACATTTACAAAACATTTAAGAAAGAAGAAATAAGCAATTATTCTCTTTTTGCACTAATGGAACAGGTCTCTCTGAATTATGTCCTGTTTCTTTTCTGCCAGCAATAACAAGCAGCTAAATTGCTACTCACAGAGAACCATTTCCAGTACAGCTCCACTTAACCCTCTCTCCAAAAGTCACAGGATCTCAGGAAGCAGGAGCTCTTGCTGTGCGGCAAGAAGAAAGGGAACAAAGACTTGTAATATGGCAATGGGAATGGAAAGAGCAATCGGACAGACAATAGAGCCAAATGTTACACGGAGATTTTGAGTCTGGGCAACCAATAAGACCACCAATAGCTTTAAAATATAAAGGAAACAGAGAAAAGAAGGGATAAGCTTGGTGAAAACCTGTAATGGGTTTAAATTTGACATAGCCAATTACTGAATTTGGGGGTCAGGAAAAACCTCAGTTTGATCAAGAGATCAAAAACCTCAGTTTGATCAAACTTCTAGTTTGATCTCTTACTTTACTGATAAGGAAACTAGGAAAATGACATGGAAATGAAGGAGGTTACACCAAGAGAGAGAATGTATACAATAGAAGAAAAGCTAAGGAAATTGCCCTGGGGAATACCTACATTCAAACAATAGAGTTCAGAAATCATCAAATAAAAAAAAACAGAAATCATCAAATAAGACCATTAAAAGTGACCTTCATATTGGAGCAGAGCCTACCATTTAAACAGAAAAAAAGACCAGAGGGGTTAAGAGCTCGAAGACCACAGAATGTACAACACAGAGTGAGCCCTAATGTAAGCTATGGAAACTTACTAATAAAAATCTGTTAACATTGGATCATCATTTGGAACAAATATACCATACTAATGCAAGATGTTAATGATAACAGAAATTTGCGGCGGGGAGAGAAGAGGATGTAATGGGAACTCTGCACTTTCGGTTTTTCTGTAAAACTAAAGCTGCTCTAATAATATAAATGTTTAAAATGCTAAGCCTGATTTTACAATCTAAACCTACTGTAACTTACTGAAAAGCTTTTATCTGTGTCATTTCTTCATTTGTATGATTTGTATATAGTTCAGTTCACTAATTGTTTTTAATGCTCTCATGCGTGGCTTTTGCCTTGTCTTCTCTATTTTTGGATGTTATGTAAAACTTGCTTTTTAATTAATATTGATATCAGTACATAAGCTGCTATAAAATCATGTCACTTTATACTGTAAACAACCTAGTCCCTGTTTTCCTTTGCTCTCTGTTCCAGTTATTAAGCCAAGCCTTCTGCACCTGGCTTTGTGATGCTGTGGCTGAGACCCTGAAAACCACATTTCTGTTCTACCAGTTGGCTCCGTGTTAGGCTATGCCAAGAACAGGAGCTAGAGGCTGACTTCAAGGAAGGAAGAACGGACTTCCTCCTGTTGGCTTCCTGATCCTGAGAGCATTACCCCAGTAACACTCCTTCAACTCAGCAGCAGAAGTTCTTTCCTATGGCAGCAGCCAAATTCATTTTGCAGTTTTTCCAGCTCTAGCAGAACAAGCCTCATCACATTTCCTCAGAGACATCAGCACTAGCCAACTGGCTACCCTCCCCAGAGTCCTGGGTTCCAAATCCATGAGGCTTTTCCTCGGAGTTCAGAGACACCAATATCAGCTGGGCAAAACCTCGTCCTCAAATGTCTAAATTTCAGCTGTACTCAGACCCTCCTCCAAGCATGCAAATTTTAATTATTCCAGTCTCTTACCATTGCCCACCTACTTTACATCCCCCACCCCACCTTATGGGTGGTATCTGCACTTGCTACCTTGCTGACACTCGAATCATTTTTTATTTTCCATTTCGTTTTAAACAAAATTAGTGGCTGGGCATGGTGACTCAAGCTGCTAATCCTAGCATTTTAGGAGGCCAGGGTGGGCAGATCTCTTGAGCCAGGAGTTTGAGGCTAGCTGGGCAACATGGCAAAACCCCATCTCTATCAAAAAAACATAACAATACCAAAAAATTTCCCAAAAAAATACAAAAAGAGCAAATGTGTACTTAGTTAATAATTCTTCATATCAAATTATGTTAAAATAAAAAAGAATGCCAATGGTAGTTTAATGGGAATAGCACTGCATCTATAAATTACTTTGGGCAGTAGAGGCAATTACCCCCAGCAAAGGCCCACTTATACCTCCAATATTTAGGAAGTTAATGTTAACCTTCAGACTTTCTTGTGAGGCTAACAATATATAGCACAATATAATGTAAATTTTTCTATCTTATATAGGTATACAAATACTCAAATAGTGTTGTATTATGTATATAACAGGCTTTTTAACAACAACAAATAAGTCAGCAAACTATATAGATTAAAATGTATTGGGTTTTTTAAGACCTCAGTTATCAGCCAGGCAACGTGGCTCATGCCTATAATCCCAGCACTTTGGGAGGCCGAGGCAGGTGGATTATGCGGTCAGGAGTTTAAGACCAGCCTGGCCAACACGGTGAAACCCCATCTCTACTAAAAATACAAAAATTAGCTGGGCATGGTGATGCACGCTTGTAATCCTAACTACTCAAGAGGCTGAGGCAGGAGAATTACTTGAACCCAGGAGGCGGAGGTTGCAGTGAGCTGAGATTGCACCACTCTACTCCAGCCTGGGCAAGACTCTGTCTCAGAAAGGAAAAAAAAAGACCTCAGTTATCTTCCTCTCTTCAAACGGGCTATACTTGAAAATTTTCCTCCTCACATTATTCCTATTTGCAATGTGAGAAACACAGACACACACACACACACACACACACACACACAAATTCAATGCTAAGCAAAAACTCAAAAAGTAGAAAGTACATATTTCTGAAAAAATGAAAAGATTAAATGACTTTTTGAAATTGCTATACTTTCAGCAAGTTATTATACCTTTATTAATGCCCATTTCTCCACCTAAAGGTTTATCTGATTACTGCTAATCTTATTAGTGGTCATTAGCATATAAAAATATATTGGTTGAACATGAAATAGTCTAGATTATATTTATGCCTGATCTTGTTGCTGCTGAATGGTTAACACTGCTGAATGGTCTCTAAAATACTAAGGTACTAGCCATTAGAACAGCAGCATTTGTTGTACTCAGTATACCATGAGAGTTCAAAGGGACCAAATTTTGGTATTTGAGTTTATTTTATAAGCAATTATAACTATTTGTAGAGATTGCTATTTCATGACTTTGATTCTTTCTTACAGGTCCTCCATAGGGGGAAAAAAATCTAATTTTTGGTTAGTAGAATTAAAATTCATTTTATCTTACAATAACCCTAATTGTAAGATAAAATGAATTTTAATTCTACCAAACAATTCTACTGGACTCTTTTATAAACCACATATTATTGAATTTTAGTTGTCTTATGCTGTTTTATCATCCTATATATTATTTTATCATTATTCATTGATTATAACCAATTATACTAAGAAATCAAAGATTAAAATAATAAGAAAGTTAGAGATTGATGGAATCACCTAGGAAGATGATATAATAGTGAAATAAATAATTACCCTTTATTGCACTGCCCAAAATACTGCATTATCTTTTATGAAGGTAAAAAAACTAGTAACACCATTTTTGTAGTTCACCTTTACGTTTCTGTGCAGAAAAGAGTTAACAGCAAAGTCCTGAGGCTGCTAGCCTCAGAAAGACCTGCTTACAAGGTTGGCCTGTGGCTGGCTTCTGGGAATTTGGCTGGTAAAGTTCCCTACATTGATCAAACTAAACCATTTGTACAAACATGTGGCTTATGCTGAATTCCTACTGCTATTGTCTAAATGTCTGTGTCCCTCCAAAATTCACATGTTGAAAGACTCACACCCAAGGTGATGGTATTAGGAGGTGGGGCCTTTGGGAGGTGATTAGGTCATGAGGGCAGAGCACTCATGAATGGGATTAGTACCCTTCTAAAAGGGTCCTGAGAAAGACCCCTGTCCCCTCTGCCATCTGAGTTTACAGTGAAAAGATGGCCATTTATGAATGAGGAAATAGGCCCTTACCAGACACCAAATCTGCTAGTGCCTTCATCTTGGACTTCCTGGCCTCCAGAAATGTGAGAAGTAAGTTTCCATTGTTTATAAGCCACCCACTATTTTGTTAAAGCAGCCCAAATAGATTAAGACACCTACTTTCTTTCAGGAGTCTGAAATTTTGGTGTGTTTTAGGCACAGTGTGTCTACATAACTAACTTCTAATAAAATCTTGGGAGCTGAGTCTCTGTTGGGTTTCCTGGACAGAAACCTCACACAAATGTTGCTGCGTTTTCAATGCTGGGAGAAGATACCCTGTGTGACCCCTCTGGGAGGAAGAGAGCATAAGGGAGCCTGCACATGGATTCCTCCACACTCAGCCTGTGTCTTTGTCCCTTATGATATAGCTGTGCATCCTCACTATATCTCTGTAATAAATCTTATCTGTGGATGCAACTATATGCTATGTCTGTGAGTCTTTCTAGTGAATCTCCTGACAAGTGTGAACACAGCTGAGAATTCAGAATTTTTTATTTTCTGCCCATAATAATGACCAACAGAGGAAAGTGTTTCACAATTATTATTCAGAAGATGAAAACAAAGAGATAGATTGCACTCTATTCTCTAACAATAATGGTGAAATGGGTCAAATAAGTGAAATCTTAAAACTGTGAGCCTCTAGATACCTATATCATAAATGAATTTTCTCAAACTCAAGAACTGATAAATGAGGAATATATTTCTAAGGACAAAAAGGAAATATAGTATTCTCAACTAGTTAGCCATTGAACATGAAAGACTTCCAGACAGTATTTTGCAGCAAGAACCTAGACCATTTCGCTCAAGGACATGTGATGATTTTCTGTAATTTTTTATGATATTTGTGTATCAAAATGTACTTTTTACAAAAAGGTTTGCTATATTTTAATTTTTATTGAAATTTCTAATAGCTGTTTTTCACTCTCTTTATTCTTAGTTCCATCAATTTTTCACAAAATGACTAAAAATATATTTTTAAAGGGTCTGTTGGACCCAGATGACAAACTGTGATGGCTATTTTTCCTGTCAAACTGAGGATTAAATAAACAAGAATGGACTGAAATTTTATAGATTAATAGAAAAATAATTAGTAACTTACTGAACTGATGGATATTGAATAGTTGTGACAATTCAAATACAATTCATAAGAACAGCTATTCGCAGAAGTAACCCATTCTAAGAAATTGCATACAAATACTGACTGAAAAGTCCTAGAATATTGGGGTCCCTTCACAGGTATATCCTACACTGGAGATACAGGGTAAGAGTCCAATGCTTGCTTTAAATCCTCACCCACCAAGCAACTTAACTGTTGATAACCTAAATTCCTCTGTAGATTTTCTAACACAGAAACAATGCCTTGCTAACTGAAAAGAATATTTGGTTTAAAAGCAGTTAGATCTCTCATTATGAACAAATAAATTGATTTTCTGATGATAAAACAAGATTTCCATTGTTTTGGAGGTTTTCAGTTGCTTATCTGTATAAGCCTGAACAGGCAGCTCCTCAAAGTTTCTATACCTGCAAATTAGAATCCCACAAAGATTGGGCTAAATTATATGGCATTAGAAACAAAGGTTTATATTCACTCTTTCCTGGGTAAGAACTTTTCTTGTTGATTTTTGCCTACATTCATCGTAAATTATTTTTTAAAATTTTTTATATTCTGAGTACCTGGAATCTGTCTTGTTAAGCATTAGGTTCTTAAGAGGCCTTAACCTCTTATAAAAGCACAGATCAAGCAAGGAAAAGGGGCTCAGTTTGATAGTTACTAACTTCTAAGAAGGTTAGCATAGTCAATTGTTAAACAGATATGAAAAAAATAAAATATTTCTTTTAGATGATTACATATTTCTTTGAAAATGTCAAGGAGAGATGCTTGTAAATGTTATTTTACATTAAAAGTAAAGGGCACTCACCAATTTACCCCATCTGCTTCCACCCAAGCAAAGCGGTACTCATTGACCCGGAGCATCAGCTGCAAACACCCGGCCACGCACTGCACATACTGCGAACTCTGCAAAAGAAGAAGTGTTGAGTTTTTAAATTGGAAAGCATTTAAAGTCATGTGATCAGACACACATTTCTAAATGAAAAGTCTGATTACCTACTGGAATTAGCATCTGAGCATCCAAAATTCCCTAATCTGTTTTCAAAAGTTAATCCTCATGTTTGCTTTAATCTCTACCTCTTAGAAATGAACAAGATTTTGTCTCCTGAATTAAATCTACACAAACCAAGACTACTTAACACACAGGGAAATCCGTAACAAAATAATTTATATTTGATACAGTTTGATAAATAAGCACATTGCCTTACTATGTTTCACATATCCCTGAATAAAGATATTATGTATAGAGAATACTGTTCCACATAATTACAGAACTATCAAAGAACAATAAAATTAACAAAAAGAAGAGTAAATACTTCAAGATAGGCCTATATGTAAATGACCTTGGACAAGTTCCTGAACTTTTTCAATATGAAATTTCTTCATCCTTATGAGAAAAACACTGCCAAGCACCCTGAATATTGTTAGATTTAAGAAAAATAATTTAGGCCAGGCACAGTGGTTCATGCCTGTAATCCTACCACTTTGGGAGGCTGAGGCAGGAGGATTTCCTGAGCTCAGGAGTTTGACGCCAGCCCGGGCAAACTGGTGAAACGCCATCTCTACTAAAAATACAAAAAACTAGCTGGGCATGGTGGCGCACACCTGTAATCCCAGCTACTTGGGAGGCTGAGGCATGAGAATTGCTTGAATCCAGGAGGCAGAGGTTGCAGTGAGCCGAGATCACACCACTGCACTCCAGCCTGGACGACAGAGTGAGACTCTGTCTCAAAAAAAGTAAATAAATAAATAATAATTCATTTTACAACACAGCTAGACAAATATAGGAACTCAATAAATAAAAACTTTATTAAAAAACCCATATGGCATATAAAAAGTCTAATTAAACACTTGAAAAAGACTTTGATTTTTAAAATCATCAGTTCAATAACACTGTCCCTTAGAAATTGTGCTTAAACCTGAAACTTAAAATAAACAGGAGTAATACTCCCAGAAAGTTGCAAGCCCCTTCATTTTACCAAAGCTAGTGGGAACATCTGACCTGGGCTTTTCCTTAAATATGTACAATAAGCCTTAAGACTTTAAGAAGTAGAGAAAGGAAGCTGGGTGCGGTGGCTCATGCCTGTGATCCCAGCACTTTGGGAGGCCAAGGCAGGTGGATCACTTGAGCTCAGGAGTTCAAAACCAGCCTGGCCAACATGGCGAAACTCCATCTCTACTAAAAATACAAAAATTAGCCAGGTGTGGTGGCGCATACCTGCAATCCCAGCTACTCAGGAGGCTGAGGCAGGAGAGTCACTTGAACCCAGGAGGCAGAGGTTGCAGTGAGCCAAGATCACGCCACTGCACTCCAGCCTGGGTGACAGAGTGCCACTCTATCTCAAAAAAAAAAAAAAAAAAAAAAAGAAGAAGAAGAGAAAGGAAAAGAAATTTCAGACAACAGCCTTCAAAATGAACATGCTAATTTCAAAAAGAATTTTTTAAGGAAAGAATCACAGGTGTTATATAAATTCACAGAACCTAACATACATGATGCTACTAAACTTTGCTCCAATTTAAATACCATTCATAAAAACCTAACACTTCAAAGAAATTCCAGGCACTTTAATACAAAAACACAACAATATAAGTACATTTGGTGGAATAGTCAAATGTATCAAGAAAAGGTGATCTTGGGTTGTACCTAAAAAGCAGTTAATTTAGTTCCACAAAAACACAATATATCAATATAATTTGCCTGAAAACTCAAAACATTAGCAAAAATTAGACAGATAAATAGTGCATTTTCAGTTCTAAAACAATATTCCATAATAAAAAAATTTTTTTTTTTCCAATTAAGTCATCAGGTAGAAACTTTTTCTAAAGAAGAGGAATCCCATCTTTCCTGCTTGGAGAGAGAACCAAGCAAGATTTCTAGACGAATGAATAAAAAGGCAACATAGAGCACCCTCTTCTCTTCTATTTACCATCAGTTTCCTCTCATCACAAAAATTCTTTGTTTCAGGGTAAGTCTTTCTTTTCTGTGGCTACTCACCATGCTATGTTGAAATACATAACACACTACAAGGATGGATTCTTGGTTGTTATTTATAGCTTCAGTATTCCCATTAAAAATGAGCATATAAAAAGCGCTGGTCCTCAATCTGACATACTCTCTCCTATTGCACACTATCAGGCAGTAGCCATACCATTCCAGAGATTACTTTCATAGTATAGAGAGAAACAGCACTGGTAAATGATTAAAGTATTGCCTTCAATTACGCAAAGTAGAGTGTATTACTTCCTGGTCTTTCACTTAAATTGAAGTTAAAGATGAAATAAAAATTTCCCCTTTTATGATACCAACAGCTTATTATTATGATACTCATTTTTTCAGAAGAGGAATCCAAGACATAAAAAGGTGATATAATTTGCTGAAATGAAAATACTGAGTTGGCCAGGCACAGTGGTTCACACCGGTAACCCCAGCACTTTCGGAGGCCGAGGAGGGCAGATCACTTGAGGTCAGAAGTTTGAGACCAGCCTGGACAACATGGCAAAGTCCTGTCTCTACTAAATATACAAAAAATGGCTGGGCAGGTGGCATGCACCTGTAGTCCCAGTTACTCAGGAGGGTCAGGCAGGAAAATCGCTTGAACCCAGGAGGTGGAGGTTGCAGTGAGCAGAGACGGCATCACTGAACTCCAGCCTGGGCAACAGAGTGACACCCTGTCTCAAAAAAAAAGAAAATAGTGAGTTAATCTTAGATTGGCACTAGAAGTCAACTCTCTTCATGCTTGACCTAGTATTCTTTGTACTGTGCCAAGCATTCTGGGATAAGAACTTGCTACAACATGCACTTTCTATGCAGCAAACCTCAATGGCAGAGAAAAACACTATTTTCACTTCTCAACACATTTAAGAGAATGTCATTTAGATAAATTCTTCAATGTTGCTGAAAATGCAAACTCTTACTATATTACAGTGAAAGTCACAACACAAAGATAATAGCAACTACAGTATTCACATTCCTGGTGAATGTGGTCTCAGTGATCCATACACTACAAAATTACAAATTTAGTAATTGAGGAACTGCACAATAAGTAGGCAATAAAAGCAACATAAAAACATCAATGATACTGTATGTACAAAGTAAAACTAATGTTATAAAAATGTTTACAAATTTTCAATATTCATCTTCATAATGCTAGGATTTAAGTGCAAACTAAGTGAAAAAGAATAAAGACAGTATTCATCTACATTCTGGAATTGTCTGCACTTGAGAAAACAAGTCTGCTTGGAGTAAAAGGCATCTGTTCCACAGATACTTGGTGAAAATGCACAGCACATTGGTATCAGTGAAGCACAAAGATATACTTTTCAAACGTACAATTGACTAAAATAAGTCCCAGAAAGCAGTTTTAAGTGAAATGAAAAGATGCTGATCAAAGTTCTAAAAGTAATTAATATGTTTCATGACTATTAAACTTTTCTTTTTCTCTTAAAACGAAAAGGTGATTGTATACGTGTGTGTGATTTTTGCTTCAATAGAGACACTTAAAAAACACAGGACAATATCAAGTGTCAGTAAAGAACTGAAACAAATGGAATTTTCATACTTCGTTGAAGAGCACACAAACTGAAAAAACAGGCAAGATCCACTAAAACTAAATTTACATACACACCATTAATCAGCAATTCTATTCTAAAATTAGGTGCTGCAGACATAAAGGTACACATCTGCCAAAAGATATGTATAAGAATGTTCACAGCAAAATTATTCACAAGAGTCAAAAAACTAGAAGCAACCCAAATATCCATCAATAAGAGAATGAGTAATATTCATATAATGAAATACTACACTGCAATGAAAAAGAATTACTGCTAAATGCAATGAATGAATTTTGCAGACACAATATTAAGCAAGAGAGCTCAGACACATAAGAATTTATACTGTATATGATTCCATTAAATGGAGTTCAAGATCAGACAACACTACTCTATGGTAATAGATATCATAATAATGACAACCTTTGTGCGAGTTGAGGTGAAGGCAGTCGGAGGAATTATGAGGTATACATTTATCCCGCTGAACATTTAACATCTGTGCATTTTCCTTTATGTTAAGTTATGACATAATTTAAAAAAAAAAATAGAGAAAAGAAAGTAAAAGAGAAATAGAGAGGGAGAAGGACAGAGTGAACACTGGAACAGGAATCAGAAGTTTTGTCACATAATGTTGGGCAAATCACTTAACTTCTTGAAAATTGTCTTCTCGTTAGCAAAGAAAAAGAAAAATAATATCATCTCTACCACTGGGAAAAATAAAAAAAAACTGCTACGACACTGAAATCAATTTCTATAAAACACTAAACAATTGTAAAATATACTATTATCATCAATATTCAGGAATTAAAATACATATATACCCCAAGAATTCTCTTGAAGTTGGCTGATTAAAAGAGATCCTCTAGTCAACAGTCATAAAATATCTAAATTAAGATAGTTTTACCAAAAAAAAATAGTTTTACTATTGGTTTACAAATTTATAAATCTTCCAAGTACTGCTTTCAATCTAATGTGCTTAATCCAGTAATTCAATTACATGACTAGTGGGAATCTTTATTACAGAAAACAATTGTTGGCATAACTAAAAAAAAACGTGATTTTCTTTATAAATTATTGCTTTGTATGCAACTTCCGAGAACATAACTAATAAATACATAGTATTAGGTTAGCTTATTATTGTTATCAGTGCTATACTTTGAAAATGACATGTAAAAGAAAGTCTTATACTTAAATACTTTACCAGTTAATTTTCTTTTGCATTTCAGAATATATCTCCAGGCAATCCTTCCAAAAATCAACACAAAGCCCATTTTATAATAAAGTGTTGAACAGCTTGTGTAATTTACTGAATACTGTGCTGAAAGTGAAAATCATAATGGTCATATGGATACTCGATGTACTATTTCTACCAAAAGTATATGCTTTTCACACAACTGTAAAGTTGAAAAATCATAAGTTGGACCATCATAGGTCAGGGACTGTCTGTAATTGCCTGTGAGTTACTCCAGGTCCCCACAAACTTCACAACTCACCAGCTAGAGCAGACTACAATTTAATAACGGCCTGCAGTATGTGAATAACTGATGTGGCCCACTGATTTCTGCTACTTAATCAGCACTTCTAATGGACTTATAATCAAAGCAGTAAAGAACTAAAGCAAAGAAGTCTTCCACCTCTTCTGAAGGGGTGACAAGTATTACATCAGCACAGCATTAAATTAAAAACAAAGCCAAAGCAGTGAAACTAGCCTCCCATTAACAAGAATATTAGAACTGCCACAGAAAACAATTTAAGGAATCTGGTCAAAAGCCAAAAAAAAAAACTAAGCCCTGGGCCGGGCGTGGTGGCTCATGCCTGTAATCCCAGCACTTTGGGAGGCCAAGGTGGGCGGATTACCTGAGGTCAGGAGTTCGAGACCAGCCTGGCCAACATGGCGAAACCCCCATCTCTACTAAAAAAAAAAAAAAAAAAAAAAAAAAAAAAACTAAGTCCTTTTTCCTCTCAATCTAAAATACTGTCACTGCACACTAAAACACGGATGAATCTTGAAAACACTATGCTAAGTGAAGGAAGCCAGTCACAGAAGACCATGTATGATTTCATTTATATGGAATGTCCAAAAGAGGCAAATCCCAAGACAGAAAGTAGGTTAGTGGTTGTCAGGGCTTGGAGGCAAGAACAGGAATGGGGAAGACTGTTAATGTGTACAGGGTTGGTTGGTTTGTTTTTCTGAGATGTTGAAATGTTATGAAGTTAGACTGCGGTAATGGTTGCACAATTCTGTAAATTTATTAAAAATCACTGAACAGCAAAATGATGCATTTTATAGCATGTGAAATATATTTCAATAAGGCTCTTTTTAAAACTAAATAAAATTGAAAATTTACTTCCTCACTCACACCGGCAACACTTCCAAGGGCTCCAAAACCACATATGGCTAGGGGCTGCCACAATGGACAGTACAGCTATCATGAGCATTTCTACCATCACAGAAATTTCTACTGGACATGGATTGCTCCACTAAATCAAGAGGCAAGATGCAACAAGCAAGAAGGACCTGGCAATTTAAGTCACTACTAGTGACACAACATTCATCTAGCAACTACTCATTCCAGACTGATTCTGCAACACAAATCACAGAGAACAGGGCACGGACACATGTGGGCTCTCTCATGAATCGTTCTCCTGCCTATGCGTACTGTAAAAACGAAGCTAGGCAGGGGAAAAACAAAAACAGAGAAAGAAACAAATCCCCAGGTTCTTCCTAAATCTTCCAAAGTTTGTGAAGGAGTCACAGTATTCTTTCATCAGGGCATCAGCACAGCAATCCACTTCCACACTGTCCTGCCTTCCTCAGAAGAAAAGACTTACAATTCATGTTTAAGAATCAGTAAACAACTCAGACAGTCTAAAGTAAGTACATATAATCTGATGTCTATTTTCACAATTAGGAGAAGACAAATAATGCACTTTAAGGAAATTCCACTTATCTAATGTCACTTAAATAAAAATGTTTCACTAGGGACAGTGGCTCACGCCTATAATCCCAACACTTTAGAAGGCCAAGGCAGGTAGATTCCCTGAGCTCAGGAGTTCAAGGCCAGCCTGGACAACATAATGAGACCTTGTCTCTACCAAAATACAAAAAAAATTAGAGGGGCATGGTGGCTCATGCTTGTAGTCCCAGCTACTGGCGGGATGGGGGTCGGGGGTTGGTGGTGGTGGTTGGGCTGAGGCTGGAGGATCGCTTCAGCCTGGGAGGCAGAAGTTGCAGTGAGCTGAGATCACGCCACTACACTCCAACCTGGGTGACAGAGTAAGACTCCATCTCAAAAAAAAAAAAAAAAAAAAGAGTTTTTAATGATCCACTCATAACTTAAAATGATGCTTCTGAGGCCATTTTAAAAAGGTAAGACTGTTGAATCATGTTTATTTCATATTTTGCAGTGTAAAACTTGTTTTATACTGACATCAAGTGGCAATACTTTGTAATGCAGTTTACCAAACTGCTTTTCTCCACTCTAAAAAGATATGATTTAAAGATATGATACTGATACCTTAAAAAGTCTGAGTAAGCAATGCGACTTGAGGAATGCCTAAAGATGCAATTCCAACTCAGCTGCCTCACAAGTAATTCTCTAAGCAATCCATTTCTTTAGAGTCTCTGTGTGACCTCGGGCATGCTGGTATGTTTTTCTGTTTGGTCTCACTACTCATCCATAAAATGTGGCTAATGATATGACCTACATTGAACAGGGAATGTAAATATTCAAGGAGATGTAAATGTAAAATGAGTAAGTGTCGGGCACATAGTTAAGTGCTCAATGAATATTAGCTGCTAGATTAAGATTCCCCTATAGAAATATAAGAATCAAAGGAAGGGCTGACACCCTACTCTCAACACATAGAGGTCTGCTTTTCAAGTAGACAGCCATCTAAAAAAGTAAGAACTTCAGGAAGAGTCCAAAAATATGTTCAGGGTTAAGAGTCACTAAAGGGAAGAAGGTAGGAAACCAAAAACTATCTTTTTCTAACTCACAATCACTCCTGATGTGAATTCCATTTGGGATGTATGTGAATCTACCAGGTAAATCGCTTAGACCAACACACCGCCAATTCAATTAATTTTGTTTTTCTAATACACTGCACAGAAAATAGCAAAATAAGGATGCCATGTCAGCAGTTTGCATTTCCTTATTTAAGCTTTAGTAACTTAAAATACTTTGACAACCACTTAAATAAGTTTATAAGTCTAAAATAAGCTAAATAATTTTTCAAACCGGTAGAAATTCAAGTCATACGAAATGAGATTCCCAATTTAAGCAAAATAAAGATTCTCAGTGTAAACATCTGCTTCTGATTGAGAAACGAGACTTCTTACCCACCATTTCCTCAGCCCACCATGGCCCCAGGATGGCGCATCTAGTTCTATACCTTGTTCTGATTCCACTTCAGAAGGCTAATACCCATTTTCTGGACTAACATATGAGTCATCAAACACTTCGACCCATGCTCCAAGAGAAGCTCAGCTTCAAGATGGATTTTGCTGCCATCTATGGTCTTGGAACATACATGCCCGTGACATTCATTCCGATTATGGGAGTACCAGTAACCAATATGGATATTAAATGGCTCCTACAGAGCTTCACTTGGGTCTATTGCAGGCAGGTTACAAAAACTACCCTCTAAAGATGCTTCCTAGTTTCCTAGCGATACTTTCAAGAAAGAAAGCTAGACGCACTTCTGTTTCTGTCTCCATTTTCCCTATCTTTCTATCAACTGGCTCTCATCATGAACATCGTTAACTTGTCCAAACTTACTTCCAATTCCTGAGCTATTCCTAGAGCACAGCAAAGTTCAGCCATTCCCAAATGGAAAACACAACTTTAGCCAAGAAAGGAACTTGGGGAGCCATAATTAGTCTTAACCTTTAACCTTTTGGCTCTACAAAAATGTGGAAAGAAGGCCTGGCGTGGTGACTCATGCCTATAATCCCAGCACTTTGGGAGGCCAAGGCAGGCAGATCACGAGGTCAAGAGATCGACACCACTCTTGGCCAACTTGGTGAAACCTCATCTCTACTAAAAATGCAAAAATTAGCTGGGTATGGTGGCGGGCGCTTGTAGTCCCAGCTACTCGGGAGGCTGAGGCAGGAGAATTACTTGAACCTGGGAGGCAGAGGTTGCAGTGAGCTGAGATCACACCACTGTACTCTAGCCTGGTGACAGAGTGACATTCTGTCTCAAAAAAAATAAAAAATAAAAAATGTGGAAAGAGATTAGTCAAAAAAGAAAAAAAGTCGAGCAAGGGGCTGGCTACCATGTAGCCCCACATAAAGCCTTGAGCTTCATAGTACACAGTCAGTTTTAGTGCCATCAAGGAACTCATTTCTTGGCCAGGTGTGGTGGCTCACACTTGTAATCCCAGCACTTTGGGAGACCGAGGCAGGCAGATTACTTGAGGCCAGGAGTTCAAGACCAGCCTGGCCAACATGAAGAAACTCCATCCCTACTAAATATATAAAAATTAGCCAGGTGTGGTGGCGCATGCCTGTAATCCCAGCTACTCAGGAGGCTGAGGCAAGAGAATCACTTGAATCCAGGAGGCAGAGGTTGCAGTGAGCTGAGATTGTGCCACTGCACTCCAGCCTGGGGGATACAGCTAGACTCTGTCTCAAAAAATAAATAAATACATAAAAGTAACTGAATTTCTTTCAAATGTTTGACGCTTTTGTTCACCTGTTGATTAGACAGATATCAGACAGTTTAATCAGATAACTGAAGTTTAAAGAGAAAACTTTATGATTATTTGCTCCAGTTGTGCTTCTGAATTCAGATTTTTGCTTTGATTCTCAGGTCTGAAACAAAAGTCACCAGGAAAAAAGAGCAACGGGAAAGAACAAGTCTTATGTCTACCACAGAAAAGATGATCTCCACAGACCATCAATATTTATATATAGTTTATAATACAATTAACCTAACTGGAGGTGACCATGGATTTATAGTTGGGGAACTAGTAAACACCTTCAAAATTTTAAGTGTATATGACTCAAAATAATTTATTTGGGGGATGTTTAGGAGGCCAGTGAAGGAATATACTTACATCACTTGAAGAGACTGTTCCTGTTTCAACAGCAACACCGCTACCACGCAGTTTCTATTATGAAATAAATAACTCATTATTTAGTTTTGTTTTGATTTTATCCTAATGTATCAGCTTACAAAAGGGAGCTAAGCAAATTTTTCCCCTAATTCTACGTAATAATTTTTCCCCTATAATTTTGTTCCTAATCCTACTCAATAAAAAGCAAGGGGATGACATAAAATGTTCTAAATATCATTACACTCTTCCAGATAATATATTAATCAGTAAGTAGCTAAAAATGGAACAATAATAAACTGACTACTAAGCTCCAGGTAAATTTCATGGGTTAAGCTAGTGCAAATTTCCAAGTCTTAAGATTTACTTACTGAATTGTTTTTCCAGTAAGATGACTGCCTTAAATTGAACTATCCACACTATATTCTGTAGCAAAGCTTTCAAAAACAGGTGGCTGATGTCAGGAAGGTACAATATGCGACTTGGTTATCCACAGCAAAGCTAATGAATTTAATGACAATCAAAATCTCAAATGTCATATAGAAATGACCAAAGAAAATTTAAAGAAAGTCAGAGGCTGAAAGTGCAAGAGAAAAGCAATAATGAATTTCTGAAAGGAAATGTTTATTTTGTTTTATTCAATAACTACTATCTACGAAGTGCAGGCATGAGTCCCCACAACCCAAGTGCAACACTCCAAACTACCCAAAAAGGTTTCAAAGGCCACTATAAGGTCAAAGAACAAAACATCTAAACTTGCAGCTAACTTGGACTTTTGAAAATTTATTTCTATTAGAATCATGAAATTGTGGTACTTTTTGTGAGAGAGAAAAACACTTGTGACAGAGAAAAAAGAGACACTCCAGACGTAGCACTATCGCATGACAATTGAGCGAAGTAGCAATTAATATCACAAATAATTGTTACTTTTTAAAACGAAGAATCTGGATTTTATCATGATAGAAGGCTATGAAGAAGTGACTGCCCACAGCAAGAGGGACAGTGCAATGAGAGCCAAGCAGAAGCAGTAGCCAGACTAAGAATCAAGGCCAGGCTAAGCCTGGGTACCCTGAAGAGGTCTCCTGCAGCAGAAGGACCCGCAAAGCAGAGGCACTGCACAATTTAAAGTCCACAACTTAAAGCCAAAGACTCTGTGATAAAAAGAGTGCACTAAAAAGATGCAGAAAATACTTGAAGAGCATTTATCTATAAAAAGTTCAATTCTAATTAAAACTATTCTAGACAGTGAAATATTTACTTCCACTAGTGATGAGAGAAATATTCCTCCCAGTTGTTGGACATCGTTACAAGCATAGTCAATCATTCCAGAAGTGACAGTCACCTGAGAGGCACAATGTATATGTTATTCTTAGGAGGAAAAGTCTAAGGTAGAAGTGCCCAAAAAGCTAGTAGCATGCCAAGGCATCCATTCTTCCCTACCAATTTTCATTTTATGAATTCAGCTACAGAGCCTTATTACCACTATACCTGAAAGCTAACATTACTGCAGAATGAAGTTTTCTTTTTGTGGGGTTTTTTTTGTTTTTTTTTGTTTTTTGAGACAAGAGTCTCATACTGTCACTCAGGGTGGAGTGCAGTGGCGCAATCACAGTTCACTGCAGCCTCAGCCTCCTCAGGCTCAGGTGATCCTTCTGCCTCAGCCTGCTGAGTAGCTGGAACTACAGGTGTGCACCACCACACCCGGCTAATTTTTCTATTTTTCGTAAAGACAGGGTTTTGCCACGTTGCCCAGGCTGGTCTCAAACTCCTGGGCTCAAGTAATTGGCCTGCCTCGGCCTCCCAAAGTGCTAGGATTACAGGCATAAGCCACCACACCAGGCCTGGAATGAAGTTTATTTAAGGGGAGAGATCATTTCAAAGCAGAAAAAAAGGGAGAGGTGTATCCTATTTAACTAACATTCTGATCCCAACCAATATGCTACATTTAGAAATTTTAAATCTCACTTTCACAAGCATGTTTCTTACATGTTTTAAATACCTTGTTTTTGAAATATCTCACAAACTCAATAAAATGGTGGCTCTTGTAAAAACACTTTTTAAACCAAGCCCCAAACCAGTTAAAATTGATGCTATTAACATAAAAAAGATTTTGATCAAGAAACTCTAAAATATCTCTATCCAAATACAAATGGCAATTAGGCTCCCCTAAAAAAGGCAGGCAACAAGACAAAAAGTAAATCTAAGCAAAATATGGTGTCTTTCTTACGCCTCAAACTAAAATCTATTAAAATAATAAAGTCACCTGAAATCTAAATGGCAACTTTCAAAAAATTTCAAATAGATATTTATTTGTAATCTAACAACCTACCAATATTGTTTCTCCTGGTCCCATTCCTCCTCTAGGTCACCCTCACATCAAAATCTCATTCCCTTCTACCTTTTCATCTCCAGAATCCTCCTCCCCTGTCCACCTTCAGTTCTCTCCTCTTCTGAGTATCAATCCCACCAAACCTCTTCATACCTACACTTCATCCCTGTAGGCCTGAAACTAACACTCCACAGAGCCATCATTCCTGTCCTATCTTTTGCCCTGTTCTGAGGAAACATGAAGACAAAACAGAAAACTTGTCATTTTCCAAGCCATTACACCTGCAGGCTATTTTCCTCCACGAAGACATAGAGCTAGAAAGGCCTGCAAGCAACCAACATGACCAGTAGGTTCGTTAGGCCTAACTAATCCCACCCTGAAACTGTGAAACTGTGACAACGAGCCACTGTGTGGGACAATGTCCTTTCGCAGCTGGACCAGGTAGCTCCAGGCTCACCCAGAGGCAGCTGGAAGCATGGGAGGGACTCGGCCAGACAAGGACAAGCAGGTTAGCTAATAATGATCTAGAACATGCTGTTTGCAGTTTGAAATGCCCCTGGTGGCACCCAGGACCAGTTTGTTTATTTGTGTAATCGGTTAGACAGCTTAGCCTGGTTATGTAATCAAAAGGGCATAAAAGATCTCACTCGAAACTTTCAGAGAGCTCTCCAAAAACCAAGATTTCTCACACAAATCTTGGTGGTTCACAATCCTGGGGCAGCCAAGGGAGCTGCGCCTGGAAATCTCTTGGCCCGAGGCATGCTCTCTCCTGCTGTACTGTTTCTTTTCCTTTATCGAAGCCTCACAGGCACGTGCTCTTTGGAGCTGTGTGGGTCCTTTCAATTCTCCAGCCTGTATCATCTTGGCAGCCACCTAGAAGAAAGGTACTCCCTGACCCCTGAAAAGCATGAATAAGAAACCCCAAGTGGCAGAAAAGACAGAAAGGATTGAAATGAAGCCAGTCAAAGAAAGAAAAAGCAAAGCACACTACCATATCTGAGAGTAGTTTGGTTTACTTGTCAAGTTCAAAATGGCATTATTTTAATAAAACATTTCTGTAATTTAACATATTTACTATAAATAGCTTAAAAGAACATGGATGTTATATTCCTTTCAAAGGTACTTTAAAAAAATTTCTTTTACCTGTGAACTCAGCTGAGTTTTTATCCAATTGAAATAGTAATTTAAGTCACTGCCTTCCATCAATTCTTTTCCCCAAGCTGCTAACTTTGCAATAATTCTTGCTGCCTGAAAACAAATAAGAAATACATTTAACGCAATATTAATTCTAAAAATCACATCATGTACCTTAAAAAAAGGATTTGTAACAATTTTGCTACACAATTTCTTAACACTCAACCCCTCTAAAAATGGTTTATATTTCATTTTTTAAAATATATTTTGAAACAAACATTAAAAATATATTTTTAAATATTTCCATCAAAGTGAACCCAAATTAGCTGGGTCTTAGGAATTTCTTGACACTCCCTGTATTATTTTGAGTTTCAAAAGTAAGACTGGAAATTCATTATATGAACAGCAAAAAACAGAACACAAAAATCTCTCTTAGAAGCAGACTGTCACCAAACCACCTGCCAGAATTCCAAGCAATCTCTTCAACAAACTGCCAGCCTCTCCCACACTCATTCCAAGCCACTTGGGAGTTCTAATACTTAAAAATCCATTTCTTAGGATAATATACATCCTAGGTATTAGTCATCTATCCCAACATAAACAAATATCCTTTCTCCTCAAAGATTTCTCCATTTTCTTCAAGCTATAAAACTAACCATTTTTAAAATTAAATAGGCAATATAAAGTACTAGTTCTCCACACACAAATCAATTTAATAAATATTCTATCAGTACTGAGAGCAAATCACTGTCTTAAAACTCCAAATCATTCAGCAATAATTTATCCCAGTAGAGAATGAAAGGCTATACTAGCTAACCTCAAAATAATCTCCTGTGCTGGTAGACTCATGTTCGTTCTTACATTTGAATACAGCAAACCAGACTGACAGGTACACTTCTAAGGTCAGAATGTCAGACACTTAAGTGTTCTGGTGTATTTGGAATTCTACAACATAGGGACTAATGGGGCGCCTTTACTTGCTCATTGAGTTGTGACATGCTGAGGTTTTCACATGCCCAGCTAAATGAATTTGTAAATACATTATCTAGTTTAAACTCATCTTACTGTCACAAAACAGACAACTGACTTAAAAAGATTACTGTTCGGAGGCCAAGGATTGAAAATATTATCAGCAGTGCATGCACAAGACAAAGGAACAAGAGCATAAGCTAGCATAAGCTCTTTATCAGCACATGGTAACCCAATGGGATTCCGCCACTCAGAATGTGAAAGATTGGCCACAAGTAAATGAAATCACCAAGAAGTTAACATGGATTTGGCTGCACAGTAATAATGAACCATTCCCTAAGTGTATATTTGTTTAATATATTTGTCAGTTTTGTTGCTATACCATTAGGAGGACATTTAAACCAAACAGTGAAGACAACAAGCCTCTACAATTTTAAAGAGGGAAATATATTACTGGCTTTTTAAAAAGTATTCTTTAAAATACAGTTTGTTTCATCAGTCCTCCTTAATTTCTCTTTTTATAGATATTTCATAATGTCCACAACATATATACTATATGAATACAATATATAACTATACTGTATGAATACATATACATGTGGAAGGAGGGAAGGAGGGAGCGAGATAACATACATGTTCAAAAGTGTTTCACTGCCAGTGGCCCTTGATTTGAAAACTTTAAAAATATCTACTGAAACAAGCAGCCTGTGGAGCTACCACATGCCCCCCAACAGCTCCTACCATCCCCAGCCCGTAGCCCACTCCCCAGTGGAAATAGAGAAGGCTTGTTTGCACAAAGGTTTATTCTCTCAACCCTGCTTTCAGATTCCATGAAAAATTCTTCAGTACTAGGGCTTCCAAACATAGCCAAGTTTAAAACAGGAGTGTAGGCCAGGGGCGGTGGCTCACACCTGTAATCCCAGCACTCTGGGAGGCCGAGGCAGGCGGATCACAAGGTCAGGAGTTCAAGACCAGCCTGGCCAACATGGTGAAATCCCGTCTCTACTAAAAATACAAAAATTGGCTGGGCGTGGTGGCGCATGCCTGTAATCCCAGCTACTCAAGAGGCTGAGGCAGGAGAATCGCTTGAACCTGGGAGGCAGAGGTTGCAGCAAGCCGAGATCACACAACTGCACTTCAGTCTGGCAACAGAGTGAAACTCTGTCTCAAAAAAAAGAGTGTATTTAAGATATTGAAAAGCAATCAGGTATTACTTAAAAATGAAACACAGTAGCCGCTTCAAAGTAAAATTTAATTTCTATATAGTAAAATGTGGTTAACCCCACTACAAACACTGTAGAGCTGTTTATATGTGAGAATTCTCCACAGGCTTTGATGCACTCCTTGTAGTCTACAAAACCTTAACTGCATCAGAGCAACCCTATCTCCTTCCAATTCCCAATGTCCTTTCTCTACTGAACACCAATATGGAAAGCTAATGTCATAGTAGTTACTCCTATGGGAACAGACAGGTTACTATGTCATAAAAGGCCCAGGTTTCTTTCTTACCTGAATGAGAATGTAATCACAATTCTGTCCATTTTAAAATAATAATACAACAAAAATTTTAAAATAAAAACCTTTCTTCTTTGTATTTTTAAAAAAAAAAAAAATCCAGCTGGGTGCAGTGGCTCACATCTGTAATCCCAGCACTTTGGGAGACCAAGGCAGGCGGATTGCTTGAGCCCTAAAGTTCAAGACCAGCCTGGGCAACATAGTGAGACCCTCTCCTCTTTAAAAAAATTTTTAAAAAAGAATCCAATCAATTCAAAATTTACCATATGAACAGTAAAGGGATCCTGGCGATTCAACATTGGCAGAAAGTAGGGCCACGCAGTGTTCTTGCTACATCTTGCATAGTCAAAGAAAATGCTAACACGCTGATGATTTTCCTAAAAAAGAAAAGAAATGATATCACCAGTCAGAACACATTTTGCTAAAGAATGTAATGATTGTGCACCACTTCTCAACCTCCCATCACTCTGTGTTCTTTTTTCAGTGTGTGTGTATGTGTGATTTGTCTGTCATTATTACTACGGGGCAGGGGGTAGGGATGGTAGTAGGGACAGATATTTTACTAAAAAAATCACCTTTAATGATTATGATTATTTTAAATCACAAAGTGTAAGACTACAAGTTACACTTCTCAGCCTGCACCTCTGACCTGCTACTCCCAATGTAACAGGTCTACACCCAAAACCGATACCCAAGTGTGAGCACCTGGCTGCCACACGAGGGAAATCAAAATCGGAAAGGGAGCAGGAAGAGCACAAATTAGGTCTAGATGCACCTCGAACTACTAACAAATAGGCAAGGGAAATGGAGTTAAATGAATCGCAAATGTTCAAGTTACTTCTTAGCATATCATGGTAGAAAACTTGGGATAAAGACAGCAGAAAACAGCATATACTACCAGTGGACATAGGATCTGAGTAAGAGAAAATTCTTAGTTCTAATCATTAAAACTTCACCTCTCATCTAAATTTTCTCTATCACTGGCTGAGATCCACTTTCTGGTTCATTATGTGAATATAGTTGTTAAATAGCAACACTTTTTTAAAAATTTTTTTACTATACCACCATATCAGCAGTAGTAATACTTTTTCTGATTAAACTTTTATTAATTTATTTATTTATTTTATTTCCATAGGTTACTCGGGAACAGGTGGTATTTGTTATGTAAGTTCTTTAGTGGTGATTTGTGGGTCATAATATTTTTTAAAAGCACAAATAACCACATAAACAAAAAATTCCTATTTTCAGATTAACATTTAATTATTTTTAAATATAGTGGGGTTTTTTGGTTAATATTGATCTACACTAATAATTACCCATCGAGGAATAGCCTACTGTCTCCTCAGGTAACGAGTCATTATTGTTTAGAATAACAATTGAAATAGTTGTGATAATGATTTTATCAAGGAATCCAAAATTCAGATGAGCCATCATTGCTTCATTGGTAGAGGTATCCAGGTTACAGACCTTTAAGAGAATAAGGATAAAGAAATCCTTCCGGTCAGGTACACTTAGCAACTGCTGTTGATATCCATGCAAAGAAAACAATTTAATCCTGAAAATCATGTGCTAAAAACTAAGCATGTGAGGAAACATAAGCAATTCTGTCCAAAAGCATTTTGCTCAGAAGTGATAAGGATGAAATGATAGAATTAAAAATAGAAAAAAAAATTATTATAAATAGCACAAGGAATTATGATAAAGGTATATATAAACTTTTCCATGCAACTAAAATTTTACAAATAAAATCAATTGCTAAACTATAATGAGGGCCAGGTGCAGTACCTCACACCTGTAATCCCAGCACTTTGAGAGGCCAAGTGGGAGGGCTGCTTGAGCCCAGGAGTTCAAGACCAGCATGGGCAACATAGTGATACCCCATCTCTACAAAAAAATTCAAAATTAGCCAGGTGTGGCGGCACATGCCTATGGTCCCAGCTGCTCAGGAGACTGAGGTGGGAGGATCACTTGAGCCCAGGAGTTCGAGGCTGCAGTGAGCTGTGATCACACTACTGCACTTTAGCCTGTGTGACAGAGCAAGACCCTGTCTCAAGAAAACAAAAATAAAATTAAAAAAATAAAAATATATACATTTGGCCAGGCACAGTGGCTCACGCCTGCAGTCCCAGCACTTTAGGAGGCTGAGACAAGGAGATCACTTGAGGTCAGGAGTTCGAGACCAGTCTGGCCAACATGGTGAAACCCCATCTCTACTGAAAATGCAAAAATTAGCCGGGAGTGGTGGCATGTGCCTGTAGTCTCAGCTACTTAGGAAGCTGAGGCAGGAGAATCACTTGAACCTGGTGGGTGGAGGTTATAGTGAGCTGAGATCGCGCCACTGCACTCCAGCCTTAGTGAGAGAGCAAGACTCAATCTCAAAAAAAAAAAAGCATATATATATATATAAAATATACACACATACACATTGTATATACATACATACAAAGTATATATATACTTTGTATATATATAGTATGTATATAGTGTGTGTATACATATATACATTTGTACATACATAGTATATATATGTGCTTTGTATACGAAGTGTGTGTGTGTGTGTGTGTGTATATATATATGTACACACATACATACATACATTGAATTGGTGGATGAGAATAATACTAGCTACCTAAATCTGAATCTCTCCACTGATCCTTCATAAATAAAGGTCAACAAAAAGATCAAATAAAAACTACACAAAACCCATGCCCTCAGGATAACAAGACAGAGAATACACATTTGTAATTAACCATAATAAAAGAAACACCAAATCCCAGCAAAAGCTATCTCTCATACTCCACCACAAGCTTTTGTGGATGATAAGGTGTGTCTGAAAAATGTGTGTAGAAGGAAGAATATGGGCACAGGAAGGAAGAAGTTCTAAGGTGGATCTACAATCACCACCATAAAATAAAATAAACTCTAACTATGAAGAAACTGAAAAAGACTACTGGTAGACCAGAGCACAGGCTACACGGAGCAGGGAGCAGTCTTGGAAAGGCATCATTTTTGACAGATAATAAGGTTTAAAAAAAAAAAAAAGCAGCAGCAGCAGCATCTTTAGGAGAATGGCTGGCAAAAAGAAAAAGAAACAAAAGAGGAAACTTTAGGGTTCTGCAAGACAAAATGAGACCAAAAAAAAAAATCCAAGGGCATACAATCTGCCCCCCACCAAAAGAAAGTCATCTATTAAAGAAACTGCCAGCCTTGGCATATAATGAGACCCTTATCTCTACAACTAAAAAATTTTTTTAATTAGCAAGGTGTGGTGGTAAGCGCCTGTAGTTCCAGCTACTCAAGATGCTGAGGTGCGAGGATCGTTTGAGCCCAAGAGTTCGAGGTTACAGTGAGCTATAATGGCGCCATTGCACTCCAACCTGGGTGACAGAGTGAGATTTTGTCTCAAAAAAAAAAGAGAAAAGAAAACAAAAGAGGCCGGGTGCAGTGGCTCACACCTGTAATCCCACAACTTTGGGAGGCCAAGGCGGGTGGATCACCTGAGGTCAGGAGTTCTAGACCAACTTGGCCAATGTGATGAAACCCTGTCTCTACTAAAAATACAAAAATTAGCCAGACGTGGTAGCGCATGCTTGTAATCCCACTACTCAGGAGGCTGAGGCAGGAGGATTGCTTGAGCCCAGGAGGCAGAGGTTGCAGTAAGCTGAGATCATGCCACTGCACTCCAGCCTGGATGACAAGAGCAAAACTCTGTCTCAAAAAAAAAAAAAGAAAAGAAAAAGAAAGAAAAAAGAAAAGAAAGGAAGGAAGGGGAGAGAAAGAGAATAAAACAAACAAACTGCATCTCACCAGAAAAAAAAAAACAGAGAGAGGCCAGGTGCAGTAGCTCACGCCTGTAATTCCAGCATTTTGGGAGGCCGAGACAGGTGGATCATTTGAGGTCATGAGTTTGAGACCACCCTGACCAACATGGTGAAACTCCATCTCTACTAAAAATACAACAAAATTAGCTGGGCATGGTGGCGCATGCCTGTAGTCCCAGCTACTCAGGAGGCTGAGGCAGGAGACTCATTTGAACCTGGGAGGTGGAGGTTGCAGTGGGCGGAGATCATGCCACTACACTCCAGCCTGGGCAATGGAGCGAGACTCCATCTCAAAAAAAAAAAGAGCGAGAGAGTCCGGGTGCGATGGCTCACACCTGAATCCCAGAATTCTGGGAGCCAAGGCAGGCAGATTTCTTGAGGCCAGTATTTCAAGACCAGCCTGGGCAACGTGGCGAAATCCCATCTCTACTAAAAATACAAAAATTAGCTGGGCACAGTGGCACACTCCTGTAATCCCAGCTACTACTCTGGAGGCTGAGGCATGAGAATCACTTGAACTTGGGAGGTGGAGGTTGCGATGAGCTGAGATCGTACCACTGAACTCTAGCCTAGGCAACAAAGTGAGACCATGTATCAAAGAAAAAAAGAAGAAAAAAAAAAAACGGTACTCTTGAGTGAGGAGTATTATAAACCACCCAAATCCATGATATGAATAGATGAAAGAACCCCACACAGATACAAAACTACCATAAAAAGAAACCAAAAGATGCAAATCAAAATATCTCAGGTGATGAAATTCCTCTCCCAAGAAAACAATTGCAAAACAAAACTGTAACGTAACAATGCAAACTGAATTAAATATCCTCAAACATCTGGAAAAATAAAATACCACCTTGAATCAGAAATTCAAAACCAAAACTGAGAAATCTGCCCCTAATAAAGGAAAATTTAAAAATAGCTGATTGAATTCAGCAAAGAAATGAAAGAAAAGAGCAAAATGGTCTCAAAAAGTAAAACTAAATTATAAGATGTTCAACAGAGAACAGACTCAAAAGTCAAAGAACTGTGAATCAGAGATCCTGCATCAGCCAAGCTGCTCTTCAAGTTTGAAGATTACAGGAAAAAATTTTAATGCAAAAATTTAGAGACTACTGTACACATAAGACATTCCTGAGGAACCTACTAGCAGATAAGCTTCATCTAATCAAGAGATACCTGGGAAAACTTTGGCAAAAGAACCAGTGGTGAAAATTTAATATAACAAAACAAAGGTAGGGAACAAGTGTAGAATAATAATATATAAATGTTATATGTTCTGACAAAGTAAAAAATAGCCACTAAAAAATGAGAAGAGAGGAAAAGTAGAATAAGTTCATTGATTGTTGCAAATCAAAAAATACCATTAAAAATGACAAATGAAATTATAAATGAATAAAACAGGGGATTAACAGCATTAAAGGGATATAAATACAAAGATAGCCAACAGAACAGACAGAAAACTTCCTAAATACCAAAAAAGTTTAATAAAAATGCAAACAAAACACATAATGAAGAATAAAATAGTAATGCACACAGTAATTATAACACAGTATGACAGTTGTGATCAAATTTCTTAGTAATATTCATAAATGTGGATGGTTTAATTCACCTATTAAAAGAAAAAGGGGTTTCAACTCACAAACAAGACCCAAATCTATACTGTATACAAAAGACTTACCTAAAGCAAAATGATTCACCTAAAAAAGGGACAGGCAAAGATATGCAGACGAGTAGAAACAACAAGAAGCCATGAGTTGCTATACCAGTATTAAAGTATAGTTTAAGCCAAAATGTATTAAGTATGATAAAAGGGACACTTTTAACGATAAATGCCACAATTCACTGTAGATATAACACTAATGTGTATATATGCACCAAATACAGCATCCACCTTTATAAAGTGAAAACTACAAAAGATATTAGAATAGTAAAAAATGCATTTATAAGGGGGAGACGTTTAACATACCACTCTTAGTACAAAAAAAAGCAGACCAAGAAAAAAGTAGACAAAAAGTAAAGGTATAGAAAACCTGTATCCTAAATAATAACATAATCAATAAAGTAGCTCTGATAAATATAAATCCAACTTATACCCCTTAAGAAAGAATACATCTTCTCAAGTACAGCTGGTATATTTATAAAATTGATCATATACTAATAAAAAAGTATCAGTAAATTCCATAAAGTAGAAATGGTTTTAAAACATGATAAAGTTTGAAATCTATAACAAAATGTTTTAAGCATTTCTGCCTGAAAATTAAAATATAAATATTAAACAACCCTCTGTGAAAGGGAACACAGAAACTGAATTAAGAAAAACCTAAATCACTACATATCAGAGCTAAAGGGATATACTTTAAGCAGTAATCAAAGGAAAATGCATATATTTAAATACTTAATTTTTTGTGTGTGGGGGGGGATAGTTTCACTCTTTCTGCCCAGGCTGCAGTGCAATGGCACAATCTCAGCTCACTGCAACCTCCACCTCTCAGGTTCAAGTGATTCTCCTGCCACAGCCTCCCAGTAGCTGGGATTATAGGCGTGCACCACCACACCCGGCTAATTTTTTATTTTCAGTTGAGATGGGCTTTCACCATGTTGGCCAGGCTGGTCTCAAACTCTTGACCTCATGAACCACCCGCCTCAGACTCCCAAAGTGCTGGGATTACAGGCGTGAGCCACCATGCCTGGCCAATATTTATTTCTTGTTAATAAAAGAATGGAAATAAATTAAAATTCCCAGTTCAAAATGCTAGAAAAAGAACAAAGTAAACAACAAAAAAGAGTAAAGGAAGAATATAATAAAGGCAAAAGCAGAGATTAAGGTAGAGAACAGAAAAACTATAGATCAATTAATATGAAAATCCTGACTCTGAAAAAAAATAACAAAATGGGGGAGAAACACTAGTTAATCAAGAAAAAAAAAAGCAGAAAGCACAAATAAAGTAAGAAATGACATGGGGGACATAATACGCAAATAGAGAAAAAAACTTGAAGCATAAGATTTAATAAGATTAGTCTTCTATGAAAATAAATGTAAAAGCTTCAATACAATAATTTCCCAAGAAAATACAGATTACCAAAATTATCACCATTTGAGATAGAAAGCGTCAAACGAACAATTTCTGTAGAAGACAGAGAGAAAGCTATCAAATAATTACCCCACCAAAAACAACAGGTTCAGATGTATTCACAAGGGAATTTTACCAAAACTTAGCCCTTGTAGTCCTAATGCTAAATAAATTGTTGCAAAGCATAGCAAATAAAGAAAAACCTCCAAATCCTCTTTATCAAGCAAGTATAATGCTGATACCTAAACCAAATGAAGAAAACAAAAAATAAAATAAAATTGTAAACCAATTACACATATGAACACTGAGGCAAAAATCCCAAATAACAGAAAAGAGAATTCAATATCATATCAAGAAAATACGACACATGACCAAGTGGGATTTAACCTCGAATGCAAGGTTGGTTCAGTATTATAAAATCCATTACTATAATTCACTATATTGGTATATCTAAGGAGAGGGGAAAAAAAGTCATTCAATTATCTGTGTAGATGCCCAGAAAATAATAGCCTTTGACAAAACTCAACACCTATTCTTAATAAGAGCACTCAAAAACTAAGAATTGACAAGTTCTTATAACCCATAAGAATTAAAAAAGTAAAATTATCTGTTTTATAACCCATAAGAATTGAAAAAGAAGTAAAATTACCTGTTTTTGCAAAAACAGAAAATTATAAAATTTTAATTAAAATTTTTTAATTAAACTTTTATAAATTTATAATTTACAAACTTTATAAATTAGAGAAAAATTCAATCACAAAATTAATTCCAATAAAAGAATTCACTAAGGTACCAAAACAGAAAATATACAGAGATCAATGACTTTCATATACATTAACAAACAAAAGTTCAGAGATAAAATGGAAGAGAAATGCTGTTTTTAACAGTATAATTAAGATAAAATACTAAGGTATAAACTTAACAAGAAATGTTGCAAAACCATTATGTGAAAATTACAACACTCCTGAAGACACAGACACACCTAACAAATGGAAAGATGTACCTTGTCCTTGGACAGAAAAATTCAGTAACGTCATTTCTCCCTAAGTTAACTTATAAATTTATTATTAGCTTTTAAATAGAGACAGGGTCTCACTATGTTGCCCAGGCTGGTTTCAAACTCCTGGCTTCAAGCGATCCTCCCACCTCAGCCTCCCAAGGTGATAGGATTACAGGCATGAGCCAGTGCCAGGCCTTGTTTTGATTTTTTTTTTAAATAGTAACTTACAGATTTAACACAACTTAGTAAAAATGCCAACAAACTTTTTCATAGATCAAATAAGCTGACATTCCATTTCATACAAAAAAAACAACATTCAAGAATACCTAGGGTAAATACTGGGGGAAAAAAAAAACTGCGAAGAGAACTAGCCATAAGATCCACTATCATTAAACTGGGTGGTGCTGGAACAGAATGCACAGGCATTCCAGAAGCAAAGTATAAAAGGCTCAGAAATAAACCTAGTTATATAGGGAGGTTTGATGTTAAAGGCAGCATCTCCAACCACTATGGCAAAGACTGACATTTTAATAAATGGTGCTAGGACAACTGAATGGCCATTTGGAAAACATAAAATTAGACACATACCTTACACTATAGACAAGAACCAACTCTAAGCAGGCCAAATGTCTAACTAAAGATGAAACTATACAAGCACTAGAAAAAAACCTTGGTGAATTCCACTGTAAACTTGGGTATAAGGAAAAGCTTTCTATTACTCAAAATCTAGATTAAAAAAATTTTTTTTGATAAATTAGACTACATAAAAAATAAAAATGAATTGTTTTACCCTGTGAAAAATGTTACAAGCTAAGACAAAAAGGTAAATAACAAACTGAGAGAAAATATTTACACTTTGTTCAGATATATGCCTAATATATAAAGAACTCTTAAAAATAAAATGGGCATCCAGTTTTTGCCCATTCAGTATGATATTGGCTGTGGGTTTGTCATAAGATAGCTCTTATTATTTTGAGATACGTCCCATCAATACCTAATTTATTGAGAGTTTTTAGCATGAAGGGTTGTTGAATTTTGTCAAAGGCCTTTTCTGCATCTATTGAGATAATCATGTGGTTTTTGTCTTTGGTTCTGTTTATATGCTGGATTACATTTATTGATTTGCGTATACTGAACCAGACTTGCATCCCAGGGATGAAGCCCACTTGATCATGGTGGATAAGCTTTTTGATGTGCTGCTGGATTCGGTTTGCTACAGTAACCAAAACAGCATGGTACTGGTACCAAAACAGAGATCTAGATCAATGGAACAGACCAGAGCCCTCAGAAATAATGCCGCATATCTACAACTATCTGATCTTTGACAAACCTAAGAAAAACAAGAAATGGGGAAAGGATTCCCTATTTAATAAATGGTGCTGGGAAAACTGGCTAGCCATATGTAGAAAGCTGAAACTGGATCCCTTCCTTACACCTTATACAAAAATTAATTCAAGATGGATTAAAGACTTAAACGTTAGACCTAAAACCATAAAAACCCTAGAAGAAAACCTAGGCATTACCATTCAGGACATAGGCATGGGCAAGGACTTCATGTCTAAAACACCAAAAGCAATGGCAACAAAAGCCAAAATTGACAAATGGGATCTCATTAAACTAAAGAGCTTCTACACAGCAAAAGAAACTACCATCAGAGTGAACAGGCAACCTACAAAATGGGAGAAAATTTTCACAACCTACTCATCTGACAAAGGGCTAATATCCAGAATCTACAATGAACTCAAACAAATTTACAGGAAAAAAGCAAACAACCCCATCAAAAAGGGGGCAAAGGATATGAACAGACACTTCTGAAAAGAAGACATTTATGCAGCCAAAAAACACATGAAAAAATGCTCACCATCACTGGCCATCAGAGAAATGCAAGTCAAAACCACAATGAGATATCATCTCACATCAGTTAGAATGGCAATCATTAAAAAGTCAGGAAACAACAGGTGCTGGAGAGGATGTGGAGAAACAGTAACACTTTTACACTGTTGGTGGGACTGTAAACTAGTTCAACCATTGTGGAAGTCAGTGTGGTGATTCCTCAGGGATCTAGAACTAGAAATACCATTTGACCCAGCCCTCCCATTACTGGGTATATACCCAAAGGACTATAAATCATGCTGCTGTAAAGACACATGCACACGTATGTTTATTGCGGCACTATTCACAATAGCAAAGACTTGGAACCAACCCAAATGTCCAACAACGATAGACTGGATTAAGAAAATGTGGCACATATACACCATGGAATACTATGCAGCCATAAAAAATGATGAGTTCATGTCCTTTGTAGGGACATGGATGAAATTGGAAATCATCATTCTCAGTAAACTATCGCAAGAACAAAAAACCAAACACCACATGTTCTCACTCATAGGTGGGAACTGAACAATGAGAACACATGGACACAGGAAGGGGAACCTCACACTCTGGGGACTGTTGTGGGGTGGGGGGGGGGGAGGGATAGCTTTAGGAGATATACCTAATGCTAAATGATGAGTTAATGGGTGCAGCACACCAGCATGGCACATGTATACATATGTAACACACCTGCACATTGTGCACATGTACCCTAAAACTTAAAGTATAATAATAATAAAATAAAATAAAATAAAAATAAAATAAAATAAAATAAAATAAATGGGCAAAGACATGAGCAAATAATTCAGGGAAAAAAACGTAAAAGCAACCTTTAAGGTCATCTAAAGATGTTCAACCTCAGACACCATTCTGATTGGCAAAAATGTAACAGCTTGACAATACCCTCTGTTGAGAAGGTTACAGGGAACCAGGCACTCACACCCTGCTGATAAGAATGCAAAATGGGACGTCTGGCAATATCTCAACAAAAAAACTACATACGGAGTTCCTTCTTACCCAGCAATCCCATTTCTAAGAATTTACCATGAAATATACACCCAACAACACAAAAATATATTTGCACAAGGTTATTCTTTGCTTCATGATTTCTAATTCTAAAATTTGGAACCAACCACAATGTCCATCATTACATCAGAGGCTGAGTAAACTATGGTACATCCACTAATGGGGTACCATGTAGCTGTCAAAAACAGAACAGGGAGATGAGATCTCTATGAACTGACACGTAATGATTTCTGGCATATTCTGTTAAGTGAAACAAGCAAAAAATAAGAGACTATATCTAATAAGTGTTTTATAGAAATTAGAGGGGGAAATAAAAAAAATACGTGTCTGCCTATCTTCACAGAAAAAAAAATTAAAAACCAGTGATATTGGGCTGAGCGCAGTGGCTCACACTTGTAATCCCAGCACTTTGGGAGGCCGAGGCAGGCAGGTCACTTAAGGTCAGGAGTTCAAGACCACCTTGGCCAACATGGTGAAACCCCGTCTCTACTAAAAAAAAAAAAATACAAAAATTAGCCAGGCATGGTGCCGGGTGCCTGTATCCCAGTTACTCCGGAGGCAGAGGCAGAAGAATTGCTTGAACCCAGGAGGCAGAAGTTGCAGTGAGCAGGGGTTGCACCACTGCACTCCAGCCTGGGCGACAGAATGGAATTCTGTCTCCAAAAAAAAAAAAAAAAAAAAAAAAACTATGATATTGGTCACCTACGAGACAGGGAGGTGGGAATGGGCTAGGATTAGTGACATTTCTCTGAGTATACCTTTCTGCATAGTTTTGACTTTTGGAAACATGTTAATGTTTTCCATACTCAAAAATAAAATGCAGGCTTGGCATGGTGGCTCACGCCTGTAATCCCAGAACTTTGGGAGGCCGAGGTGGGCAGATCACCTAAGGTCAGGAATTTTGAGACCAGCCTGGCCAACATGGTGAAACCTCGTCTCTACTAAAAACACAAAAATTATCTAGGCGTGGTGACAGGCACCTGTAATCCCAGCTTCTCGGGAGGCTGAGGCAGGAGAATCACTTGAACCCAGGGGGCAGAGGTTGCAGTGAGCCGAGATCACGCCACTACACTCCAGCATGGGTAACAGAGCAAGATCCTGCCTCAAAAAAATAAATAAAATAAAAATAATAATAATGAAATGCACAAGGATGAGGAAAAAACTAAAATAGAATACAACAGAAACAAATGACTCTTACAGTATTTCATGAAAAATAATCACTCTGAAACTTGAACACAGTATTCTGACTATATACCCTGAGTTTAAAACAAAAAACTGCAAACAAATACTGAACTCTAGGTAAAAGACTTGATTTTTGTCTGTATGTGTTTTTTCAACTCTTATTTTAGGTTCAGGGCTACATGTGCCGGTGTGTTATATTGGTAAACTTATGTCAAGGGGGTATGTTGTACAGATTATTTCATAATCCAGGTACTAAGCCTAGTACCCAATAGTTATTTTTTTCTGATCCTCTATCTCCCCTCACCCTCCACCCTCGAGTAGACCCCAGCGTCTGCAGTTCCCCTCTTTGTGTCCATGTGTTCTCATCATTTAGCTCCCACTTATAATTTAGAACATGTGGTATTTGGTTTTCAGTTCCTGTATTAGTTTACTAAGGATAAAGACCTCCAGCTCCATCCATGTTCCTGCAAAGGACATGCTCTCATTCTGTTTTATGGCTGTATAGTATTCCATGGAGTATATCTACGTTTTCTTTATCCAATCTGCCATTGATGGGCATTTAGATTGATTCCATGTCTTTGCTAATGTGAATGGCACTGCAACAAACAAACACGTGCATGCAGTCTTTACAGCAGGACGATTTCTATTCCTTTGAGTATCACCCAACAATGGGATTGCTGGGTCAAATGGTAGTTCTGTTTTTAGCTCTTTGAAGAATCACCACACTGCTTTCCTCAATTATTGAGTTGTATGGGTCCACAACTCTGAAACTATTTTCTGTGTATTTTAGGGTAGAATAAACAAGTAAACACACTGAGGATAAGAGGAACTCACAACCTCACTGTTACAGAAGAGGTACACACACGGAAAGGAGAGACAAAAAACCCTGTGGTGCTGCGCTGAAATGTAATGGGAGCTACCAGCATGTCATGGTGTTAATTTATAGATATGAACATATGGACAGTAACTAAGGATATGAGCAACCACGGTCCGCATGCCCACTCACAGCTCCCTCATTCTAGGTATAGTCCCATACAGTAACAAGATAACCATGGCAGATCATAACATTCACATTTTTCTAAACTTTACTGTTTTACATGAAAAAGTGCTCAGAGAGACTGAGGTCATTCTCAGACAGTCCTGATATTGATCCTTCCTCACATTATAAAATCACTAGATCCCTATAAAGGACATGATGACCCCTAGGAAGACAGCACCATTCTGCCCAACCTTTGTATTACCAATAATAGTACAGTGCTTGGTGAAAATTAGGCCATCAATAAATGTTTTTTTCCTTATAAGTTAACAGAACAACCCTCTCTAAACACCCAGACTGACTCTTTCCTTCAAGTCTCCTGAGACACTCAGCAGGTGGAAGGCCTATCTCATAAGAACTGCTCTACATACCAACAATCTAAGCCTAGATTATACTCTAGTGTAAAATACATAAATATGAATAAAGGAGGCCTCTCCTTTATTCATAATTGGGTTCAGGGATGGTAACGCAGAAAACCAGAAACTGTATACAACTGGAAAAGTTTTCGATGATAAGCAAAACTGTTCCCAAAAGGAACAAAAGCACCGAACCTCCAGGGCCCGGCACTGGCCTAGAACATATGAGCACTGAAATGTGTTGACTGATTGAATGAGAAGGAGCCGTATCATCCATAAGTACACAGAGCATCCAGAAAGTCTCAGGTGATACAGCAAGCTTTGCTGACGTTCAACAAAAAACTCTGAGGTATCTCAGAAAAATATACATACTGATTACTTGGTATTCTGAAAAATAAAAACAGCCTGTGTGTGGGTATCTCTGTCTTTAGCTCTATTAGCAAATTACAACCCACATAAATGAGAAAAATATATTATTATGCTCTAGAAGAGAACAAATGTTCTAAGTGAAATCTCACCAAAAATGCTGCTACTGTGAGGTATGCAAAAAAATGAAGTCACCAAATGTGTTAAGTAAAGAATATACCTACCTGCAGCATATCATCCACCATAGTTAGTATATACTGAACGGTCTGTTCTTTGCAGATATGAGTCATCAGATTTATAAATGTTTTAGCACACTAAAAAAAAAAAATGAAATTAAGGTTATTGTTTTTATTTGCAACCACAACATTTCAATGGAACTTCAGTAAAATATTGTTTCTCTTTCATAAACTAGGATACAAATACTACTAACAAATTTTACTTACAGAAAACATATACCTTTTATAAATATTGTGATGAAGTATGGGAGGACCTTACTATGGCTTGTATCAGCTTGTGAACATTTCTAGTGATAAGTTTCAGAATGTTTACTATTTTTAAATAGATATACTTAGCCACTAATAACTCTTGATTACCGATGACAGCATAAAGTTATATAGGCAATCAAAAATTACAATTGGTTTTTAGTATTTTATTTGTTGTACTTAAACGGAACAGAAGACAAGAGCAACAAGAGTACTGGAGATTGGAATCAGAAGGCCCTGACTAGTCTCCATTCTACAGCGTATCAACTACATGACAACCGCTCCATAATTTAGTAAAAACTGGAGCCAACAATATATTACCTACCAACTTCCCCATGACTGTTGTAAGAATCAGACCAATTTGTATATGGGCTCCTTCAGCCAATGAGGCCCCCCTGATAGGCAGCAGAATTGAACCTTATTACGGGGCCAGGTTCTAAACTCAGCATATAAATCAAATAGGGTACAAATCAAAACACTCTATAAAATCCCTTAAATCACCCCCCAAAAAACATAGTTTTAAGTATGCAACAGCATTCAGTAATAGGTTTGGAGTCATACATTGAAAAACTTCCCCACCCTAAGAATGTATAAATTAAAGTGTATTTCACTTGGTATTCACTCATTCAATAAATCCCCAATGTAACAAACAGCATGTGATAAAAACCATGCTATAAAAAAATGGAGACCTTATCAAAATTATACTTATCCTAGAACTTACGCCTATCTATGAATCATGTCTTCCGTGGATAGACAGCCCACTCACCATACTGAATGTTAAAAAGTTAACAGTAACAAATAATTGGGTTTTTTTAATCAAAACATTAAAGTGGAAACACTTTAACCTATTTAAGCAAAAAAAAAAAAAGATATAAGTTGCCCATGGTATTTCTGTCAGAACTCTTTTCAGATATACTGCCATTTTGTTTGAATAAAAAGCTTCCTGGCAACTGCCCCACAAAAGGCCCATCACACCAGACACTGCTATTAAGAAAGAACTGTTTTTGCACACTTACTAAGAAACAGGTTTAAAAAAAAAATGAGAAAAAAAGAAAAGAAAGGGCTGTTTTAACTCCTAACTCCTTAAGGGAAAAGTCTTGTCTTATTAACACACATCCCCAGTCCCACCAGGTACATGGCAGGGACTCAGGGTGTATGTGCTGAACAAACAGTGAATGAGCTGCATGTTCCATTGCACACGCGGTTGGTGTGGGGAAGCTTTTTCAAAGGATGACACCAACAGCAGACATCACAAAGGAAAGGAAGAACTAGATTTCATCGCACAACTTAAACTTCAATATGGCAAATACCCCGTAAACCAAGTTAAAAATTCAACAAACAAGCTGAGGAAATATGGCATGCACAAAGCTGGTATACTGAAAACATAAAGGAAACTGACAAATCAATAAGATTATAAACACTTCCACAGAAAAGTAAATAAAAAACATACAGCCATGTGTCGCTTAACAATGGGGAAAGTTCTCAGAAATTCATCATTAGGCAATTTCCTTGTTGTGTGAACATCCTAGAGTGTACTTACACAAACCCAGATGGTAGCGTCTACTACCTACCTAGGCTATATGGTAGAACCTATGGCTCTACACCTGTACAGTATGTAACTATACTGAATACTATAGGCAACTGTAACACAATAGTATTTGTGTGTCTAAACATAAACATAGAAAACGTGCAGTAAAAACATGGTAGTATAATCTTACAAGACCGCTGTTGCATACACAGTCCAACACTTACCAAAACATCTTTACGTAGTCAGTGCATGACAGTATAGAAGCAATCGATATGGATACAAAAGGTGCCAAAAACCATCTGAAAATGTGTAACACTATTACGTTAAGATACTATCTTTCACCTATCAAAATGACCAAAAGATCAATGGCTGGACCCAGAGGGGGTGCTGAAACAGGGGCATGGGCCCTCTCATATACTGCTGGCAGGATCTGCAAACTGGTACAATCTATCAAGAGGGCATTTTCATCATATCAAAACTCTCTCACATGCTCAAATAGTTTAATCAATAATTACACTCTTTCTTTTTTTTTTTTTTTTTTGTATTTTTAGTAGAGATGAAGTTTTACCATGTTGGCCAGGCTGGTCTCGAGCTCCTGACCTCAAGTGATGTGCCTGCCTCAGTCTCCCAAAGTGCTGGGATTACAAGTGTGAGCCACTGCACCTAGCCAGATAATTGCACTTCTCAAATTAATTATGAGGAGATTACTAACTGTTCGCCTCAAAACAGAAAAAAAAGGAAGTAGCCAAAATATGCAACAGTATAGAATTAGTTTAGATCATTATGGTTCATCCATTAAATGGAAAATTACAGAATGGAACTTTCCATAAATGGGAAATAATAATAAATTAATTATTTTAAATACCACAGAAATATCTTTACAGGCATGGTAGGGAAGGGAAGAATATACAGTTAAATGAAAAGAACAAAGATATGTACATATCACCCTTTTTTGTAAAAAGTTCACATTTGTAGAAATAAGTGTATGTTATTTTACACACAGAAAAATATCTAGAGAGGTATACACGCTAAGTGTTAACAAGTCACCTTGAACAGAGAAATATTAGGTAGAATAACTTTTTTCTTTTGCTTAATAGTATTTTATTTTTCTACAATAAACTTACCACGAAAGACGGTAAAACATCAACATATGTAACTAAACACTTTAAACCACTGTATATGAAAAAACTCCACAACAGTTCAAAGATAAATAGTAAAAAAGGAAACTATGTTTGCTATAAATATGGCAAACAGTAATAGATTTTGTATGTAAAAAGACTGTTTATCAAAAAGTAACAAAACCTTATATATTAAAATAAAAAGAATGCCCCCGCCAAAAAAAATTTCAAAGGACATATAAATACTTAATAAATCAACAGGAAAATAATGTAATCCCATGTCATCAAAGTGATATCCCTTTTAACTTAGCAAATTCAAAGATTTTCAATTATATTAGGTATTTCAAACATTACTAGTAAGAATACCAAGTGGAAAAAATTATCTTAAAAAAAGAAAAGTTAAGCAACTTTTAAAACTTAACATACTCTGAAACAGTAATTTCTTTTCCAGAAATTTGTCTTCTAGGTGTATATTCTAAGAAAATACTCAGAAATACAGAAAAGGATGAAGGTAAACATACTCAATATAACATTTTTCCCAAATTAGCAAGAAAACTGGAAGTCACTTATAATCACTAAGATTTTTCTAAACTTTTGGATGACATGGGGAAGTGTTCATTATATAATGTTTATTGATCACCTGGCTGCCTTCAGTTTGAAGCATCTCTTGCTTCTCTTCAGGGCTCCGTTTCATTTCAAACCTCTGAATAAACTCACAATCTTCAGCAGAAATCATCTGTCCCCTAGAAAGTAAGAATAAGATGTTTTGTTCAGTAAGAGCTGAATACGTAAGCAAGTGATGGAGGAATTTTCAGTCTTTCTCTTCTCTCCTTGGCAGCAAACCACAAGGGCTGACGCAAGGGCCCTGGCATCAGACAGACCTGGATTCAACGCTTAGTTTCACCACAAATAAGACAGTGTGAACTCCCTGGAACCTGAGTTAATTTATCTAAAATGCGAACAATAATCACATTGCCTCTAAGGGGCTGTACTGAGGATAAAATTAAATTCACATAAGGTGGTTAGTAGCATGTGGCAAATAGTAGGCACTCAGTAAAATGTCACCTCTCAGCATTACCCAGTGTCTCACCCTTATTCCCCCTCTCAAGCCAAACAATTCACATGGCTATCTAATTTATCAAGTCCAAAGCCACTTTATATGAATTTCTATGACCATTTTTCTCTAGTATATTCTGTCCCTCCAGACAGGAAAAAAAAAAAAAACTGATTTTCCTCCTTTCTGGAAAATAACTCTCCATCCTGACCCCACACTCTCCTATTTTCCTCCATCTCTTCCAGGGATCGCTTCATCACTGGCTCTTCGCCCTTCAAGGCTCCTCCCCAGCACTCAATCACTGAAATCTTGCTTTTGATTTCCAAACTCCTTCCTGTGAGAGATTCAATTGAGAGTCCCAACTTCCCTCCCTCCCAATCATTTCCACTGTCTTCTACCTCCAGAGATAGTCTTACCATTTTCAAATTCAGCATCATGTTCCTGTCATCTTCCCTGTCATCCCCAGTGAAGATGATATCCCACTGTCATTTTCCCCAGTGGTGATGATGCTGAATTTGAAAATGGTAAGACTATCTCCGGAGGTAGAAGAAACACAGCTCAACCTTCCCAACTTCTCCACTCCTCAGGGACTCAAACATACCATAGCAAACCCCCATCCTAATCTCTAAATACAGACCCTTCCTTGTCTAAAAGATGTGTCAGCAGAACAGCCTTGCTAGCCCCCCGTAAGACTCTGGGCACTTCAGGATTCATTCAAGTCAACTCCTTTAAGCCACCAGTATGGTAGGAAAAGCAGAGCATTTGAGTCAGTATGGGGAAGAGTTGCAGTTCCAGGTGTGAAAGCTTAGCAAGTCACTAGTCATCTGACCACTATTCACAACAGTAAAACGGCAACTATGACACTACCTGCCCTAGCCCACTAGGTGGTTATGCAGATTAAATGAAAAAATATAAGAAAAAGCACTTGCTGTATATTAGAACATGGGTAAAAGCAAGTGTAAAATTAAAAATTTTTGTAATCTATTTTCCAATTCAAACAACACCAATATAGTTTTTTTGGTTTTTTGTTTGGCTGGAGTGCAGTGGCGTGATCTCAGCTCAATGCAACCTCTGCCTCCTGGGTTCAAGCCATTCTCCTGCCTCAGCCTCCCGAGTAGCTGGGACTACAGGCCCATGACACCACGCCCAGCTAATTTTTTTATTTTTAGTAGAAACGGGGTTTCACCATATTGGCCGGGCTGCTCTCGAACTCCTGATCTCGTGATCCACCTGCCTCAGCCTCCCAAAGTGCTGGGATTACAGGCATGGGCCACCGCGCCCAGCCCCAATATAGTTTTTAACTCAATAGTTTAAAAAATTGTCCCTCCTCCCCTGACCCCAAATATGTTGAGGGATTGGTGTTCTCAAAACCCACTCAGAGAAACACTGAATGTAAAGCAGGTACCCACTATGCACAGTTAGGCTACGTGCAGTGGCTCATGCCTGTAATCCCAGCACCTTGAGAGGCCAAGATGGGGGGACCCCCTCGAGCACAGGAGTTTAAGACAAGCCTGGGCAACACTGTGAGATCCCTAACTCTACAAAAAATAAAACAATAAAATAAGTTGGGTGTGGTGGTACAGTCCTGTAGTCCCAGCTAGTCGGGAGGCTGAGGCAGGAGGATCACTTGAACCCAGGAGGTAGAAGTTACAGTGAGCTGAAATTGCGTCACTGCACTCCAGTTTGGGTGAGAGAGTGAGACCCTGTCTCAAAAAAAAAAAAAAAAAAAGCATAGTTATAGAAGGATGGCCCACTTTCAGAGCTGCCTTGGGTCAGGCTCCCAGAGCTGGGCCCTGAGATGAAGATTCACGTACAAGTGAAGTGACTTACGAAAGAACAGCTCCCAGGAGAGACCAGGGATAGCATGGAGGGCACGGGACACTGAAGCAAAAAAGCCCAGCAGGATTCAAGCAAAGAACCCAGGACAGCTTTCCCTGAGCCCACAGGAGAGCCTGGGAAGGTGAGGCACTCAGAACTGTCCCCTCCCCAAGAGAAGGGACCTGAACTTGCATACGTCCTACTACTTCTACCCTTAACCCCACCTTCTTCCAAAGAAGACCTTGATTATTACATATTCAAAAATCTATCAGTATCCCTTCTGGGTTTTGTACACACTACTGCTATATGCCAAATTGTTTTGTATAGCTCAAATTTGCTTCTGGACTTTGTAATTCACTATTCTGTCTTCTTACATCAGTTTCACACTGTTTTAAGCACTGTAACTTTGTTTTCACACATGCTCATTTTTTAATATTTTTAAACTATTCTCATGCATTTATTTTTTTCAACAATTTCTTAATTACCAACCCAAAGGAGAATTTTGTCTTTCTAGATCTCTCTTAGGCAGGTGACACTATGACTACATCTTGACACTCTCTTCCTTAGCTTCCAGATTCTTCTCATCCCACTCAAGTCACTCATCGTCACTGCCTCCTGTGCCTCAGCTACTATGAAAGGCTCTCTTCATTTCTCACTCCACCCCCTGTGCTGAACTCTGGCATGATCTCCCCCAGTCCCCACTCATATCCTCCCACAGATGGCAGAGGCACTCCAGACCCTACAGGCGCAGAACTGAGATTGTTAATCCCAAAAGCTAGAAGCTGGAAGCAAAAACAGACACTTTGCCCACTTTCCATTCTGGCTAAGCACTTCACATACCAGTCAGGAAAAAATGCACTCTGCACCCCGGGGTAGACTAAGATAACAAGGTCATCCAGTCTAGATCTGTCCCCAAAATAAATGAAATGTTGAGCACACCCATAAACCTGAACTTCCTAGATAAAAACAATTTTACCCTTAAATTTTGCTATGCTGATATGTAAAGGGATGTCATAACCTCTGTGAAGAAAATCATGTCAAAAGGTGGTGGTTTTTCTACCATGAAGAAGGTACACCATGAAGGCTACACTTGGTAACCGTATAATTTTGCAGCTTTCTTTTCCATTTAAATAACTGTTTCTTATTTGTCAAGCCACTCTCTAACCTTTTTCTTTCCTTGTTTAAGTTATTTTCTCTCTCTGGGTCTTCCTTTGACATTTCCATAATCCAGCAAGTTCAGGGCTCTGGTGTCTTCTAGAATGACCCACAGCTAATCAGGCATCAGACCTAACAATCTTCCCCTTAAAACTACTCTCCTCTCTACTTCCTTGCCTCTGGAGTAGCTCAGCACTAGGACAACCTTCCACCAGTGGATTTCCCTGCTTCCAATTCAACCTTCTTCAAAACCATGTTCTTACCCACTACCAGGCAGCCTTCTCAAGTACATATGGGGTCATATTATTCCCTTGGACTATGAGTTCTACCTAGCACTTACGCAGAGGCATTCAGTAAAAATATTTAAAATCAATTGACTAATTAAAACATATATAATCATGCACATGTTACTTAACCTATCGGAACAGTTATCTACTCATCTTTAAAAGAGAATAGGATAGAAGCTGGGCATGGTGGCTCATGCCTGTAATCCCAGCACTTTGGGAGACCAAGCCGGGTGGATCACCTGAGGTCAAGAGTTCCAGAACAGCCTGGCCAACATGGTGAAACTCTGTCTCTACTAAAAATACAAAAATTAGCCAGGCGAGGTGGCAGGTGCCTGTAATCCCAGCTACTCGGGAGACTGAGGCAGGAGAATCACTTGAACCTGAGAGGCGGAGGTTGCAGTGAGCCGAGAACGCGCCATTACACTCCAGCCTGGGCGACAAGAGTGAAACTCCATCTCATAAAAAAAAAAAGAGAGACTAGGATAGAAAAACCTATGTCACTGTATTTCTATGAAAATAATGTTAAATAGGATGTTAGTTACCAAGCATGTTACTTCCTTTTCCAAATATTCATCTCCACCAATTCCTGATAAGCACAATACTCCAAAATTTAGTCAACTAATATTAACTGGCAGCCTACTACATGCCAGGCACCTATAAGAACAGTTGACACATCAATAAATAGGGACCCCTCTTTTGAGCCTGCACTCCAGTGAGGAAAACAGAAAATACGCAAATACAAAAACAAATAATCTTGAAAACACACACACATGTTATAACGCTGAGGCCGTAAATGCTATGAAAAAAAAAAAACCAGTCCGGGTAGGGGCCTTGTGAGATCACCTATACAGCCACACAAATGAAGTGAATGAAGAGGCCAAAGAATCTAAGGGTGGAACTTCCGGAGAGACAGACACACAGGTCCAAGGAGCTGAGGTTTGCTATGTGAGAAAGATCAAGAAGGCGGGAGCCAGAGAGCTGTGAGCAAGGGGGCATGATCAGACTTGTATTTTTTTGAAATCACTCTCACAGTTCTGTGAAGAATTGCTCCTACTGAGGCAGCAAGGATAGCAGAGACATACAGCAGGCAACAGGCGATAACACAGCACATGCAAGGGGAACACAACATGCATGAGGCAGGAGCCGCAGACACAGGGTTGCACTCAGATTCGAAGCATCTTTTGGACGTAGAGCTGGAAGAATGTCTTGATGGGCAGGACATGGACTGTGAGCAAAAGGGAAGCAGCAAGTATGGCCCCAAGGTTTTTAGCCTGTGAAGCTGGTAAATGAAGAAGCCTGGAGAGAGCCACACTGAACTACCTGAAGCTCCCAAGCACTGCATGTCCTCCCAGGCCTCAGCTCCCCGCCTGGACCTCCCTTCCTGGATAACCCCAAGTGTTCCTCGGCCTGGACAATTCCTGTTACTGTCTTTTTTTTTTTTTCCTTTGAGTCAGAGTCTTGCTCTATTGCCCAGGCTAGAGTGCAGTGGTGCAACCTCGGCTCACTGCAACCTCCACCTCCTAGGTTCAAGCGATTCTCCTGCCTCAGCCTCCCAAGTAGCTGGGATTACAGGCACCTGCCACCACACACGGCTAATTTTTTAGTAGAGACGAGGCTTCACCATGTTGGCCAGGCTGGTCTCAAACTGCTGACCTCAGGTGATCCACCCACCTCGGCCTTGCAAAGGGCTGGGATTACAGGCGTGAGCCACCGCGCCTGGCCTCCTGTGAGTGTCTTTATGGGTTCTGTGAAAACTCCCCCAATACTCCCAGCATTTATTTGCTCCCACTTTTTGTTATTTCCTTTTGTTGTAAATACATATACACTTTATATAGTTACATATTTCTCTATCTTAACATTTAGCACAATTTGTTATTTAATTTGGTAAAAGTCTGTTTCCTCATGAGATTTAAACTCATGAGCAAGGATGGCATTTTATAATTCTTGTATCCTCAAGGTATAGTTTTACCAGATTCCACTTTGACTAGAACACAGCCATACCCATTCATTTATGTACGTCTATGTATTAAGAAAAAGCTTAATCAAATATAAATACGTTTCAAATACTGTATTTTCATAATAACATATTAATTTGTGAAGAACAAAAGCATATTGTGCTCTCGACACTGGGGGACGCTTCCACAGGTCTTATTATCTCAGTATAGAATGTGATAGAAGATTCACTGATTCTTCATGTGTTGGTTCCAGCCCCCAACAATCTGTAAGCTCTTTTATATGAGACACATTTTACACCCACTAGCACGCACACATCAACAGGCTCAACAGGCCCACAGTTAACATTTGGTGAACACTTGCCCACAGACCTACAGAGTGGAGGGGTTTTACAAAAGAAATTTGTGAAATGGACAACAGAACAAAAGACAGATATATAGGAAAACAGGAAAATACAACATGTCATAGACCATGGGTAACGAAGAACAGAAATAAAGCAATTTTAAAAGCTCCACGTAACTAAAAACATTCCAAACGCCAATGTTAGGCGGAGCTCTGGCCAGTCCACCAGTGCTTTATGATCAACAATATTATTCTATGTAGGCTATAAACAGATCCAGGCTTTATAAACATAAAACTCCCTGTCCTCTAGTCTAAATGCACTCTGGACTAAAGATATTAGGAAACAGAGCTCAGAATCCTAATTTCACAGGGAATTTAAACAATTACGCAAACACTGATGAACAGAGTAAACATCAGCAAGTCTCCCCTCCTCCTGTCCTTTAGTCAGTGGCCCCACAATAACCCAGTTCCTTAAAGTAGGAATCCAGAAGTCATCCAAGACTTCTCTTTCACCCCCACACACCAAATCAATCACTAAGACTCTCTCAAATCTATCCAATTCTATCTATTCCAATACCTTAGTTACTGCTATAGCTTCATCTCTACCTCTAGACTTATCACCTACAAAGTCACCCTTCATGCTGCTGGTAGAACAATTCAATCAAGAGGCAGATATGGTCTTCTAATTCCCAGCTACAAGATTCAGTGGTTTCCAACACCTACAGCTCCTTGGAAAACAGTGAATGGTCTCAAAAAGAGGGCTCTGGGACACACACTCCCACCTCCATTCTATCATTTTCATCTGTTTTACATGCTAACTTCACATCAATCATGGGCTTCACAGCTTAAAAAGCAGCTTGAAAAGCACTGACTGATAGGATCAAGTCCAAACTCCTTCCAACCACACACCCACACACAGCATCTTCACGATCGGCCCCTGGCTGCCTCTCTAGCCTCAGCTCTCTGCATTACCTGCCTCCAAAACATGTACAACTCCCACCCAGTGTGCTGTTTTTGCTTCCCTGCATTTGCTCACACTATCTGTTCTATTCCCAAGGCTGCTCCTACTTGCCACATGGCTAAATACCCGTTATCCTCAAAAACTCAGTTCAGGGACCAGCCCCTTCAGGAAAATTTCCAGGGGGTAGAATTAGTTGTCTTTTTCATGTGCACCTGCCAGACCCTGTGCATCTTTCTACTGCCACAGTTAACATACTGTATTAAAGCCGGGCACGGTGGCTCACGCCTGTAATCCCAATACTTTGGGAGACCAAGAGGGGCAGATCACGAGGTCAGGAGTTCGAGACCAGCCTGGCCAACATGTTGAAACCCCGTCTCTACTAAAAATACAAAAAAATTAGGCGGGCGAGGTGTCAGGTGCCTGTAATCCCAGCTACTTGGGAGGCTGAGGAAGGAGAATTGCTTGAACCCAGGAGGCAGAGGATGCAGTGAGCCAAGACCGCCCCACTGTACTCCAAGCCTGGGCAACAAAGTGAGACTCTGTCTCAAAAAAAAAAAAAAAAAAATAGTGAATTAAAATGATCTATTAATACATCTGACTTCCCTACTAGAGTTTTAGTTCCTTCAGGGATAGTACTCTGTATGGAATTTTTGTAGCCTCAAAGCCTGGAAAAACGCCTCAAACTTGGCAGGTAATAAATGTTTGATGAGTGATTAAATTAACAGAAATTAAAGGATCATTTTTGTACATTACAGATCCCTCCTACAACAACACAAACTATTAATACTAATATAAAATTAACACTAATATAAAACTAGATTCCTCAATTTGTTTTTCAAAATGCATATGCAAATATGAACTGAATTCCTTGGTAACTCAGTTATAAATATACCAAAATAAATATGAAGTCAATAAAATATGGTCAAGAATGCATGAAGGCTCACTTTACAGATAAATACAAAATACTGAAATATCACCACATTAAATATTAATACACACAAGAAAGAAGGGGGAACTAAAATTTATTGTATTCAACATACTAATGATTGTATTCTACTGTGCTAATACTTTAAATACATTATTTCAGCAACAAGCCTGTGGGGTATGTCTCCCCATTTCACATTTTACTTTATTGAGCCTCAGAGAAGTTAAGTGATTTGCTTAAGATCACCAAACTAACAGCAAGAACCAAAACTGAAATCCAAGTCTCTCAACTCAAACATCTATGCTTCTTATTAGTTGTATGCACCACTCTAAAAAAGCCACCTGCCCCCATGCTGATTGCCAGGGCATATCAGACCAGTCTAGCAGGCTTTGCCCCTCATTCCCTTCCTCCCTCCGTTAGCCCAAGGACATTCCTCCTATGTTTCCCACTTATTCAAAAAGTACTTCCCCAGGCAGCCAGGGAAGGTCAAAAGCACCATGAGCCGCTCTGCTTCCCCACTAGGGCACCAAGCTGTTTCCACCCCACTACACTTAACTCCCTAAGACAGCTAATTATTCTGAGGAGGAAGTGTTTCTTCCACATTTATCAGTATTTTCCCCCTATTTCTCTCATAGAAGCATGACCGTGAAAAAGTCTGATGCAAAAGCATATGACTGTCCATGATTCACAGCAAATTGGTACTTACTGAAGATAGGATTGCCAGTTCACTTTGTTTGCACGAACTTCTGCAGCCTTGGCAGCAATAATATTGGTTGGGACAGCAGCATCCACAGCACCTCGGATATCCATTTTGGTCATCTAAACTTCGTAATCTTGAATGTCTTTCAACAAATCTTCAATTTTGATGCAAGGTAAAAACAGAATACTAGGTGTTTCTTTTTTTTACAACTATTATATTATGATTATGAATATCATGATCACTTTAATCTCCCCAGGCATTCAACTCAAATATTAAATGTCCTAAGTCTGAAAGTATCATTGTATTTCAAATATTGTCCACTGCTCCATAAAAGAGTTCTCTAGGCTTTTGCTTTTCTAGAAAAAATTTTTTCATTATTGGCACTAACATTGCGGTAAGATTTTTAAAGCAATCTGAAATCAGAAATCATGATTAAATAGAATAGGTATAAATACGGGAAAAATTGTATATTTATACAATTGTAGTTAACTTTTCTTATAGAGAAACAATAAGAATATGAATAGTACGGATAAGGCTAGTTTTATAAACATTTACTAAGCATCATCTTGAAGTGGCACATTAAAAATTCTAAGTCCTTTCGAAAATTACTCAAATTAAAATACACAAAGTGGGAACGTAATTTCTTAGAAGACAGTGCTTTCCTTTTCAAACAAAATTCATAGTATTTGCAAAATCAAAATTCGGAGAGAAATTTTTAGAACAAATACCTATTACAATCTAGGTAAGCCAACAATGGAGGTCTGGCTGGACGACAAGAACCTACAAAAATGAAATGCTATGTAATTCTCACTCCTAAACTTCCAGATACAAGCGACTGATTTTAACACAACGCAAAATACAGGTTGCCACTTGCAAAATATAAATTCATGGCCATGGCCACAAAGAAGTTAAAATCCTACCCAAAATTATATTCCGGGTTTCCAATTATCTTAATCAATTTGGAACTTAATCTCTGTATCTGAAGATTTGCTGTATAAACAACCCTGGGCAGCGCGGAACGACAGGGCCCAGAAAAAAACAGGCTTCAACCGGGCCAGGCTGGAACTCTGCAGCCAAGGAGGCTCAACCCCAGCAGCCCTTCCTGGGGTAGCTCGAGGTGTCTCTAGGCAATTACCTAAGTCCCTGAACTACTCGCACCCCCAGCGATCCAGGGCCGTGGCCCAGTCCTGGAGAAGGTATACTTTTTACCCCTCCCCCTCCACTCTCCTGCCAGCCCCTGACGTTTCTTCCCCCTGCGAGAAAGGCTCCAGAATTTCGTTTAATAAACCTGGTTGAGGCCTGGAAGGAAAGCAATCTGGCAACCGGGGGCCGAAGGAGAACAGGAGAGGACCAAGCGGCGAGACACCAGCACGCACTAGGCAAGCTGGAGAAACTGCAAGAGTCGCCTGACCTGGTCTGCAGCCTGAGACCAAACAACGCGAGGGCGGCCTTACCTCGCGAATCCTCGGGACCCCACAATACACCCAAAGCTGGCAGGGAGGGTGGTCCGGGGTGCCGGGGACACAGCCGGGCTGGGGCGCCGCGTCAGAGCCAAGTCGGCGTCTCCTGTCAGGTCCAAAGGTCTGAGCAGTGGCGGGAGACTCCGGGAGCCGGTCCCGCACCAAGGAGACGTTGAGGGCCGCACAGGTAGAAGGAAGCCAGGGCGGCCGCAGTAGAATAACAGAGGCGCCGGTCACGTGATCGGAGGCACGTGACTGCTGCGGAAGGCGGAAGCCGGAAGAGTCCAAAGCAGCGAGAGGAGGGTCGGGCGCTGCGGCAGGTCTTGTTCGGTGCGGGCAACTGGATCCCCGAGTCCGTAACTTGGGCCCCGGAGCGACGCAAGGGTCGGGCCCCAGCCAGCCAGGGCAGGTGGGAGGCGGCGAGCGTGGCGGCCACGCTAAGACCCGCCGCTCCCACACCTAGCGCCTCGCCTAGGGGAGGTCGAGGACCTCCGCCCGGAAGCAGCTAGCGGAGGCCAAAACTCTCTTATTTAAACCGTCATTCTTTTGAAAAGTTTGATTTCGCACTTTCAAATTAGTTTCCATTTGAATTTAACAGCTCCATGAAGCAGGCGTTGTTATTCTGATTTTAAATAGAAAACTGGGGCTGAGAAGTGGGTCAGAAAAGCTTTCTTAACCTAGGGTTGCACATTTAGCAAATAATAAATTCCATTGCAGTATTTACTTTTATACTAAAAAGTTATTCGTTGTTTATCTAAAATTCACATTTACAGGACGTCTGGTATTTTATCCAGCAGTCCCATCTGGAGCCCAAATTTTCCCCTCGTCCAGGCCTCAGCAACTGTCTTTGCCTTAAAGTAAGAATATACTGCCCTGGAGGTGAGGTATATATGATAGCATGTTTTCCTTAAAAAGCAATGAAAGGGGCCGGGCGCGGTGGCTCACTCCTGTAATCCCAGCACTTTGGGAGGCCGAGGACGGTGGATCACCTGAGGTCTGGAGTTCGAGACCAGCTGACCAACATGGTGAAACCCCATCTCTACTAAAAATACAAAAAATTAGCCGGGTATGGTGGCGCATGCCTGTAATCCCAGCTACTTGGGAGGCTGAGGTAGGAGAATCACTTGAACCCAGGAGGCAGAGGTTGCAGTGAGTCGAGATCGCGCCATTGCACGCCAGCCTGGGCAGAAAAAGCAAAACTCCGTCTCAAAAAAAAAAAAAAAAAAAAAAAAATTCGTTGAAAGGGATTTATAACCAACACATTTTTACTAGTAAAATTAAAGTCAGAATAATCAAAATCGTGCATTGGTTATGAATAAAGATATATAATAACAGTGTCAAAGATTGTACTAGGTCACTCATTCTGTCTTAGCCAGAAGTAAAAGTCTGTTGTTTTGAAAGCAAATCTAAGGGGGAAAACTTTCATAAAAGAGAAAAAGAAACCGATCGTGTACTAACAAACTCCGAAAAGCTGAAGCAGAGCATGTTTTCTGTGTAACTGAGCAAAGCTGGCAATGAGGCCTGATCTTCGCATTTCCTCTGTTATCACCTCAGCCACAGACTGGCGTGATGCAGCGAGTCTCATCAGATTTCAGGAGGCTCTCCTCTTTTCCGGGAGGCACAAATACATGGAACAAAATCAGGAACAGTGCAGTGAGCAGAGGGGACTGCTTCGCAGGTCACTTGGGCTGGCGTTCTCCGAGCATCACAACATTACTAGACAATTTGCCTGGAATAGGGAGAAGAGAAGAGGCAGGTACTCCCGGCATTATCTCTCTTAACATTATTTCTGTAACACTTGTATTGGAGATTTTTCTTGGTCCATTCAGGCTCCTGTAACAAAGTACTGTAGACTGGGTGGCTTATAAACAACAGAAATTCATTTTCTCACAGTTCTGGAGGCTGAAAGTCCAGAATTGGTGTGCTAGCATGGTGAGGTTCTGGTAAGGATTGTCCCAGGTTGCAGACTGCTGACTTCTCATTGTAGCTTCACGTGGTGGAGAGAAGGTGAGAGAGCTCCCTGGGGTCTCTTACATAAGGAAATTAATTTCATTCATGAGAGCTCCACCCTCATGACCTGATCATTTCCCAAAGGTCCCACCTTCTAATATCATCACCTTGGGAGTTAGAATTTCAACACAGGAATTTTGGGGAGACACAAACATTCAGACCATAGCAGTGATCTCAGTTACATAATTATATATCATACCTGGGGTCCCCGTACCCTGGGCCACAGACTGGTGTGGTCCATGGCCTGTTTGGATCCCGGCTGCACAGCAGGAGATGAGCAGCGGGCAAGCCGCATTACCGCCTCAACTCTGCCTCCTGTCAGATCAGCAGCGGTATTAGATTCTCACAGAAGCATGAACCCTATCGTGAACTGCACATTGCAAGGGATCTAGGTTGCACACTCCGTATGAGAATCTAATGCCTGATGAGCTGAGGTGGAACAGTGTCATCCTGAAACCAGCCGCATCACCTCCCACCCTGTCTGTGGAAAAATTGTCTTCCTCGAAACTGGCCCCTGGTACCAAAAGGGTTGGGGACTGCTGTATTATGACATGAGAAAGATAACCTTTGAGCTACTTTCTAATTTCTTTAAAATTGAGCTTCAGATTTGTTATTTAGAAATGACATAAGGGGAAGTTAGATAAATCTATATGGACAGAAGAAAATAATATTAATAATATATTAAGTTAACGTTCAATTCTGCACTAGAATAGGATTACATGTTTGGAGAAGATCTACCACTTAGAAATCATCAGAGGGTAGAAAATGTATGACGTTTCAAAGGAATTTCTTATGTCTGAAATATATGGAATGCTGTAAACACTATCATTTCCAATCTTTTATTTCCAAGTATGAATTAAACTTATATTTGCCCACAGAAATAGAAGAGTTCTAGTCAAAGAAAATCCTATTCTAAAATATTTGTCATGAAAACTTAACCACCCCCAAGTGAAGATTATGCTACAAGCCTACCTTCAGTTACACAAGGACTTTGAGAAGTTTTTATAGCTGACTAAATAAATTATTAGTTTAATGGAAGAATGGTTTTTCCATTCTTTCACACAGTCCCCTTGGGAACAATAGGCATTTTCAAGAAGCTGGCCTAGTTTGGCCTAATGGTAACACTGACTAGTGACGTCATGACCCCTTCACAAAGTGCTCTAACCAACTGCCCTAACAGCTTCTGATTGCTTTGGGATTGCCGAAGCACATCTATCATCAATCATGCAGGTTTTCACTTACACTGCATACCAGTGTCCTGAATACTCATGGCAACCAAGCTTCAGATTTTCCAGGTAAGTTAATTTCGTTGCATTGCACCATTGACCCCATAAGGACAACCTCCACAATTTGACATTTTAAAAATATGCTTCATGTGGTAGACAGCTTCTGAAATGGCTCTTAATGATCCCCACCTCCCAGTGACTCACATCCTTGTGAAATCCTCTCTTCATGAGTGTGGGCTATATCTACTGATGTTCCTATAAGGACCAGAAAATGGCAAAAGTAAAGGGATGTCACTTCTGAGATCAGGTTACAATGCAAGCTGCCTTGCTTGCATTCTCCCGGGTTCTTCTCACTTGCTCACTCTGATGAAGCAAGGTGCTGTGTTGTTAACCATAAAGAGGCTGATGTGGCCAAACTAAGAATAGCCCCGAGTGAACAGATAGTAAAAAATTGAAGCCCTTAGTCCAACAGGCTTCAAAGAACCAAATATGGACAACTGCGTGGGTGAGCCTGAAAGTGAGCCCAGTTGAGCTTTTGAAATGTTAGCAGCCAACACCTTCACTGCAGCGTTGCAAGAGACCTGGCACCAGAAAACACAGCTATACTGCAGCTTGGTTCCTGAAACTGCAATGATGTATGAGATTTATTGCCCCACTCTAAAACATTTGGTCACTTTAGGAAGTTGCCTTTCCTTTTAGAAAATTTAACAGCTTTATTAAGATATAATTCACATACCATATAACTTACCCATTTAAAAGGTACAATTGAATGGTTTTTAGTATATTCACAGCACTATACAAATATCACCACAATCAATTTTAGCCCATTTTCGTCACTCTAAAAGGAAACCTCTTACCCATTAGCAGTCACTTTCTTCCTCTCCAAAAACCCCCTGCCCTAGGCAAATACTATTTTTTTATATCTCAAGATTTGCCTATCCAGGAGATTTCTTTAATAAATGTAATCATACAATATGTGGTCTTTTGTGGATGACTTCTTTCACTTAGCATAAAGTTTTCAAGGTTTATCTATGTTGCAACATGTATTTATACTTCATTCCTTTTTATGGCTGAATAATATTCCATTGTATGATGTACCATATTTTGTATGTCTGCTTACCAGTTAATGGGCATGCAGATTGTTTCAATTTTTTAGACATTTGTGTGCAAGTCTTCATGCGATCATAGGTTTCATTTCTGTTATTTGAGTAGATACCTAGGAGTAGAATTGCTGGCTTATATGGTAACTCTATGTTTAACATTTTGAGGAACTGCCAAATTGTTTTCCAAAGTGGTTGCAAGGCCTTGTATTCACCCCAGTAATGAATGAAAGATCTACATTTCTCCACATCCTCACCAACACTGTCATTGTCTGTCTTTTTAGTTAAAGCAAATCCATTTGGGTATGAATAGGTATCTCACTGTTGTTTTGACTTCCTTTTCCCAATGTCTAATAATGTTGAACATCTTTTCATGTGCTTATTTAGCAATTTGTACATCTTCTTGGGAGAAATGTTTATTTAAACACTTCACCCATTTTTAATTGGGTTTTTTTTGTTTGTTTTTGAATTGTAAGAGCTCTGTATATATTCTGGATTACAACTCCCTTATTATTTACATGATCTGCAATATTCTCCCCTATTTTGTGGGTTGCCTTTTCACTTTCTTCATGATGTACTTTAAAGCACAAAAGTTTTTAATTTTGATTAAGTCCAATTTACCTATTTTCTTGTGCTTTTGATATTGTATCTAAGAAGGCTTTGCCTAATCCAAGGTCACAAAGATTTAACCTTATGTTTTCTTCTCAGAGTTTCATAGTTTTGGCTATTACATTTGATCTGTGATTCATGCTGAATTAGTTTTTGTAAAGAGTGAGAAATAGAGGTCCTATGTAATTTTTCTGCGTGTGGATAATCACTTGTTCCCACACCATTTGCTGAAAAAACAATTGTTTCCCCATTGAATTGTTCTGGCACGTTGTCAAAAATCAATTGACCATAAATGTATGGGTTTATTTCTGGACTCTCAATTCTGTCCCATTGATCTACACATCTACATACCTATCCTTATACCAGTACCACACAGTCTTAATTACTGTCACTTTTTTAAATTTTTTTATTTCAATTTTTAGGTTCTCAGGTACATGTGCAGGATGTGCAGGTTTGTTACATAGGTAAACATGTAGTTTGTGGCACCTATCAACCCATCACCTAGGTATTAAGCCTAGCATACATTAGCTATTTTTCCTAATGCTCTCCCTCCCCCAACCCCACCCCTGACAGGCCCCAGTGTGTGTTGTTCCCCTTCCTGTGTCCACACGTTCTCATTGTTCAGCTCTCACCTATAAGTGAGAACATGTGGTATTTGGTTTTCTGTTCCTGCATTAGTTTGCTGAGGATAATGGCTTCCAACTCCATCCATATCCCTGCAAAGGACATGATCTCGTTCCTTTTTATGGCTGCATAATATTCCATGGTGTATATGTACCACATTTTCTGTATCCAGCCTATCATTGATGGGCATATGGGTTGATTACATGTCTTTGCTATTGTGAATAGTGCTGCAGTGAATATACATGTGCATGTATCTTTGTAATAGAATGATTTATATTCCTTTGGTTATATACCCGGTAATTGGATTGCTGGGTCAAATGGTATTTCTGGTTCTAGATCTTTGAGGAATTGCCACACTGTCTTCCACAATGGTTGAACTAATTTACATTCCCAGCAACAGTATAAAAAAATTCCTATTTCTCCACAACCTCACCAGCATCTGTTGTTTCTTGACTTTTTAAGAAATTGCCATTCTGACTTGTGAGAGATGGTATCTCATGTGGTTTTGATTTGCATTTCTCTCTTTTTTTTTTTTTTTTTTTTCCTGAGACAGCATCTTGCTCTATCACCTAGCCTGGCGTGCAGTGGCGCAATCTCAGGTCACTACAATCTCCACCTCCCTGGTTCAAACGATTCTCCTGCCTCAGTATCCTGAGTAGCTAGGACTACAGGCACGAGCCACCACACCCAGCTAGTTTTTGTATTTTTAGTAGAGACGGTGTTTCACCATGTTAGCCAGGCTGGCCTTGAACTCCTGACCTCCTGGCCTCACCCGCCTTGGCCTCCCAAAGTGCTGGGATTACAGGAGTTGAGCCACCACGCCCAGCCTGATTTGCATTTCTCTAATGGTCAGTGATGTTCAAGCTTTTTTCATATGTTTGTTGGCCACATGAATGTTTTCTTTTGACAGTGTCTGTTCACGTCCTTTGCCCACTTTTTAATGGGGTTGTTTTTTTTTTTTTCTTGTAACTTTGTTTAGGTTCCTTGTAGATTCTGGATATTAGTCCTTTGTCAGATGGATAGATTGCAAAAATGTTCTGCCACTCTGTAGGTTGCCTGTTCACTCTGATGATAATTTCTTTTGCTGTGCAGAAGCTCTTTAGTTTAATTAGATCCCATTTGTCAATTTTTGCTTTTGTTGCAATTGCTTTTGGCGATTTTGTCATGAAGTCTTTGCCTGTGCCTACGTCCTGATTGGTATTGCCTAGATTTTCTTCTAGGGTTTTTATAGTTTCGGGTTTTATATTTAAGTCTGTAATCCATCTTGAGTCAGTTTGTGTATAAGGTGTAAGGAAGGGGTCCAATTTCAATGTTCTGTATATGACTAGCCAGTTTTCCCAACACCATTTATTAAATAGGGAATCCTTTCCCAGTTGCTTGTTTTTTTTGTTTTTTTTGTTTTTTTTTTTTTTCAGATTTGTTGATGATCAGATGGTTGTAGATGTGTGGTCTTATTTCTGAGTTCTCTATTCTGTTCCACTGATCTATGTGTCTGTTTTTGTACCAGTACAATGCTGTTTTGGTTATTGTAACCTTGTAGTATAGTTTGAAGTCTGGTAGCATGGTGTCTCCAGCTTTGTTCTTTTTGCTTAGGATCATCTTGGCTATACAAGCTCTTTTTTGGTTCCATATGAATTTTAAAATAGTTTTTTCTAATTCTGTGAAGAATGTCAATGGTAATTACTGTAGCTTTGTTGTAAGTTTTAAAATTGGGAAGTGTGATCCTTCAACTTTGTTCTTTATCGAGACTGTTTTGGATATTCTGGATCCCTTATAATTTTTTTTTTTTTTTTTTTGAGATGGAGTCTTGCTCTGTCACCCAGGCTGGAGTGCAGTGACACGATCTCCACTGACTGCAACCTTGCCTCCTGGGTTCAAGTGATTCTCCTGCCTCAGCCTCCTGAGTAGCTGGGACTACAGGCATATGCCACCACACCCAGCTAATTTTTTTTGTATTTTTAGTAGAGACAGGGTTTCACCATGTTGGTCAGGCTAGTCTCGAACTCCTGACCTCATGATTTGCCCACCTCAGCCTCCCAAAGTGCTGGGATTACAGGTGTGAGCCACTGCGCCCAGCCCCTTATAATTTTATATGAATTTTAGAATCAACTGTCAACTCCTGCAAAAGAAAGGAGCTGACATATGATAGGCATTGTGTTGAATCTGTAAAGCAATTTTACAAAAGGAAACTTTTCCAGTTCGTGGACCCCAGTAATACACATCCCTTACTTTTGTGCACCCTCAAACCCAACAGAAGCTATTGGGCATTAGTTGCCTCTTGACAGAAAGGTATTCTACCTTTTCCACTCTGTTTAATAATCTTATATTTATAAAGCAGTTTATGAATATGAAGTATAGTGTTAGAAGCCAATTCTTGGCTTACTCATTGGGTACCTAGTCATAAGAAAATCAATTTAACTTACTCCACATGATGTACATAAAAAGTATAATAATCCTTGAGTTTAACTTTGGGTATGAGTTTTGCATGTGTTACTAGCTACAAAGGTGACTGCCATTAAGACGACCTTTTAAGAAACCTGGAAAGATTAGGCCAACCATCTGCCTGTCAATTGCACAGCCCAAGATTGTCAATTACTATTGGCTATCACACACCACTAACACAAGAATTTTTGCCAAACAATCTGTTTAATTTATCACTATATGCTAAGCTGTATATCACTTGGATCATTTCTTTCCATTTTGATTTAGGATTACATTTTAATTAAGAATACATTTCTACCTTTAGAGGGCACTCATAACATACAGTACCTAGACATTCAAAATAAGCAGCTCTACCAGGAATAGAACATGAAAGATCCATGGATAAGCTGCTGATCCACAAAGCAGATAATCCTTTTGCTTTCATTAGTGTAACTTTTGGAGGAGGCTCCCCACAGATTCAGAGCCAGCCCAGCATTAACCACACAAAGAGAAACAGAGTGGATCCTGTGCTAATATTGGGAAAACCAGGCAACAGGACTCATTTGGGGCCTTTATTGTAAAAACATGCCCCAGCTTTCCCAAGATAACCAAGAGTGCCTCCAGAAATATTTCTCCAGGCCATCTATATGGACACAGGTTCTGCCCATGTTCAGGGCTCAGAGATATAATGCAGACATTCACCAAATCACAGAAAATGAAGGAGACCCCAGGGCTGTTCCTGATATCAAGGTAAGGTGATCTCCACAATCCATGATCCTTTCCTGTCAAGGGAAAGTGTTTACCCGGAAAGAATATAAAACTATACTCAAGCTTTAGTGCCATTGCTCACTTAATGTTTTATCAAAAATGTTTTCAAACCATCCCCAAGGGAAATCTAGAACCTAGATGATAATTACCTGATCTATCTAGTTTTCTCCAATCTAAACAGATCCCCTTTACCAAAATAAATTATTAATTTTTGGTTTTTTGTTTGCTTGTTTCCGATGATAACATTCAACAAATCTAGACAGATTTTGTGGCTATTAGTGTTAGCCCTAGGATATCTTTCTCTGATATAAATATTATATCCCATATAATAATGAAATAAAAATTGTAGACCACTTTCTACAAAAAATTCCTTGGGAAAAAAACTGATAAACTAAAAACATAAGAACATTAAGGAGCTAAGGGGTGTTTTTTCCAAATTCAAAGTTTCCAAAGGTGAATTTCCTAAGCATGAGTTTCTATCAGTAGGTAATAACATTATTTCTCCAAAGAGTGACAGTTTTCCTGCTGGATGTTGTGTGTATATTTGAAGAAAATACAGTTTGATTCTGTAAATCCTCTTAGCTATTAATAGAACCACCTCGTAAAAGGTTACTTGGCATAGAATATGGACATGTGTTAATGTCTAACGAGCAATGAACACACTCAAAATTAAATGCTGCAAAACTATAAAACTGTTCAAATACTTTAACACCTGAAAATTCACCTGTTCTTTTGCCACGGCTCATATCCTGATATTATTATTTATTTGCAAATTCTTTATATAATTCTCTACGTCTGCCCTTTCTCCTAATGTTATTTTAACCATTTGGCACAAGTGGAGGGGAAAAAAATAAAAATAAAAAGGGTCAACACAAAGCTTTTTCTGTAAAAATATATGGACCTGTTCTTTTGAGCTTTCAGACATATGTGAACAAATAACACATGAATTCCCACACCACCTATTATCATCTAAGCACTAAGAGTTTAGCAAGCTGCAATGAAATGGGATGTAGTGTCCAAGAGTCCTGAATTAATGGACATCTTAATGTAGGCAACACATGCAAAAGATATTTCTAAAAGACAGAATGTGGAGGCTACTTTGAGGAAACAGAGCAACAACAACAAATATACCCATTGTATGGTGCATATGTATGCTGTTGTATATGTGTGTATGTATATGCACCCACGCACACATATATATAATTTCAAAGTTCTAACTGTCTTGAGAAGGTATGCTCTAAGTGGAATCAAAGACAAATAAAATGCAAAAATATTTAAGAATCAGTATTACACCTTCCCATGGCATCCTGGAATCGACCACACATGCTGGTGCTGGGCAGCCTAACTTCTATCCTAACCTCACTAACCTGTTAACAGGTTCCAGTCTGTACAGCAGCAGCTGAGGGTAGAAGGAAGCCATCCAGTTGGGATGCTACTGGCTCCTTCACTCAGTTTTTGCCTTTTGAAAAAATCTTTTTATATTGCATTTGAATACAGAAAGAGGAGACATGTGCCTCTTCTAGCAAATGTAAGGATGGAAACACTCAACTAATTTTGAGTCTGCAGATATCATTGAATCCTTACTAACTGCAAAACCTTGGGCTAGGAGCCATAGGGAATAAATAGAAAAAGCAAGATATGCTCCCTCCTTTCTAGAGACTTACTGTATATTGAGAAAGACAAACATATAGCATATTATCAGCATGACTCATGTCAATAATATAAGATACCTACATAATTGTACATTCTTTCAATCAGTAAGATATTAGGGGAGGAATATGATCACTATGGGGTAAGACAATTGAAGAAGCCCAGTGTTAGAGTGAAAGCAGTGAAATCTAAGGTAGACGTGAAATAATGTCTAAGAACATATATAGAGGCAGAAAAAGGGAACGTGAGCTAAAATGTATCTAGACGTCAAGGGGTCAGTCAGAAATTCTCCAAAAATCCTCAACCTAAGTTTTGCAGTCCATGCAAAAATTACCCCCAAATATAACATGGGCTTAAATTTACAACTACATGGAAAACTATAGAACTTTTAGGAAAAAAATGGAAGAAAATCTTTATGAGGTAGGGCTAGGTGAAGAGTACACAGACACCAAAAATTCATGATCCGTTCAAGAAAAAAAATCAATAAATAAGACTTCATTAGAATCTAAAAAACTTTTGCCCTGCCAAAGACTCTATTGAGAGGATAAAAGACAGCATACAGACGGCAGGAAAATACTTTCACCCCCATGTCTGCCAAACACCTTGAACCTAGAATAATTCTCAAAACTCAAGAGTAAAAGACAAACAATCCAACAAGAATATGGGCAAAAGACATGAACAGCCATTTTACTGAAGAGAATATGCAGATGTCAAATAAATATATGAAAAGATAGTCAACATTGTTAGCCATTAGGAGATGCAAATTAAAATCACAGTGAAATATGACTACACACCCAGAAGAATGGCTAAAATGGAAAAAAACAGTGGCTATAAAAATGGCTAGAATTGCTAAAATGGCTAAAATTGTGACAACACCAACTGCTGGAAAGGATGCAGAGAAACTGCATCCTTTACATCCTGATAGGAAAGTAAAATAGTACAGCCAATCTGGAAAACAACTTGGCAGTTTCTCATAAAACTGAAGATACAACTGCCATATGGTCTAGCAATTTCACCATTAGCATTTATCCCAGAGAAATGAAAACCTACATTTACACCAACCCTGTATGCCAATGTCCACAGCTGCTTTATTTGTAATAGTCAAAAACCAGAAACAACCCAAAAGCCCTTCAAGGGATGAATGATTAAAAAAACTGTGGTACATCCATACTATGGAATCCTATGAAGCCACCAGAAGGAATGAACTACTAATACACGAAACAACTTGATAGACTTCAGGGAATGGTGGTGAGTGGGGGAGAAAAAGCCAATTCCAAAAAGTCACACACTATATATATGTGTATGATTCTATATAAGCCACTCTTTTTTTTTTCTTTGAGACGGAGTCTTGCTCTGTCGCCCAGGCTGGAGTGCAGTGGGGCGATCTCGGCTCACTGCAACCTCTGCCTCCTGGGTTCAAGCGATTCTCTCACCTCTGCCTCCCGAGCAGCTAGGACTACAGGCATGCGGCACCACACCCAGCTAATTTTTGTATTTTTAGTAGAGACAGGGTTTCACCATGTTGGTCAGGCTGATCTTGAACTCCTGACCACAGGTGATCCGCCCACCTTGGCCTCTCAAAGTGCTGGGATTACTGACATAAGTCACCATGCCCAGCCTATATAAGCCACTCTTGAAATAAAATTATAGACATAGAGAACAGATTCATGGTTGCCAAAGATTAGGGATTAGGTAGGGTGGTGGATATAGCTACAAAGGGGTCATACTTTAAAGGGAGCCTGGTGGTGATGAACCAGTTCTGTGTCTTGACTGCAGTGGCAGCTACACACATTACATGTGTAATGTGCTAAAATTGCATGAAACTATACACGTGCACACACAGAAATGAGTGAAATCTGAATAAGCTCTGTGAATGGTACCAATGTCTTTTCCTGGTTTTGATATTGTTCTTCAGTTATGCAGTCTCTATTGAGAGAAACTGGGTGATCGGTACACAGGACCACTCTGTACATTCTGTGTATGTGATTTCCTATGACTATAGCATTATTTCAAAATAAACAATTTTAAAAAGCAAACCTCTAAAGGCAGGTTAAACTGACAATATGACACACAAATCACCTACATTTATTGTTGTGGTTATTCCAGTTGTTCTTTTCATTTGGCTCCTTGGGTTAATGGCATTGATGTGGTCTGACCTGTTTTAAAACAAGTTTGGATATACTATTGGTTGCATATGTGAAGCCAGCTGAGAGGTGATTTGAACCTGGATTTTCTGACACTGATTTCAATAAGTACTTGATAGCTTCTGACAGTGATTTAAAAAGTGGACTGTAGTTTCCTGGGCTTGAAGCCAGTCTTCTTCATAGTACTTTCTGTATGATTTCTGCCCAAAATACTCCAACATGGGCCACTAATTTACTACAAAATAAACTACAAAATCCCACGCACCTGCACATACACTCACACACTTGTCTTCATCAGATTATTTATTTATTTTTCAATTTTTTTTTTTTTTTAAAGACTCAGTCTTGCTCCGCTGCCCAGGCTGGAGTGCAGTGACATGATCTCAGCTGACTGCAACCTCTGCCTCCCGGGTTCAAGTGATTCTCCTGCCTCAGCCTCCCAACTAGCTGGGACTAAAGACACCCACAATTACCCCCAGCTACTTTTTTTTGTATTTTTGGTACAGACAGGGTTTCACCATGTTGGCTGGGCTGGTCACAAACTCCTGACCTCATGTGATCCACCTGCCTTGGCCTCCCAAAGGGCTGAGCTTACAGGCATGAGCCACCGTGCCTGGCTGACCAGATTTTTTTTTTTCTTCCATCAGGATTTTTGTTTCCTTTCAGGGCAAGAATGCAAGTGGGAGGGCGGGTGAACTCTAGGCCAGCAGTTTTTCTAGACAATCGACATGAGGAAGAGAAAGCATTACAGCTGCTCTAGTGAGAAGTCAACTCTGTAAATATAGATATATATGTTTATGTGTGTGCATTCTTTCTCAATAATAAACATGGTCAGAGCTTAGACAAGAGAGCTGTTTCCACAAGGTTATTTTTCAGCCCATTCCAAAGTCAATGCCCTTCTGAAAGTGTGGGCTTCTAAGTGCTCTGCTCTTCCAGACATGTGATCCCTTGAGCAGCTGATCAAAGCACTTATTTTGAGACCTTATACATAGAAATGAGAAAATAAATCTCAAGGCACCGAAGGGCAGCTACAAAGACAATGGAGCCTTGTGTGATGAAAATGATAGAGGAAAGAAGAAAGGAAAAACAGCTTAGTAAGAGAGCAATTATGCCTGTTGGCCAAACACCTTACCATTAGTGTATTCAGAAGACAGAATTATTCTGTCCTGCCTCCATTTGTGAAAGAGTAAGTTCACTGAGAAGAATAAAGTTGTTTCTTATTTTCCTGAAGGCGCTCCGAAAATAATTCCATAGTAATTAGTTTAACACTTGAGATGTTCACAAACCTATTGAGGAAAAGGCTCATTTGGAAGTCAGCCATACTTCTGTCTGCCGTGGCTAGCATGTACATGTTCAGTGGCCGTCTCCTCTGGCACGTGCTGCAGGGTCTTCCCAAGTGAGGCCAAGGGGATGTGGCTCCACAGGCCTTGTGGCTCAGGGCCTTGGGTTCTCAGTGAGCAGTACTTACATGGTCTTCCTTTGATGGAGACCATAAGGAAGACCTTGGGTATGCTCTTTGGGAAAGTGAAAAAAGGTCTTCAATTATTCAGCCTCTAAGCTCATAGAACCCAGGACAATCCATGTGATATTAAGAACAAAACAAAGAGGGGGGATAGAGAAAGGGAAGATGTTGGTCAAAGGGCACAAAGTATCAGTGAGATGAGAGAAATAAATTTTAGTGATCTATTCTACAGTATGGTGACTGTAGTTAACACAGCTTGATCATCCCTAATCTGAAAGTCCAAAATGCAAAATGCTCCAAAATCTGAAACTTTTTAAGTGCAGATATGACATTCAAAAGGAATGCTCATTGGAGCATTTCAGATTCGGATTTTTAGATTCGGGATGCTGAACCAGTAAATATAATGCAAATATTCCAAAAGCTGAAAAAAATCTGAAATCCAAAACACTTCTGGTTCCAAACATTTTGTTTAAGGAATACTCAGCTTGTAATCATGTATATTTCAAAGTTGCAAAAAAGCAAATTTTTAACTGTCTCATCACAAAAAAAAAAATAGATGAGGTGATGGCTATGTTAGCTTTATTTAAGGTTTCTACCATGTATACAAATATTAAAACAGCACATTGTACCCCATAAATATATGCAATTATTATGTGTGAATTTAAAATAAAAATAAAAAAATAAAATAAAATAAAATAGTGTTTCAGCTTGTCATAAAAGGTACTTATTATCATCCCAGAGACTATTCTTATATAGCTAACTTGGACAATCCCTTACATTAATTAAGCACCTAAGATATCAGCTAATGCCTTTCAAAGTAATAAATGAAGTGGTGATCAATTTAAAAGTAAATGGCGGCCAGATGTGGTGGCTCACATCTGTAGTCCCAGCATTTGGGATTACACTGGCAGCCTTCACCACACCATCCACTGGGCTCTAATCTGAGCACCTGTACACTCCACTTACAATTCTGATTAAGAATCTGAACAGGAAAAATGGAAAACCATTCTATCAATGAAACAGACTAGTATCTCACTGAGGTAAGGCCCGCAGAAGAGGTCATAAATAGAAAACTCAGGTGACTATAAATAAAAAGTAAAGCATTCTTTATATCAGAAATGGATGCATATATACATATATATATATACACACACACACATCCTTTTAAAAACCTATACATACACATACCTGAAAGAAAGCATAATGTGTATTTGTGCTTTTCAGATATACTTTGGCTTGAAAAAAGTCAATGTAATATTGCAGAGAGCCAGAGGTGGCATTGCTGAAGAAAGAGAGGCAGGGAAGAGTGAAAAGGAGATGGCACGTGATACTGATTCACCCTGGAGGTTTTAGAAACAATTGAGACGCCCCCAAGCAGGGAAGGTGGAGAAGGGTCTCCGGTGATCAGCTGGGGCAAGCTCAAAAGATTATTTGCTGCAGTTAATGTGGCCCCATTTTTTTTAACCTGTAGGCCATGTCCAATGCCTCCTTGACTGTCGGAAAAATATCCAGCAATGGAACTGGGGTTATGTTTAAAAAAAAAAAAACGCAGGGGGTGGGGCAGAGGAAGTGGGAAGTACTGAAAGGGTTTTCAGAAGAGAGATGTGATCTTTGATTTGCCTTAAAATAATCCAGGGGAGGAGGAAAGTAGGAGTGTAAAAGATAATGCAGACTTGACAATGTGTTGTTAATTATTGGAACTGGGTGATGGATATGAGGGTTCATGAAGATAGTCACTCACTTTTTTTGTATTTTGAAAATTAACATAATACATTTCTTTTTAAGAATCCCAAAGACTAGAGCTTACGATGTACCTTTAAATTTAAATAACAAACAAACTTTTCATGTTCTATTTATACACCACAGTGGGAGCTGTTGTGTATGCTATCTAGCAAACATTCAGTAACTGCACAAATCATCTTGACCTTTTGGGGAATTTTAAATGGCAAAAAAAATCCCATATGAAAATCAAAGAAGCATACTGCAAAAATCCTGGCTAGCTTTAGTATACTGGTTTGTTTGTCTTTTCACTGATTTTACAACTCTCAGATTTTAAATGGTTTTAATAGTTACGGAAAAATATATCTAGTATCATTTCCATTGTTCAAAAGGTCTCATAAAATCATGCTGGCTTCCCTGCTGAAATCAAGACAGTCTTCACAAAGCCACAGAATCACTGCAAATGCTTTAGAAAATTTACATTAAAGTTTTACCCTCTTGCAAGATAAAGATGTGAATAAACTATATTGGGAACCTCAGGGAGTGTATTAGTCCGTTTTCATACTGCTGTGAAGAAATACCCGAGACTGGTTGATATATAAATAAAAAGAGGTTTAACGGACTCACAGTTCCACATAACTGAGGAGGCCTCACAATCATGGTGGAAGGCAAAGGAGGAGCAAAGGCACGTCTTACATGGTGGCAGGCAAGAAAGCGAGTGGAGGGGGACTGCCCTTTATAAAGCCATCGGATCTTGTGAGACTTATTCACTATTATGAGAATAGCATGGGAGAAACCCACCCCCACTATTCAATTACCTCCCACTGGGTCCCTTCCACGACATATGGGGAATATGGGAGCTACAATTCAAGATAAGATTTTGGTGGGGACACAGCCAAACCATATCAGGGAGTAAACTTGTTTTTCTAGGTTCTCTAGAAACCATTTAATTCCATTCTGTGAGAAAAGGTGATCCAAATCAAGCTTGTGTCATTAAAGAGTTTATTTTAGAAACATCTATAGAATGGTTTTACAGCTCCTGCATTTAAAATGACTGAAAAATGAAATTTTAAGATGAAGCAAATATGTTAAAAGGATAATCGTTTAAACCATATAGTGACAACTGGAATATATTCAAATATTCAAGAAAGAAACCCAAATCACAGACTACAAAAGTAATTTGATTTGACATCAACTATGTAACCAAATATGTTTTCCCATAAGACTATATTTGGCTTATATGATTTCGAATTCTCAACACTAAAAATTGTAAGGATTTATATTCAAGTGATAGATCATTCTAAGAACTTTTATTCAAAATAAGACTGGAAATGAACTAAAATATGCAAGATACTGTCTCAACACATTTTTGTAACTGTCTGTTCAAATTGCATGTGACTAGAAGACAAAAGGAAATAGCAAGGAGGCAGGAGGCTAGCAGCCCAGGAACCTCGGACCAGGAATCTGTGGAAGATGCTAGAAAGACAGTTTAACACCAGCAAACTGCCTCTAATAGCTGTGACTCCATGTTCTCATTCCAAATTCCCAGGAGAGAGGATCTGGCCCAGTATAGATGTGGTCTCTGTCTCAAGATCCAGCAGCCCTGCTGGGCGTGGTGGGTCATACCTGTAATCCCAGCACTCTGGGAGGCCGAGACAGGTGGATCACTTGACCTCAGGAGTTCGAGACCAGCCTGGCCAACATGGTGAAACCCCATCTCTACTAAAAAATACAAAAATTAGCTGGGTATGGTGGCACATGCCTGTAATCCCAGCTACTCAGGAGGCTGAGGCAGGAGAATTGCCTGAACCCAGGAGGCAGAGGCTACAGTGAGCCAAGATCGCACCACTGCACTCTAGCCTGGGCAACAGAGTGAGACCCTGTCTCCAAAAAAAAAAAAAGATCAGCCCTAGCTGTTCTTTAGGTTGTAAGACAATCTTAAGCGGTTGTCCAGCACATATTTTGAGTGATTGCAACTTTAAACCAGCTTATGGGATTCCAAAATCAATGATGACACCTGAAGTAGACAGCCCTGATTTAGATATTTGAGGCCTGGCATTTTTATATCTATCACTCACAAGCTTTGTAATCACGCCTCAGAGATAATTCTACACATCTTCTCTGTTTATCTCCTATTCCCACCACCAGACATTCTGCAAAGTATCTGTGGATGAGCCCCACAAAACTAAAGTCTAGAGTCAGCAGACCCTCAGCCCCTAGGGGACACAAGCCGTGAAGTTCTTGTGTGACCCTCTGTCCTCTGTTGAGTCAGCGTGACCCAGTGTGGGTCATCGGATAAACACCCACACTGATAAATGAATATTTTTACCTGTAAGTTATCAACAAAATATATAGATTGTGTGAAGCTGCATAAAAATAGTTGAGCAAAATATGACCAAATGAATAAAACATTACTTGAAAGAAATGATCAAAGCAGTTGATATTACCAATGTCACACTGCATTTCCGAATTCTGTAATAAATCTGCTCTCTCTGCTTCTGTGAGTTGTATTTAAGGCTTTCATCTGTGACCATTTGCCCAGAGGATCACGTTCTGAAGGATATATTTTTGAAGTTTTCATTTGAGGAGAAAGTATTATTACCATCAACATCATATCAGGAGGACACACAGTTAATTTTACAGAGAGTTTTGTTGAAGAACGAGTTTGCTGGATTAAAAAGTAAGCTTATGATCAACAAATAAAATCCAGGTACTATTGCTTCCTTTTTTCTGTTTTTGCCTTGTCTTAAAAATACCTGCACCTGATTATTTTTACCAACTTATTAGCATCATTAAGTTCTGTAAGCTTCCCCTTTCCCAGAGCTGCAGTTTTGGAGAAGCGACACATCTCCCATCATTTGTTGGCCCGTGGGGAGTCCAAGCTTTGGGGGGCCAACCATTGCCCCACATGGATTCTTTGCTACCCTGAAGATAAGCAGAGTGAAGCTGAGGAGGGTGTGAGGAACAGGAGGCAAAGGAGGGTCCCTCAGGCCCCTGGTCGTTAGCCTGGACCAAACTAGAAGTTAAGAGAAGTTTGCCTCCCCTCTCTCTCACCCACCCCTCACCTTGGACTTTTTGCCAACATCTACAGACATACCCTAGGAACCTCATTCTCTCATTCTGGCCTAGTTTCTCCCTTTAAAAAAAGAAAGAAAAGTTCAAATTCAAATGCACTTAGATGTAAATGAATTCATACATCACTCCTGCTCATGAAATCTACAGGGAACACTCATTAGATCCACAAGAATGAACCTGAGTAGTGTAATTTGGACCATATAAAATCTGAGCAGGTGGGAAACTTGGGGTTCGGGGCTACTTCCAGCCCCTCCTCAGAAGCCACACTCCAGCGTGATGCAAATCCCGCTGGCTTCTACTTCTGATCACAGAGAAGGTGCAGCATTCCTTGGTTCTGTCTTCACTTCAAAACCTCCTCCTTTATAAAAAATTAGCTGGAGGGCTAGGCATGGTGGCTCATCCCTGTAATGCCAGCACTTTAGGAGGCCAGTAGTTTGGGGCCAGCCTGGACAACAAAGAGAGATCCAGTCTCCACAAGAAAATTTAAAAATTAGCTGCGTGAGTGGCACGTGCCCCTAAGTCCTAGCTACTCAGGAGGCTGAGGCATGAGGATTGCTTGAGCCCAGGAGTTAGAGACTGCAGTGAGCTATGATCATGCCACTACACTCCAGCCTGAGTGATAGAGTGAGACCCTATCTCTAAAAAGAAAAGAAAATCTCCTCCTTTTCTAAGCAGTTTTGGCCAAAAGCCAGGTTATAGTTCTGCTTGGTTTATCCATCAGAAATGGGCTGGGTTTTTAGATACACGAAATCACAAGGGGAGGGGGAAATGAATGCCTTTGGGTTTTAGGAAATCGGGAACCAGAGCGCTCATGACATTTTCTTTTCTTTTCTTTTCTTTTTGAGATGGAGTTTCGCTCTTGTTGCTCAGGCTGGAGTACAATGGCGCGATCTTGGCTCACCACAACCTCTGCCACCCGGTTCAAGGGATTCTTCTGCCTCAGCCTCCCGAGTAGCTGGGATTACAGGCATGTGCCACCATGCCCGGCTAATTTTGTATTTTTAGTAGAGACGGGGTCTCTCCATGTTGGTCAGGCTGGTCTCAAACTCCCAACATCAGGTGATCCGCCCACCTCGGCCTCCCAAAATGTTGGGATTACAGGTGTGAGCCACCGCACCCGGCCATGACATTTTCAAATTCCTTCTCCCTGAGTCAAGATTCAGAGCTCATTGCTCCCTTCTTGGAATACAGCCCTCCACCTCACTCCCAGAAGCAATAAGCATTCTCAGGGGCCCAAGAGCAGATGGGCTCTTCTTTGCTAATGCTTTTTAAAGGCAGGGAGTAGAACAATGGCAAATGGTGACATCTGGTGGAAATCCAAGCACTGCAGCACTTCGAACCAGTACGACTTGAGGCTCAGTTGTAACTAACTGAAGTCTGAGTACTTGAAGATGTCCTTTTTTACCAAGTGAAAAGCTCAGTGATATCACCCTTTTGGCTGACACAGGTACACATTGCCACCAAGCAGGATGATGACATAAAGGGAAATGTCTTTGAAATGCCAAGAATTGGTTTCTGAATTCAGGTCTAAGTTGTATTTCATTCTCTGAGTCTTCATTTTATTTTATTTTATTTTTTTGGCAGAGTCTCACTTTGCCACCCAGGCTGGAGTGCAATGGCACCATCTCAGCTCACTGCAACCTCTGCTTCCCGGGTTCAAGCAATTCTCCTGTCTCAGCCTCCCAAGTACCTGGGACTACAGGCTCATGCCACCACACCCAGCTAATTTTTTTGTATTTTTAGTAGAGACAGGGTTTCACCATGTTAGCCAGGATGGTCTCAATCTCCTGACCTCGTGATCTGCCCTCCTCGGCCTCCCAAAGTGGTGGGATTACAGGCATGACATTTTATCTTCTATAAAATCAAGACAATAATACTTTTCACATTCAATTTGAATGGGTTGCTTTGAAAAAAATCAAATGAGACAAGGTATGTAAAAATGCTGGTAAACTATAAAGACATGGGCTTTTTAAAAAAACTCAGATCATGGTGGCTCACGCCTGTAATCCCAGCACTTTGGGAGGCCAAGGCAGGTGGATCACTTGAGGTCAATCAGGAGTTCAAGACCAGCCTGGCCAACATGGTGAAACCCCGTCTCTACAAAAATACAAAAAAAATTAGCTAGGCATGATGGCGAGTGCCTGTAATCCCAGCTACTCAGGAGGCTGAGGCAGGAGAATAGCTTGAACCCAGGAGTTGGAGGTTGCAGTGAGCTGAGACTGTGCCATTGCACTCCAGCCTGGCGACTGAGCAAGACTCCATTAAAAAAAAAAAAAAAAAAAACTCAGATACTTTGAGTTTTTCTTTTAAAAGCCTGCATCGGTGAGTCCAGCTTTCCATTAGCCCTGTGCTGCCTCCCGGGAACCCCTTGGAACCCTATGGGCTGGGTTTGTAGCCAGTTTCTCCCATAATAGTTGTTAATCTATTTATCTCCATCTACAGATGGACCTCGCACCTACTGGGCACAGAGTAAGAGCCCAGTTAATATTGATTGGCCAGTTGATTAGTAGATCTAGAAATGCATTATTTCCCTAATTTTTTTCCACCGTGTGGATGAAACAAGATTTCATCTGATTAAGGTCAGAGATCATATGGTATTTCTTGATGTCTTCAAACTGAAATTGTTAAAATCTTTCTTCAGACAAATGTTTCATATGCCCTGAAAGAAATTAATGACAGTTAAGAATCCTGAATAGCCCCCAGAATGTTTCATATCAAGGCAGTGCCAACCTCCAACTTCCCCAAGGAAACATCCCCTTTAAAATGCCAAGCAAAGCAGTCTAATTCAGTCGCATCCAACTCAAAGAAATCAATGCCCGCTAACAAGTTCTCCCAGCAGCCGGGCCAGAGGAGGGAGAAAGCCTTAGAACGACAGGGCCCCGCATGGCCTGAGTGAGGCTCACACAAAGCCTGGTTTATTAGGAACCACTGGAAAAGCTATAAAGCCCAGGCAGCCTTCCTGGGCCTGTCACAAATTGTCTACTTTGGAGAGAACAATGTCTTCCCTGTTCTTGCCATCTTGTTTGTTGATTTTCAGGCTCCATCAGTGTGAAATTGAGAGATCCGGCCCAGGTCCGTTGGGACAAATGGAGTGGCCCTCTTGTGTCAGGCCTTCTCTGAACATGCATTTTAACAAACCTCATACCTTCAGGGTCTACTCATGCAGTTGCTGCAGCCTCTATCCCACAGTTTCTCGCCTCTGTAATTGAGAAAGAGATGAGATGCATTGTTTAGAAATGTAAAACCACATCTATCAAAAAATATTTTTATTACAGAAGTGTTAGACATAATAGCATAGTAAAACCTTATGTGCCCATTACCCAGCTTCAACAATTATCAACTCCAGATCATGTCATTTCGAAGTTCATGCGTTTAACAGATATTCATTAAGTACATGTTATATCCCAGTACTGCTTAGGCTTTTTTGTGCAGTTTTTTTGTTTGTTTGTTTGTTTGTTTTTGAGACAGAGTTTGCCTTCTCACCCAGGCTGGCATGCAGTGGCGTGATCTCAGCTCACTGCAACCTGTGCCTCCTAGGCTCAAGCTGTTCTCATGCCTCAGCCTCCTGAGTAGCTGAGATTACAGGTGTGCACCACCATGCCCAGCTAATTTTATCCATTTTTAGTGGAGATGGGGCTTCATTGTTTTGGCCAGGCTGGTCTTGAACTCCTGGCCTCAAGTGATCTACCTGCCTCAACGTTCCAAAGTACTGGATTACAGACGTGAACCATTGTGCCTGGCCAACTGCTTAGGGTTTTGAGACACAGGTCTGAATATTGCAAAGTCCTGAGGCTCACAGAGCTCAGAGCCTGATGGGAAAACAGACTATCACAATACAGAGCATGCAGGCAACCCCAACGTGAGAGAGCTTCCCGAGGGAAATAGCATCTAAGCTGAGACTTGAAGGATAAATAGGAGAGGAGATTGCCCTGGGAAAGAAGAAGAGGAAACTGGAGAGGGGAGTGATTCAGGCAGAAGAAGCAGTTGACACAAAGTCCCAGGAATGAGAATGAACAAGGAAATTTTAGGAACGGAAGGAACATGAATGTATGGTGCTTTGAGTACCAAGGAATAGGTGACAGAAAGATGGGTAGACAGAGTACACATCAGCAAATCGCAGAAGGTCTTCTATGCCATGTGAAGTCACTTGAACTTCATCCTGCAGAGAAATGATGAGCCTGTGAGGCTAAAAGGAAGGAAAGAGAAGGACACATTTACCTCTTTTTTTTTTGAGTCTTGCTCTTTCACCCAGGCTAGAGTGCAGTGGCGCAATCTCGGCTCACTGCAACCTCCGCCTCCCAGGTTCAAGCGATTCTCCTGCCTCAGCATCCCAAGTAGCTGGGATTACAGGCACTCACCATCACACGCCTGGCTAATTTTTGTATTTTTAGTAGAGACGGGGTTTCACCATTTTGGCCAGGCTGGTCTTGAACTCCTGACCTTAGGTGATCCGCTGCCTCGCCCTCTCAAAGTTCTGGGATTACAGGCTTGAGCTACCGAGCCCAGCCTCACATTTACCTTTTAGAAAGATCCCTCATCTGTAAGGTGGGGAATGGAGTGGGGTGGACAGAGGCGCTGTGTAGGTGCAAAGGCTGGAACTGTTAAGGAGGCCACTATAATTTAATTAAGAGAGCTGGGAAGTAATTGTGGGGATGTTGAGAAGTGCATGCTTGGGGAGGCAGGTTGGCTCTCGCTGGGGATTATGCTCTGCTTCCTCTGTAAGGTGGAAGGTTTGGGGTTTGGATGTGTGTGTGTCCTAAGAGAGGGATTGGAGACTGATTATGTATCAGAGAATGGTCCCCATGCTGAACCCAGACGTAGGCTTGGCTAGAAGCCCTAGAGACCATCTTCGGCACAGACGAGGAAATTGAGGCCCAGGCGAGTACAGAGATGGATCCAAAGTCACAAAGGAAACTTCCTCCATCGCTCTGTGCTTTAGTCAACTGTCTCCCTTCATTTCACCAGTGCCTCAGGAGAACAGCAGAGCCTGGGAAAACGTGACAACTCAAATGGTGGCAGTGTGAAATTTATCTCTTATGCCACTCAAAAAAGAGAAGTTGTTTTTAAAAATATGTATATTCTGAGCAACTCCATCCCCTTTGTTTCTCATGCTACATTTTTCATGCCTGCATTTGCTTCCACCAGCTCTTGGGATTTGGATGAGAGGGTTTTTCATTTCTCATGGTTACTAACATCCATCTTCAAAAAACCTTAGGATGAAATATTACAGTATGAACCTTGGTGACTTGTTTTACAGACTAACAATATTCTGTACTCCATGGATTTATTTTACCAAAGGTGTCTGGCATTACTTGAGGCAGATCCTGCTAATATCTTCACTTTGGTGTGTACTCTTTACTGTGTAAAATGTCAGGGGCATCTGTCATTTCTAATGCCCTATTGGTATCTAAAATATTGTTTCCAAATTTTAGGTAAATCCAACCATTATGGAAGTAGTCTTTCTTTCTTTCTTTCCTTCCTTCCTTCTTTCTTTCTTTCTTTTCTTTCTTTTCCCCAAGACAGGGTCTCAGATCACCAGTGCAGTGGTGTGATCCCAGCTCACTGCAGCCTAAACCTCCTGGGCTCAGGTGATTCTCCTATCTCAGTCTCCCGGGTAGCTGGGACTACAGGCACACGCCACCACACCTGTCTAATTCTTTTGAATTTTTTGTAGAGCCAGGGTTTTGCCACATTGCCCAGGCTGGTCTCGAATGCCTGTGCTCAAATGATCTGCCCACCTCAGCCTCCCAAAGTGCTGAGATTACAGGCCTTGCCAAAGCTGTGTCATTCTTTTTATTATTTTTGTATTATTCAGAGAACTAATCAATTTACTAAGTAAAGTGGAGAATTAGCAGCCATGTGACTAACTGAGCTAGTACCTACAGAATTCAAGTCGGTAATTCAACCTCCTGTGTAGGCTTGGAAATGTAGGATTAGTAATTAGTCATTGAATTCCTATTTGCTGAGGGTGAGAGGATGACAAATTTAAATTTTGGTCTAAGACGATGTATGTGGTCAAAAGTACCTAATTACTCCTAGAAACTATCATAAATAGGCATTGGGAGAATATGAACCAAGAATATCACTCTCATAGATTACAGTCATCAGCATCAGTTAACAATGACTGTGTCTCCTGGATATGGTGTCAAGGAGCGTGACAGCCAGGAGGCGGGTCTGGGGAGCCAGTTCTACTACTTACTCACACTAACAGAAATCATCCGGCCTCACTGGTCTGCAGTTTACTCATCGAATAGCTGGGAGCAGGAGGGAGTAGTTATTGACATAACGTTTATAGGAACATTTTATAAATGTTTATACCTCAGGGTAAAAAAAAGTCAATATTTGTATAATAAAGATAAGTGCAAAAAATATGTTTTTATAGGGTTCTACTATTCTCTAGGAATAGTTTCTTTGGTAAATATATACATATATATATGTCTATATTAGATATAGATGTACATACTGAATTTTTAAAATTGTAAACCTTCATGATAAGAAAATATAGTAGTTTCGACAAATGCATTTTTTTTTTTGAGACAGAGTCTCCCTCTGTTACCCATGTTGAAGTGCAGTGGGGCGATCTCAACTCACTGCAACCTCCACCTCCCAGGTTCAAGCGATTCTTCTGCCTCAGTCTCCCAAGTAGCTGGGATTACAGGTACGCACTACCATGCCTGGCTAATTTCTGTATTTTTAGTAGAGAAGGGGTTTCACCATGCTGGCCAGGCTAGTCTTGAACTGCTGACCTCAGGTGATCTGCCCACCTTAGCCTCCCAAAGTGCTGAGATTATAGGCATGAGCCACCGCACCTGGCAACAAATGCAATTTTTATAGAGCTGGGGATCCCAGAAAAACATTCTAAAGCTTCAAAAGTGAGTTTTAAATGTTTCTTTTCAATTTTCTGATATCAAATGTAACAATTCCTGTCCTGCTCTTTGGGGATATAGAATGCTACAAGAAAAGAAGCAGGAGCTTTAGTTTATATCATGTTTGTTTTTCTTTTTAGTTAGTTAGCAAATATAAAAAGTGGGGAGAAACCACAGGTAGATCTTGGAATCTTCGGACTTTGGCACATGGACTCTTTGTATTCATGTCATTTAAAATGCTCTTTAGTTAATTCACATTTATTTATTAGAACATTCAAAATTAAAATAGGGGCTGGGCACGATGGCTTATGTCTGTAATCCCAGCATTTTGGTAGGCTGAGGTGAGCAGATCACTTGAGGTCAGAAGTTCGAGACCAGCCTGGCCAACATGGTGAAACCCTGTCTCTACTAAAAATACAAAAATTAGCCTGGCATGCTGGCAGGTGCCTGTAGTCCCAGCTACTTGGGAGGCTGAGGCAGGAGAATCGCTTGAACCTGGGAGTTGGAGGTTGCAGCGAGCCAAGATCGCGCCACTACACTCCAGCCTAGGTAATAGCGCGAGAGAGACTCAGTCTCAAAACAAACAAACAAAAAACCAAAACAACACAAAATTAAAATAGCACAGCTTTACAGTTGTCAGGACCAGTAGGCTACACACACCAAGAGAACATGGAAAGGTTTATTGATCACATATTGAGGCTCTCTGAGCAGAACAGGGCAGGACCACAAGCAGGCCCAAAATTGGCCGAGAGAGCAGAGAAAGGAGGGTGGCTTGGGGTTCACGGTGGGACTGAGTGGAGGGTTCTCCTTTGCAATGGCCAGGACTTCTGTGGTTTGAACTTCCTGCAGGTGCTGCCCAAGGAGGGAGCACCTGCGCTTTTGTGTCAGCTTGCCCAGATGTTGGGCAGATGGGGGAGTAGGAGTGATGGTGACTAGAAGCTGCCAATGGCCAAACATTTAAAAAAATGGATTCTGTGTCACAGACTCTTCATTACAACAATATGAAGAATAAAATATATACAGTATAGTCCGTCTCCATCCCACCTTTTCCAACCACCATTCTCTCACCCAAGGCACCAAACCACTCTTCACTTTTTTCAGCTCCTAAGCTCTATGCATCCTTACAGAGATAGTGTATGTATACACAGATATGTTTGTGTACACACACACACACACACACACACACCTCATTCCCTTTACAAGGAACAAAAAGACACCAGCTAGACTAGGGTTTGTTTATAATTCTTCAAACCTGCTCTGCTATTTTCTAGATATGATTCGTTCGGCAAGTTTTTTCACCTTTATGAGTTTCCGAAGTCTTTACAGTCTTCTGTAAAATGCATATGAGACTAATGCCTGCATGCATCGTTATTGTATGGAATAAATGATGCATCTTTGGAACAGTATTAGGAACGTTATAGATGGTGTCCCTTTTATCTTGTTTTTCTTCAACTTCTTGAGCTGCACTTCATCAGCCTCATTTGAAATTTCCCCTTCCTTTGTCGACTCTGAAACACCAGGAATTTTCTAGGCTTTCCTCTTTGGCCTTTTTCTCATTTCACTTGACTCATTCTCCCTGGCTAAGCTTGGCTGTGTCGGTGGCTTTGAGACAGCCTACGGACTGATGATTCCACTCAACTTTGTCTCCTGAGGTCCACACAGAAGCTGCAAATATATGCTAAGTGTCGAGATATAAATGTCTAGCAGCACTTCAAAATTAGCAATATAGGCCAGGTGCAGTGACTCACACCTGTAATCCCAGCACTTTGGGAGGCTGAGGTAGGTGGTTCACGAGCTCAGGAGTTCCAGACCAGCCTGGCCAAGATGGAGAAACTGTGTCTCTACTAAAACTACAAAAATTAGCCAGGCGTGGCGGCAGGAGCCTGTAATCCCAGCTACTCAGGAGGCTGAGACAGGAGAATTGCTTGAAGCCGGGCGGCAGAGGTTGCAGTGAGCCGAGATCGCGCCACTGTACTCCAGCCTGGGTGACAGAGTGAGACTCCATCTCACCAAAAAAAAAAAAAAAAAAATAGCAATATGTTTTCCCCTTTCCCCAGACTCTTCTTTTCCTGAGTTTTCTATCTCAGCAAATGGTTCCCTTTCAACCTAGAAACTTGGAGGTGTAATTCTTGATCTTGCTCTTGTCCTCATTTTGAACCTCCAGTCAATCCTCAAATTCTGACCACACTACTCAGAATTATCCCTTGATCTGTTCATTTAGTTCCAACCCATTTAAAACTTTCCTGGATCAAGTCACAATCATTTCTCAAAACATTATTGCAGGCCAGGCGCAGCGGGTTACACCTGTAATCCCAGCACTTTGGGAGGCCGAGGTGGGTGGATCACTTGAGGTCAGGAGTTTGAGACCAGCCTGGCCAACATGGTAAAACCCTGTCTCTACTAAAAACACAAAAATTAGCTGGGCGTGGTGGCGGGTGTCTGTAATCCCACCTACTTAGGAAGCTGAGGCAGGAGAATCACTTGACCCTGAGAGGCAGAGGTTGCAGTGAGTTGAGATCGTGCCACTGCACTCCAGCTTGGGTGACAGAGTGAGAGTCCATCTCAAAAAAATAAAAATAATAATAATTACAACAGCTTGTCTCTGGTCTCCTTTCCAGTGATGGCTGCTTCTAAATAACACTGGAGGACAAAGAGATCTTTCAAAAACACACACATGATTGTGTTGACTTCCTGACTAAATGTTGTCAAGGGATACACTTTTCCACCTAGATATGGTTCAAACTCCTTAAATTGATTCAGTCTTCTATCTTTCTGACTCTGTCTCTCTGTTTCCTGGTCTCTAGGGATCCTATCCAATTCCAGTAGCTTTAAATACCTTTGTATGCTAGTGCTTCCAAATTCACATCTCCTAGACTCCCACCCAGACCTCCCTACCCTAAGCTCAAGCCTCTTTTACATCAACCTCTCTGACATCTCCATTTGAATGACTCATAGGCATCTCAAAAATCTGTCTTTAGCAGGATTCTTGATTTTCCTCCCTAGTCCTCTCCGTTCAGTAAGCCATTCAACTGCTCAAGTAAAAAAACACACTAGGAATTATCTTTGATTCCTTTTTTCTCAGCCTGCACTTACAATCCATCTGAAGTCCTGTTAATTCAATCTTTAAAACTTCTGCCAAACCTGTCCATTTATTTATGTTTTTATTTACATGACCTGTCCAAGTCATCATCTTCTTTCTTATTCCTATCCTTGCCCCCTCCCCAATTCACTCCAATACTCAGCAGCCAAAGCAGTCTTTAAAGATATAAACTAGATGTCTCTCTTGCTGAAAAACCTCTCAATGATTTCCCATTACTTTTAAAATAAAATCCAAAATCTTACCATGATTTGGTTGCCCTATTCAGGCTATATGGACCCTTAATACCCTCCCATTTACCACACCATGAGAGCAGGTCATGTTCTTTCTCATTCATGGAATCCCAAGCATCTAGGACAGTGCCTTATACACAGGAGACACACAATAAATGTTTGTTGAAAGAATGAGTAAGTGAGTGGCTTACAAGACCCTTCCTGGTCTGGTTTCTGTTTCCGCTGTTCTCTTTCTACTTCCCCATGTCACAATATATGTTCCATCAAACGCTAGGAGCAGAATGAGACTAGGCAATGGCTCTCTTACAAGCACTTTGAGTGGCAGCAGCAGAAATCAAGTGACAGAACCCCAAAAGATAGCTGCAAACTCAATGACAGAATAAAGAGTAATTAACTCAGCCGTCCTTCCTCCCTGGATGGACTTCCTGGGCTCCTCTCAGCTCACATCTTGAGGGGTTTTTTTTAATTTAGTAAAATATAAACAACATGAAATTCACCATTTTAGGCATACAATTCAATGGCACTATCTATTTCCAGAACTCTTTTATCTTCCTGATGTAGTTCAGATGTTGTCTCCTCTAAATCTCATGTGGAATTGTAATCCCCAGTGTTGGAGGCATGACCTGGTTGGTGGGAGGCGATTGAGTCATGAGGGCAAGTCCCTCGTGGGTGGGTGCTGTCCTCATGATAGTAAGTGAGTTATCAGGAGATCTGGTTGTTTAAAAATATGTAGTACTTCCCTCCTCTACTCTATTTCTTGCTCCCCCTCTTGCCATGTGACAGGCCTGCTCCCACTTCGTCATCTACCATGAATAAAACCTCCCTTAGGCCTCCCCAAAAGCTGGACAGATGCCAGTGCCACGCTTCCTGTACAGCCTGCAGAACCATGAACCAATTAAATTGCTTTTCTTGATAAATGACCCAGTCTCAGGTATTTCTTTATAGCAATGCAAGAATGGCCTGATACACGTCTCAAACAGAAATTCTGTATCCACCAAACAATCATTCCCAATTCTCCCCTCTTCTCAGCCTCTAGTAACCTCTATTCTATTTTCTATCTCTATGAATTTGCCTACTCTTGGCACCTCATATAAATGGAATCTTACAATATTTGTCCTTTTGTGCCTGTGATCTTTCACTTAACATCATGTTTTTAAGGTTCATCTATGTCACAGCGTGTATCAGAATTCCACTCCTTTTTATGGCTGAATGATATTTGAGTTTGTTTTTAATTCATCTATCCAACAAATATTAATTGAGTAGTTTATCCACCCAAGCACTTTTCTAGATTCTATGGAGATAGCAATAAGTGAAAGAGACAAAATTATTGCTTAGTTCTTACAAATAAACAAGTCAATATATACTATGTCAGATGGTGACAAGTGCTATAGAAAAAAAAAACTGTATTGCAGAGAGGAACTGTAGAGGAAGAAGAGATCTCAGAGGCAGAGTGGAATCATTCATGTAGTTCCTTGAGAACTAGAGTAAGGATTTTGGGTTTTACTCTGAAATGAGAAGTCAATAGAAAGTCTGGAGCTGGGATGGGTGCAGTGGCTCACACCTGTAACCCCAGCCCTTTAGGAGGCCGAGGAGGGTGGATCACTTGAGACCAGGAGTTCAAGACCAGCCTGGCCAACAAGATGAAACCCTGTCTCTACTAAAAATACAAAAAATTAGTTGGGCATCATGGCACATGCCTGTAATCCCAGCTACTAGGAAGGCTGAGGCATAAGAATTGCTTGAACCCAGGCGGCAGAGGCTGCAGTGAGCCCTGTGATCCAACAAAGCAAGACTCTGTCTCAGAAAAAAAGAAAAAAGAAAGAAAGAAAGTCTGCAGCTGTAGAGTGACATTTTCAAGGATAACTGTTTTGAAGGATAACTTTGGCTTTGGTGTTGAGATGAGACTATGACAGGAAATATGGCAAAGGGAAGGAGAAAGATCAGTGAATGGTGTGCATTAGTCAAGGTTCCCCAGAAAATCAGAAGCAAAAAGGGGTGTGTGTGTGTGTGTGTGTGTGTGTGTGTGCGCGCGCACGCATCTGTGTGTTACATGGGGAGAGATATACTTTAAGGAATTGGCTCATGTAATTGTGGAGGGTGTCAAGTCTGAAATCTGTAGGGCAAGCCAGCAGGCTGGAAATTCAAGTAAGACCTGATGTTGCAGTCTTCATTCTGAAGTCCACAGGACAGGACAGAAAGGTTGGAAACTCAGTCAGCGTTTCCATGTTGCAATCTTGAGGCCAAATTCCTTTTGAGGTAGAATCTACTCCATGCCTCTTCTTAGCCTCTGGTGGTTTGCTGTCAATCTCTGGCATTTCTTGGGCTGTGGATGCATCAACCCAATTTCTGCCTTACATGGCATTCTCTCTGTGTGTATATCTGTGTCCAAATTTCCCCTTTGTATAAGGACACCAGTCATGCTGGAATAGGGTGGCCTTCATCTTATTAATTACATCTGCTGCAATGCTACTTCCAAGTAAGGTCATATTCCAAGGTACTAGGGACTAGAATTTTAATACGTAAATTTTGGGAGGTGCAAGTCAACCTATAACACAGGGTAACAGCTGTGAATATGAAGTAGTTGGATTTGGCCAGAGAATTTTAACAAGAGCGTCTGGGATACTCCAGTGATGTTTTCGCCTGAACAAAAATAGTTAAATTGCCATTTGCTGAGCTGGTGAAGACTGCAAGAGGAGAAAGTTCAGAGAAGAATAACAAGGGTTCAGTTTTTTGTATAATAAGTTTTCAAAGCACCATCTCCGGCGGGGCATGGTGGCTGACGCCTATAATCCCACCACTTTGGGAGGCCAAGGTGGGAGGATCACATGTGGTCAGAAGTTTGAGATCAGCCTGGCCAACATGGTGAAACCCCATCTCTACTAAAAATACAAAAATTAGCTGGGCATGGTGGCACATGCCTGTAATCCCAGCTACTAAGGAGGCTGAGGCAGGAGAATCGCTTGAACCCAGGAGGTGGAGGTTGCAGTGAGCCGAGATCACACCACTGTACTCCAGCCTGGGCGGCAGAATAAGACTCTGTCAAAAAAAAAAAACAAAACAAAACAAAAAACAACCCCCCCCCCAAAAAAAAACAACACCATCTCCTACCCTAAGTCCCTTACTTGGCTAGTAATACCTGTGGCGAGAATAGAGGACCCAGTTATCTCTGTAGGAGCAGGGCAGACAGAGCCTTTGAGTGTTTCCCTTCTCTAGACATACAAGTCATCTAAGTAGCTCTCATTTCTGGCCCACTCCACTTCCCTTTCCAGCCCCTCCTCCCTCGTTATCATTGCCTCCATTACACAACATCTCTTTATGACATCTCCACGTAAGCCTTAGGCATAAATACATTTTAAAAGTTATTAAAAGAATGGAACAAGTCAGAACTGATTATGAGCTGCAGAAATATTCTTTTTAAGAGTTGTATGTTCACGAGGAACATTAAGATTCTGAAGGAACCTTAATAATAGAAACATATTATGAAGAGTTGGGTTCACCTCAAGTTAATATTAACCTATGACTCTAACAGCCAGGATCTGTTAGCTTATTTATATTGCCACCTTTCAATCTGCATAATTTATGGTCAGTGCAGGGAAAGATTTGCCTTTATAGTTTTCACTGTCAGCAAGATTCTTCCATCCAAGTGGAAGAATTACATTTCCAAATGACAGAAAGTTAAAATGTATAATGTGACTAAACTACAGCAAAGTGGAACTTAAAAATAAAGTTCAGGAGAAAATAGGTCATTTCATAAAACTAACTTCAAATTCTATTTGAACTGTGACTTTAATTCTAAAGGCTCTCGGAAATTTTTGGTACAGGAGTCATTTATTCTGATATGGATGTTTCCTTTATGAAATGCTGCTATTTAAGCATGAATGAAAACCTTCCATTTGAAATGGGCAAGACATTGTTCATATGGATTTAGGCTGTGGCGATTTTCGTCTGCATAAAGGCACTCTGGTTGCGGTTCAGTAGCCAACATGATTGATTAGGGAAGTGGTGGTTCAATCAGAATAAAGTATTCCCCAAGTATTCTGGATCCCTAAGGACCAGTGCTTCCAGGAATACGGTACTGATGATTCCATTTTGTGGCTATTTTTTGACAGTCCTCAGACTGTCAAATAGAACCTGGCCTAAAAGGAGGACAAGGCTCTCTGAAGTGCAGCCCTTCGGGCAGCTGAAGGTCTTTCTTCAGATAACTTTTCTCAGATCGAATTTTTTTGGCTACATTGATACTCTTCGACTCTGTCCTTGCCGGAAGTTCGGAAGGATTCCAGCTCCCCACACCTAGCTTGATTCACCCTCATCCCCTCCCCTAACTGCAGAAGCCGCTTGGTCCCGCGCCAGGCTCGCGGTGGCTTCAGAGTAGCAGGGGAGCAGGCGGCTGATCCGGAGGCCAGTGTGGGGCCGGCAAGCGGTGACTGTCTCCAGAGGAGCAAAGGAGCCGAGTCTTGTTTTTCTTGGATCAGGTTTGGGACTTTTATTCTGTCTGACCATTTCCACCACTTGCCTCACAAAAGTCTCTGTCTCGAAGCACAGGACCGAAGCAAAATGCCTAATGAAGCGTGCCCGAGGAAGGGGCAGGGGCGTGCAAGTGACTCGGGAAGAAGGACTGGGGCGAGGGGAGAAAGGAGGTTACGAGTTCGCACGTTCTCACAAAACCATTTGAAAACATGAGCTGGAGACGCCAAATTCTGGGACCCACGAAAGGCCTTTGGAGCTCGCTTGGGCTCCTCGAAGTTGGGCGTGCGTCGCAGAACAGTGCTGGGCGCTCTCTTTCAGCATTTTCGGCTTTGTTCAAGCCCTTGCGTAGGGTCGGGAAGGTCGTGGGTGGGCTCAGTTAGGCTTTAGGTCGCCAGGAACCCGGCTGGTCCTCTCTCGACTTCTTAGCGTAGGGTCCCGCCGGCCCTGGCGCCCGTGGCCGCCGAAGTTCCCGCCCTCGCCGAGGGCCCTTGCTCCGGAGCGGGGCGCAGACGCGGCCGCCGGCCCGCAGTCCCCCGCAGGTGCCGCCCAGGACCGGCTGCCCGGCGGAGGCCGAGCACGCTTGGCGGCAGCTGAGCCTCAACCCCAAGCCCCAGCCGGAGGGGCGCGTCCCCTGTCCTCCTCTCCAGCGAGACGAACGCTCAGCAGCTCGTTCCCTGGGCGCCAAGACCGATTTCCAAGTCGCCCACTTTCCCCCCTCGAGGGAGCTGCTGGCGCTTCTCCAGAAGCCTCCTCGGCTCCCAGCTCCAGCCCCTAAAATAAAAGCACCTTGCCAGAGAGCGGGGGAGGGGAGCAGCTGAACGAGGAGAATGAAAATACTAGGAGAACGACCCCATTCTCCAGGAAAAGGTAATGAGGGGAAGTGAAACAGTGTGAACTTACTCGGAAATGCAAACCGAGTTCAACTCACCCGGGAACAAACGACAGCAAGACAAATCAGCCACCGCACTCGCGGCTTCCCAGAAAGGGCCTCATGAATGAGAATGGGTTGCTAGGTTTCCTTCCCTCCTGACAATCGCTTCCCACAAGACTTCCACCGCCGAAAGAATACAGGCCGGGCCTGGTGACTGCGAAGTGAGGGAACCGCGCCAGGCCCACGAGGCCGCCCGCGACCGCTCCCGCCTTCAGGACCCTGGAGAGCGGCCGTCGCGCCCCTGGGACCTACGCCCAACCCAGAGCACCCGCGCCCGACTCCCGCGCCTCACCACCCCAGCACTTCATTCGCTGCTTCCCGCCTCCACCTTCATTTTTTTTTGGCAACCACCGCTCTTGTTTTTCACAGACAGATTAAATTGTTTTTTGTTTGGCATGAGGGGGTGTTTGGATTGGCCGAGCTACATTCCGGTTTGTAACTACACTAAACGTTAGTGTACCAAGAAACTAAGAGCGTCTCAAAGATGAGAGTCTGAACGAGGCAGGTGACCTTAAAAAGCCACTGAGTTCAACCCCTTTATAAAGGAACTCAAAAAGTAAAGAGACCTTCCCAAGGTTAGCCATTAAGTTAGTGGCAAGTTTGAGAGTAGAACCGTGGGTTTCTGACTTCTAAACTAGTGCTTCCCTCCACTTTCCAAAAGAAAAAAAAAATACCTCATCGCTTAGGTCTCCTAAGCAACAAGTGGAAGGTGGAAAGGCCGGTGTTCCTGAGAATAAGAAGGACACATGGAGTTTGGAAAGGAGGTCTGCAGAGGGTTCACTTGTAGTAGCAGCCCTAACATGGAATCCCGGTGTCCCCTGCTCCACGCAACATACCCACAGCCACACTGGCCAGTCCCTTTCTCCAACCAGCCTGTGGAGGGTCTGGGGCCCTTCAGCCACCTTCAGCCACTATCTGGACCTTCCATAGACAACAATCCCAATAGAATCTAGTAGCCAAGGCCAACTCTGTGCCTCTGGCAGGCAGAGCTCTGGGCACTTAGGGAGATGGGAAAGGGCAGGGGGAACAAGGGAAGACCAGAGAAGGGAGGGGAAGAGCAACAGTTACAAAAGTGAACTAGGATTTTCATGCAAATTCTGAAGAACCAGGCGATGTGAACACAGACCCTTCTGCATACCGCATGTCACATTCAGCGTGCATAGGAGTCCCCTGGGAATGTTACCATGCAGATTCCGATGCATTGGCTGGGTGGGGATCAAGAGTCTTTATTTCTAACAAGCTTCTAGGTGTTGGAGAAGCTGCTGGCCTACAGACCACAAACCAAGTAGCACGGAGTTAGGAAATACAGGAGTGGGAGGGGAAAGAATCTCCCTATAGGCCTTTCCTTCTGCTTTCACCGATCTTCTCTTGCACCCCCAAAGTAATGCCTGAAAATTCTGTAGTAAAGAGCCCCATCTAAGCGGCCGGACACCACAGTAACCGTATGCTGGTTTTGTTTCTCTCTCCCCGCCCCAGTCCTTCCCGCCTGCACAGCTCCCAGACTCGCCCGCCGCCCCGAAGCTGTTCGGCCTCCTTTCTAGCCCGCTTTCCAGCCTCGCAAGGTTCTTCTCTCACCTTCTCCGGCGACCCCCTCCCGAGGCTCCCCGGAGGCGCCTGGACTTCTCTCCCCTGCTTCCCGCCCTGCTGGCCGCCCGGCTCTCGCGGGGGCACGAGGAGCTGCCGGTCCGCCTATCGCTCCTGCTCGGGGCGGCGCTGGCACTGCCCGGCCGACCCTCGGGGGGTCGTCCGCTGAGGCCCCCCCATCCGGTCGCCAAACCGAGGGAAGAAGACGCCACCGCTGGGCAGAGCTCGCCCATGCCGGTGAGTACCGTGGTCTCCACTACGCCCCACACCCAGCCTCCCCAGGGCACCAGCCTCTCCCGATTCTTCCTAACCCCGACTGACCCGCTCCGCCGGGGCCAGCAGCAGGGAGGGTGGCAAGGTCGGGAAGGCCGGGACATGGCTGGGCAAGTCCTAGGACGGGACACTGGCGGCTCCCGGGACACCGCCCCTCCCCGCGGGAAGACACTCCAAGCTACTTTTTCCTGGGCCATTTCCTTTCCAGGGTCCAAGAAAACGGGAGGGAGCCCTCGCTCTTCCCCGAGGCTGCCTTTCAAACTCTCAGCGTGTCGCTCTCCTCCCCCTACTCCGAGCCTCCCCCAGATGCGCCTCCGCCGGCTCCCAGCGCTTGCTCTCCCACTCCCCTGCCCTCTCGGCAGGCAAGGGAGGAAATGACGTGATGTTATTTTTGTGTCAGGTCAGTTTCCAGCTTCAGCTTAGCCCTCCGAGCTCCAGGGAACTACCCCCGCGGCCCCACCGGGTCCCACTCCCGAGGGGACACTGCGGGCTACGGGGACACGCGGTGCTGCGAGTCCGGAGAGCTGGGCGGCTGGGTTCCCCCTCCCGCTGCCCCCTGGTCTACTCCTCTCCCCGGACTCCGGAGTCCCTGGAGAAGGGGACGCGGAGGGCGACTGCCGAGGGTCTCAGCGGGATCCGGAGTCAGGGGTTAGTTCCCCCCCTTATCCCCCGCTCGGTTGCCGGGTGGGGCCTCCGCGCTCTGGCTAGCTGGGAGGGGGCGAGGGCCGCTTTCCAGGGCGGGAAGACCGGAGGCCCAGGCTGCGCCGGGGTGGGGCGGGGACACAGCTAAGAGAGGCGCCCCGGGCCGGGGAGAAGGTAGGGGGCTGCCCTCCAGAGGCGGGCAGTCCACAGACGCGAAGCTCTGGGGACCAAGCACCCCCTCCGCGCCCGCCGCCCACCCCCGCTCCCTTCATTCACAAGGTCCGAGCACGCAGTCCAGCACACTGTAGTCTCGCTCGGTCCCTGCGCGCCGAGGGGAAGCGATGACACAGAGGACTTCGCAGACGCCCTCTACGCGCGCCTGGCTTCGCATCCACACTCTTGGGACTTGCTAATCCGGGGCTGGAGCAGTGGGGCTGCGGCCGGGGTGGAGGTCGCGCCCCGAGTGGGGCCACGGGGGTACCCCTAGCGCCCGCCGCGGTGGAGTGCGCCGCCGCTGGAGGGAGGCGAGACGTGGGATTGCCCGGCCGGGTAAAGGGAGTGAGGGGGCGGGGAGGAGGCAGAGCAAGGGGAGGAAGAGGCCGGGAGAAGAGGGCTAGAGCAAAGACCGAGAGCCGGAGAAAGGGGAAAGGCGCGGGGAGCAATCGCAGACGTAGAGAGGGCAGCCCTCCGCGCTGCAATAGTTAAGAAGGCACCCGCGGGACGCATGCGCACGGCGGACGGAGGCGAGCTGGCCGGGGCTTCCCCCGCCGCCGGCAGGGTGGACGGTGGGCTCGTGAGTATCCCGGTTCCTCGACCTCTCTTTCTTCGTCTCGGGCTCGCCTTGAGGCTTCGTGCTGGAAAGTGGCCGAGGCTGGGAGGGGCGCGCCGCTTGTCCGGACCTCGGGGTGTCGCCGTTGCTGCGGGGCGGGAGCGGGTGCGAGTCGGGGGTTCCTGCCCGCAGCGTTAGTGCGAGTTTGGGGGAGTGGGGCTGCGAGTGCGTCCGCGTCCGAAGAGGGGCATCGCGCCACCAGGATCAATATGTCCCGGGCCTGCCAGGGCGTCCGCGATTCCACCTCTGCGGCCTCGGGTCGGTGTCTTGGTGGGGAACGCGGGAGTCTAGACTTTAGACCCTAGAAATCGCATTGACACCCGAAGCGTATTTTGGAAAGACCAGGCGAGTGGAAGCGTCGGCGTTCTCACGGGATAGGGAGAGAACAAGGAAGGGGCCGGGCGCCCGGGGCTGGTGGTTTGAGTGCCGCTGGGAAGGGAGCGAAAGGAGACAGAGCCTCCTGGAATCGCAGCGCCTCCTTTTAGGAGAAGTGCAACCAGGGCAGGGGCACCGAGGGGCAGGGTGAGGAAGTGGACGCCCCACGCGTGGACCCTAGAAGACAACTAGGTATGGGCGTTCACTCGGAGCCTCTGTTCACGCTCTTGAAAACCGAATGAACAGAGAAGTGCCCTCCACCCTTCGCCTGCGCCAAGGCAGTTAACGTGCAGGCGCCGCCGGGATTTTCCTGGAACAAACCGGGGCACTTGATCTTCCGCACCCTCGGAGCTGCCCTGGGAAGTCGAAACAAGTCTGGGCGCCCGGACTGCGGAGACTGGAAAGCAGGGGGAGGAGGGCAGGAGACTGGGGGCGGGAGGTGGAGGTGCAGGCTGCAGCTGGGGACCGAGGTGGGCGTTGGAGGGGAGGGTCTGTGTGCGCGGCTGTCCTCCAGCGCTGGGGGAGCGGGCGGGCCAGGGGCCTCTAGGGAAGCGGCGCTCCTGGACAGGGGTGACTTTCCCGTCTCTGTGGGCGCGGCGATCCCCCCACCCAGCTCCGGCGGAGGAATGGGGTGGGGGAGGAGCCCTGAGAGAAGCGGCTAGCTGAGAGGGTGGGCGTTTTGGGGAAAGGTTTGCTTGCGCTGCGGCCCTACCGCTGCTAGAGAAGTGGGCGAGAGAGAGTGGGCGCCGGGAGGGGGTCTATAGGCGCCGCGACCTACCCCATCTCCCTCCACGCTTGTGGGGGAGTGAGTGGGGAAGGGGCTTTGGGAGAGGCGGCGCGCGGGCACTGAGGTGCATCGTGAGCTTCCCGGACTTGACAGCATCAAAGGAAAACTCTGGCGAGCAGCCAGGGCCAGCGAGCGACCCCAGCAGCAGGGACGCGGCCATGCAGAGCGCTCGCGGACAGGCGAGGGGGATCCCAGGGGAGCAGCTGCTGCCCACGGCCCACTGGCGATGCACGGAGTGGAGAAGTGAACGTGGTCTACAGGATTTCCATCCGGAAGGTGGAGAGCGCTACAGGGGAATCTCCTCGATTCCTGTCCCTCTCATAATTTGGCAAAAGCACGCGCCACTGCCCTCCGGCCTGGGCGACAGAGCGAGACTCCGTCTCAAAAAAAAAAAAAAAAAATTGGCAAAAGGCTGTCGCTCTTTGTCGAGCTCCCCACGTTCCCAGTCACCTGGCTGGGGTTCGTTGGTGTAAAAACCCCAGCCTTGGTGCCCTCGGTGCCGGCAGGACCCTCGCCCACTGGCTAGCGGAATCAGGCACCTGCACGCGGGCTCCTCATTGCCCCAGAGTGTGGGGAGCAAGGGGCTTCTGCATCAGTCTCCAGCCACCCTGCTTGGGACACAGGTGGCAGGGCCCTGGCGTGGTTTGGCTTCATTTCATTCCTAGTGGCTCCAAACCGTGGAATTGACTAAACAAATGTTCAAGTTCGCAAAACGGTCTGACTTCCTCCCCAAACTTGACAAGGACATTTCTAGTGAAATTACTCTATCTGTAAGTTTTTTGGCACAACCATAGTTTGCAATTTACTATTTTTGTTAAAATATTTTTTCTCCAAACCTAATTTTTTTTGGGTCTCATCCTGTTTATCTTCTGTTCATTAAGTGACATCTTTCTTTTTTTTTTTTTCTTTGAGACTGAGTTTCGCTCTTGTTGCCCAGGCTGGAGTGCAATGGCGCGATCTCGGCTCACTGCAACCTCCGCCTCCCGGGTTCAAGCGATTCTCCTGCCTCAGCCTCCCAAGTAGCTGGGGCTGGGATTACAGGCATGCACCATCACTCCCGGCTAATTTTTTGCATTTTTAATAGAGACGGGGTTTCTCCATGTTGGTCAGTCTGGTCTTGAACTCCCGACCTCAGGTGATCCGCCTGCCTCCGCCTCCCAAAGTTCTGGGATTACAAGAGTGACCCACCGCGCCTGGCCATAAGTGACATCTTTCTTATCACGTATTAGTAACGCATATGAGAGGCAATGTTGCCAAACCAGTGAGAGTCTTGAGCTCTGTAACTGGGTTCAAATCCCAGCCTAACTGCATAACCCTGGACTAGTTACTTATCCTCTGGGCGTTAGTTTCATCATCTGTGAAATGGGGGTAATAAGAGTACTTACCTCAGCAGCTCAGCAGAGCACGGTGGCTCACTCCTGTAATCCCAGCACTTTGGGAGGCCGAGGCAGGTGGATCACCTGAGGTCAGGAGTTCTAGACCAGCCTGGCCAACATGGTGAAACCCCATCTCTACTAAAAATACAAAAAATTAGCCGGGTGTGGTTGCTGGCACCTGTAATCCCAACTACTCTGGAGGCTGAGGCAGAAGAATTGCTTGAACTCGGGAGGCAGAGGTTGCAGTGAGCCAAGATGGAGCCACTGCACTCCAGCCTGGGCAACAAGAGCAAAACTCCATCTCAAAAAAAAAAAAAAAAAAAAAGAGTACCTACCTAATGTGCTAGCTGACAGCATTCAGTAAATTAATAACATAGAGCTCTTATAACGGGATGGCACATACCAAGCAAAAGCTGTTATTACTATTATTATATTGATGCTAAATTGGCTAGACTTCAAACTATAAATAAGATCAGTAACGGAATGCATATTTTTGTATACTATAAAGAGTATGCATAATGAAACACATGTCCATCATCAAAATTAGAAAAACAGTCTTTTATTTATTTTTTTTTTTTGAGACTGGGTCTCACTCTGTCACCCAGGCTGGAGTGCAGTGGCATGACTGAGGCCCACTGCACCCTTGAACTCCCAGATTCAAAGGATCCTCCCACCTCAGCCTCAGGAGTAGCTGAGACTTAAGGTGCCTGCCACCGCACCTGGCTAATTTTTAAATTTTTTATAGAGACAGGATCTCGCTGTGTTGCCAGGGCTGATGAACAGCCAGTTTAACAGAATCTGAAAATGTACCTTAGGAGCTTGAAGTGCTAACTTGTCTGAGATCACTGTAAACGTTTTAGCTGAAACACCCCTTATATCAAAAATACAGAATGATGAAAATCAGGTTACTTATTCTACCTCCTTCGCATTACAGATGAGGAAACATTCAGAGAGGTTAAGGGTCTGGGCCAGAGATCTCCAGCTAATTAGGGGCCAAAATAGAATGAGGACTTCTGGCTCATTCCCCAGGGCTCTTACACACCACACTGCTGATTTCCTGTTTACTACATATTAATGAACTGTTAACAGACAGAAAGTATAAATAAGGAAAAAGTGTACAAGCATGTGCTATCTCTAGCACCAAGAAGGACCAGGCAGTCATGTCGTGGCTACTGTTGTCCCACAGCTTTATCTTGGTCCCTCACATTATAAGACATGACCACATGACTCGCCTCAGGTAAGGTAAGGTCACAGATCAAGCTATTGTCAGAGCCAGCATTAGCATTTTAGGCCCCACTTGGGTATACATTTGATTGCATATTCTATTAATCTCTTGTAGCAGTTTTAGAAATCATTTTTGAGCTTTTCTTGCATTCTTAAAATACCCTTCCAGCTGGCTTTGAAGGTCTTTCCTATAAGAAAGCCTTTTAGAAAAGGCCTTCAAAATTACACAGAAGGAGATTTTATGGACTAACGAGAGTAAAAGAGAAAAGCTTTCTTATTTTAATGCAGTAGCCTGTAACTGGTTTCATTCCAGGCACTTAAGTATCAATTCCTGAAATCCTGCTGTTCTTTTATTTCCGCATGTGGCCATCTAACCACATTCACCTTCCATGGACAGATGCAGATAGTGGCTTAAAGGTCCAGCCCTCACATCAACAGTTTAAGAATTATACGGCAGAGGCCGGGCGCGGTAGCTCACGCCTGTAATCCCAGCACTTTGGGAGGCCGAGGCGGGCGGATCATGAGGTCAGGAGATCGAGACCATCCTGGCTAACGTGGTGAAACCCCGTCTCTACTAAAAAATACAAAAAATTAGCTGGGCGTAGTGGCGGGCGTCTGTAGTCCCAGCTACTCGGGAGGCTGAAGCAGCAGAATGGCATGAACCTGGGAGGCGGAGCTTGCAGTGAGCCGAGATTGCGCCACTGCACTCCAGTCTGGGCGACAGAGGGAGACTACGTCTCAAAAAAAAAAAAAATGAATTATACGGCAGAGCCTTTCTGGTGAACATCTGGTCTTACAAAGTTATTTATAGGGATGGTGTGTCTCCCAGGGAAGGTACTTCTAGGAATTATGCCTGCATCCTTGAAAAACGAAACCATGTTTTTTTCCAGTGTGTGAACTGGATACTGAGTATTACTCTTTTTTTTTTGACTCCAAGAAACCTCTTGCATGAATACCCTACTCTTGAATACTTTGCATCTTGGGATACTTACTACATGTTCTTACACAGAAGGACAGGGCATTAAGAAGGGAGTGACTTTCTAGCATGCTCCCAAGCCAGTTTGGCAGAACTTAGTTTTGAAATCACGTGTCAAGTTAGGTCCCAATATGATTATAATGTGAATCACTGTCCAGTTTGGAATATTTCAGATTGGTTTTCAGTGCACCACCAGGTGACTCACAATGTGAGCTTCTATTCAAACAAGTACAGTGTCAGTCAGCAACTAATAGGGCTCACTCTGAGTCAGAGCTTAGCATTTAGTACAATAAGTGTGAGTCACTGACTACACGGCACCATCTGAGATGGTCCCTGAATGTTACTTTGCACAGCTAGCTCAAGAGTTAAGGCGACGCTGCTTGGAGTGAGTCAGTTCATAGTACAACTGAATGGGCTCTTGGAGAGGCCATTCACAATCAAGTTTGATGTGGCTGAGTGCTCAGAGTAATATTACATGATTATAAATTCATGGAGTAGATTACCTTGATTCTAATCCAGCTGATTAGAGTCTAGCTATTTGCATAGGGAATCACTTGTGAAATATGAGTAATATGCTCTGTTGCCCAGCAGTGATATTTTACATGAGTTATTTCAATAGTTATTAAAGCCATTTGACCTTTCTGATTTTGAATGCTCAATTTCTAGTTACGCATTTATTTTATTCTAAAGTGTAAAATACTTTTCATATGAGCATTTGGGTTTTAGGCAAAGGCATCTCATGCAAAGTTATCTGATAGCTTGGCTTCCTGAGGTGCTGGATTGTACAATGTGCACCTCCATCCAACAGTGAAGGAGTGGAGAACGCCCTGCTATCTGGTTTGTCTACATTTGTGCCCCTCTGAAGCTGACTGAATTGTGGTTGCTCAAGGCTAGAGCACAAGTTTGTACTGCTGCTCTTAGACTAAGGACACCAGGGACTTTAACCCTTTTAGGGCTGAATGGCTGGAATCAACACTTACACAGCTGTTGAATTTTTGCAACAGTGGAAAGAATTATGCACCTACTCCTTACCTCACCCTTATAATGGACTTTTATGTCTCAGGGTGGGGTGATAATGAGATTTAAGGGACTAGTAGATTTCTTTCTTTCTTTCTTTCTTTTCATGTCTTTTATTAACTAATACACAATTACTTGTCTTCTGGTTTGTTGAAGCAATAAATCAGACAACATTAGCCATAATAATGACTGTCAAAGTGGCTGGCCATAAAAACTCCAGCACCACATTCATCTGAAGGGCACTCCCAACGAAGGCCACTAATTCTGCCATTTTCATCCACCTTATAGTATTTCAGGACACCCACTTCACCTTCTTTCTCTTATGCTTATTCTTGGGAGTCGTGTAAGATTTCTTCCTAGTTTTAGCACTACCATAAAGTCTCAACACAAGATAAAAAGAGTAAATTCCTTTTGAATGTTGTAGTCAGAGAAAGTACGTCCATCTTCCAGTTACTTGCCAGCTTCCAGTCACTTGTCTTTGCTGATCAGGAGGAATTCCTTCCTTATCCTGGATATTAGCCTTTACATTTTTCTGTTGTATCCAAGGGTTCAACCTCTAGGGTGAGATGATCTTCCCTGTAAGGATTTTTGCAAAAATCTGCATTTTGGTGGAGGCTCCACCTGAGGTTGAGGGAAATGAAGAGATGGGTTAGACTGGACACAAGAGAGGTGACACAGGAGAGGGTGCTGGCCAGAGAGCAGCCCAAGAGCACACGCCCATAGATTTCTTAATTTGTATAAAAGTCATGTTGATAATTAGTGACAGGAAGTCATTATCCAGAGAACTCAGATTAGACTACTGTTAAAAAGTACATGTGGCCAGGCGTGGTGGCTCACGCCTGTAATTCCCACACTTTAGGAGGCCAAGACGGGTGGATGGATCACCTGAGCCCAGGAGTTCCAGACCAGCCTGGGCAACATAGTGAAACCCTGTCTCTTAAAAAAATGCAAAAAATTAGCTGGGTGTGGTGGTGCACACCTGTAGTCCCAGCTACTTGGGAGGCTGAGGCCAGAGGATTACCTGAGCCTGGGGACACTGAGGTTGCAGTGGGCCATGATCTTGCCTCTGCCTTCCAGCCTGGGCAACAGAGTGAGACCCTGACTTTAAAAGAAAAGGTATATTTTTCTCTGTTCATATTTTGATGACTCCAAAAGAATCTTACATGTATGGGGTCTTCCATTATACATTCATTGTGTTTTTACAAATATTTATTTCTAGTGACTACCCAGATATAATTCATATATCGCCTGCCGTAAAGAAAGGTATAGATATTTCTTTGCATTTAAGGGGGACTTTACATAAAAAGTTTAATTCTTCCTGACTTACTATAATCCCGGCAAATTTCAGTTGTTAGGTCTGTTTAATGAATTAGAGTATTTCTAAAACTGAAACAAAGTTTTTCTGTGTTTGTTAGGTTTCAGTGAGGAGCTATTTGGTATTTTTGTGAGGTTTATGACGGCTTTTAACTTCGTTTACTTGAGTTATAACTTACAGTAAAGTTTACACATCTTAAGAGTACAGCTTAATAAACTTTATGTAAGTGTACCCCCACAGAACCACCATTTAGATCAGGGTTTCTCACCTCAGCACTGTGGAAATTTGGGGTTGAACAACTCCTTATTGAGGGGGGCTGTCCATTGCCCTGTAGGATGTTTAGCAGCATCCCTGATCTCCACCCACTGTATGATCCAGTAGCACCCCTCCCTGGATGCCATGACCAAAAATGTCTCTAGACATTGCCAAGTGTCCCCTGGGGCCAAAATCACTCACCACGGCTCTAGATGAAGATATAGGATATTTTCAGCTCCCCGTGCTCTCCCAAAGATTCCATCTCACTTCCTTCCATTCAGGACTCCCACAGGTAACCACTTTTATAACTTCTTTCACCATATACCAATTGTGCCTGCTTTTAAACTTCATATGGAATTAAATAGTGTATAATATCTGCATCTGATTCTTTAGCTCAGTATTATGTTTTTGAGATTCATTTGTTGTTGTATGTATTGTTATTTTTTAATGCTGTGCAGCGTTCCTTTGTGTGAATACACCACAGTGTATTCCATTCCACTACTGAAGAAATTTTAGTTGTTTCCAGTGTGGAGCTATTATGAATAATGCTAATATGAACATTCTCATTCATGTCTTTTGATGAAATTATTTCCTTTGGGTATATGCCCAGGATAAAAATTGTTGGGTAATAAGTCCAGTGTATGTTTAGCTTTAGTAGATACTGCAAAACTGTTTCATAGTCCAAATCAGTTTACATCCATCCCCACCAGAAAAGTGTGTATTGCTTCACATCCTCACCAGTACTTAGTATTGTTTGCCCATTTAACTTTAGTCATTCTGGTGGCTGTGTAGTGGTATCTCATTATGGTTTTAATTTATATTTCCCTGGCTACTAGTGATGTTAAGCATCTTCTTATATGTTTTTGGGTCAAGTCATTTGTATATTTTCTATTTAAAATGCCTCTACAAGCCTTTGGCCCATTTTTCTTTTTCTTTCTTTCTTTCTCTCTCTCTCTCTTTTTTTTTTTTTTTTTTTTTGAGACAGGGTCTCACTCTGTTGCCCAGGCTGGAAGGCAGTGGCACAATTAGCTGTGAAGCTGAGACTATAGGTGTGCACCACCACACTCAACTAATTTTTTTATTTTGGGTAGGGGGAAGGGGTAGAGATGGGGTTTCACCATGTTGCCCAGGCTGGTCTTGAACTTCTGTTTGGCTCATTTTTCTATTGTGCCATTGAGCTTTTATTATTGTTATTATTGATCTGTTGGAGTTCTTTATATATTCTGGATACAAGCCATCTGTCAAAATTCTGTGTGTGTGCACACATGCGCACACTGCAAATCTCTTCTTCCAGTCTGGCCTGCCTTTACACTCTCATTCCATTATCTTCTGACTTTCGTAGTTTCTGTTGGAAAGTTACGCTTCTTTGAAGGTAGCATATTGTTATCCTCTGGCTAAAGTTTTTCTCTCGTTTTTGACTTACCACAGTGAATATAATGTGTCTATATGTGGTTTTCATTTTATTTATTCTGCTTTGGGTTAACTGAGCTTCTTATATCTGTGGATTGACGTCTTTCATCAACTTTGGAAAATTTTCACTCAACACCTCTTCAAATATGGCTTTGTCTGGTTTTCTTTCTTTCTCTCCTGCTTCTGGGACCCAAATCATACATATGTTAGACTTTTTCCTTCATGTCTTTTATTGTCTGATCTGTTTTGTTCATTTCTCATCTCTTTCTGCTTCAATTTGAATATTTTCTGTTGACCTGTGTTTTAGTTAATTAAGTTGTCTTCCTCTGTGCCTAAGTCTTCTGTCAAACCATCTAGTAAGTTATTAATTTCAGAACTTGTTTTCTTCTAAATGTAGTATGCCAATTTGATTCATTTTAATATATTTAAATTATCTGATGAAATTTCCCATCTTTTCATCAGTTTAGTCCATCTAGTTCTTATCTACTAAATCCAATGAGATCATCTGTGTGCCTGTATCCATTTTTTTATTCATCACATTTTTATCTCTCTTCACATATCTAGTAATTTTTATTATATGTAGACATTGTATATAAAGAAACTGTGTAGGTTCTCTAATTTCTTCCACCGGCAAGGATTGAATCTCCCTTGGAGGGATTTCCTGTCTAAGGATGAAGGACTGAAGGGCTGATCACTTCAGGCCAGCAGGTATTAGAATGGGTCAGATCTGGTAACAGTTTTGGGAGTTTTTTTGTTTTGACATGGAATCTCCCTCTGTCACCCCCAGAATGGAGTACATTGGCACCATTATAACCTAGAATTCCTGGGCTCAAGCAGTCCTCCCACTTCTACCTCCTGAGTAGCTGGGATTACAGGCCCATGCCAATTCACCTGACCATTTTTTAAAAATGTTTTGTAGAGATGGGGTCTTGCTATGTTACCCAGGCTGGTGGGTAAATTTTTAATAAAATTTAGCTAATGCCCAGTTCTTTCTTGTTCCTTGGGAATTTTCTCCTGGATTCCAGAATGAAAGCCTGATGGACTTCTATCTCCTTGGTCTCAAAAGAATGGAAGACTCAGTCTTGCCTTCAGAGGTTTTAAGTTTGTTCTTTGCCTCCACCTTCCCCATATGGCCTCCACATTTGATAAATGTCTTATAGGACCCAGCCATGTGTTTGAGGAAGGCCTTGTTACCGAAGGGGACTTGTTCTTCCACATTAGAAAAGAGTCCCTTTATGTCCACAGCTTGTGCTAACGGTCAGCAAAAGCCCTCAGGAAAAAAACAGCTAGTGACACACAGCTCAGCTTGGAAGAGCTCTCTCACTCAGAAATTTTAGTTTATATAATCTTTTTGCTTTCACAGTTCTCTGATGACTTTAGAAATGTAATTTCACTTATTTATCTGAGTTTTTTTAGTTGTTGCATAAGAATAGTGATTTGGGCCAGGCACGGTGGCTCATGCCTTTAATCCCAGCACTTTGGGAGGCCAAAGTGGGTGGATCGCTTGAGGTCAGGATTTCAAGACCAGCCTGGCCAACATAGCAAAACCCCATCTCTACTGAAAATGCAAAAAAATTAGCCGGGTGTGGTGGCGTGTGCCTGTAGTCCCAGCTACTCAGGAGGCTGAGGCAGGAGAATCGCTTGAACCTGGGAGGCAGAGATTGCAGTGAGCCAAGATCATGCCACTGCACTCCAGCCTGGGTGACAGAGCAGGACTCTGTCTAAAAAAAAAAAAGTGATCTGCCTTGACCTATTGACATTTTTCTTGAATTAATTTTCTGTGTATTACATTGTTATCTTTTATATCATTTGTTTCCAATGTAATTCAGAAAATGTGTATTTTAAAATTTGCCATTTGTGTGTGTAAAATGTAATACATATTTTGTCAGTTTGAAAACACTGGAAAGAAAAGAAGTATGTTATAATTTTTGCAACTCTTTATGCTTCAGATTGCAGTTATGTAATGTAAAAAGCATGAGCACTGGAATGAAAGAGAACTAGGCTCAAACTTTGACTTTGATCATTAGTTTTGTGAACCTCTGAATCTGAATGTGTATAGCAGTGATAAGAATACTTGCTTTAACGTAATACATGTACAACAGAGGGTTCAAGAAAGAATCAGTAAGTGGTACCTCTTACCAATATTCTTCTAATATTTATCATTATTTTAAGCCCCTGACCATGTATAATTTGATTTTAAACATTTATATTTTGATATATTTCTATTTGGTACAGTTTCTAAAATTTTCACCATTTGAACAATGTTCTTTTTAAAAAACTTAATATAAAAGACCTGTACCATAACTTAATATCCAGGAAAAATATTACTGATAAGTTTATGAATTCATATTTGGCCTAATATTTGTCACTTATAGTCCCCCAAAAAATGACCTCCTGAAACTGAAGAATTTAGATAAAATTTAGTTGCAGACAGAATTGCATTCAGAATAGTCACTCTCAGTAAAATCCACATTTAACTACTTCGTGTTATATCAAGTAAGGCTTATTATAAGATATTGGCAATAAGAAAACAATATTAAAAAATATTAAGAAAAGGCTAACAGTATTTTCTGGAAAGAACAGCTGGTTGACCTTTGCAGAGGAAAGTCTATGTGGAGACTGTAATTTTAACATTATCTCCATGAATGATTGAAATATAATTAATTTTCATATTAGATTTCCTGTTGCCAAGTTGCTCTTTTATTTTGACTACGGCATTTGCTTCTTGAAAAAAAAATACCATATAAATATATAGAAATAGTTAGATTCTACTCTAAAGCTGAGAAGAAAATAGTAAACCTGGAGGTGGAGTAGCAGGACTCCCCTGACCTGGGCCAGGAGAACAGCACTGATGTGTGTGTCCCCAAGGCCTTGGACTTATCTCAGTCTCACCTGTCATCTCACTCTTACTATCTCAGCCTTTAGTTCCTTACTGTGATGACAGCCAGCTTCAATGACAGCCGGCTTTGCTGCTCTGACCTCCGTATTCCGAGGACTGCTCACCTTACCATTTATGGGCATATTTAAGTCAAGGCACAAGAGTGAGGGGATCTAGTTATGCAACAACCTGAAATTTATCATATTCTCACTAGAGCTAAGTTTTTGCCAAACACATAAGTTGCCTTCGGCCCCTTGAGTGACTGGTTAGGCAGTGCTGTTCTTTTGGCAAAATGAAATACTTATTAACAAAAACACCAGAACGTCATAACCAGACCATGTAGAATAAATTTGGCTTAAAGGATGAAAGAGTACTAAGAAGTATAAAAAGGATAAAATTATGCAAAATCTAGTAAAGCGAAAAACTCACCCGAGCATGTTAAACAAATGTCATAAACTAAACGAAAGGCTTTATTTCTTTTCTTTATCTTCCAGTGATCTGTATTCAAAATCATGAAGGCATTTATGAAAACTATAAATACTAATTTAGATAGAGAAAACATTTGTTAAAATCTATCAAATCTGGTCTGATAATTAGGAGGCTACATGTAGCTTATATTTTCTTAATTGAAACAGGTCCCCTATGTGCCTTTTTACCCAATATGTTAGTACGGACGTTTTTGTCCTGGGTCTCTGTATCCAACTGCCTTATTTTGTCTCACTGAAAGGTTATAAATTGCTATGGTTCCCTGCAAAGAGTCCAAAGCGCATAACCACTGAACATTTCAAGTCTGAAATTTCTTCAATTTTAGATCTGTTTGTTCAACATATCTACTATTTGACACTTCACACCAAGCGGGAGGGAGATCTAAAATTCAGTAGATATTTTGGTGCAAACTGTAGAAAACTAAAACCTCGAGGAGCAGAGATTCTCCCACACACATCCTAGGAACTGCAGACAAAAACATTCTGTCAGCTTAGCCCAGAGAACTGTCTTGGGAATGCTAAGGCCCTGTGGGACAAAGTAATGCGCTGGAGTTTCTATTAGCCCATTCGAATCAACAGCAGACCTTCTGGGAAAAGGACTCCAGAAGCCTTCACTGATGGGCCTACACAAATAATCCAAATCCATCGAATGTGGCCCATGTGCAGCTGTGGTGTGAGGGGCACTGTTCTGTGGGGTAACAGATGCGTCCGTGCCTTGAACCACATGATCTAGATTCAAGTCTGTTTGGGGCTGACTGAATGTCAGGCACATTAGACAACCTCCTTGAAGCTGAGTTTTCCCTATTAATAAATGGGATCTCAAAATCTCCACAAAATCATTTCAGATATTAAATGTAAGATGTGATACATTTGCTCATGTAAACACAGGGGAAAATTGTGCAATATTTAGACCCTGATAGAGTTTGGATTTTTTCTAGTGTCAGGATTTGCCATTGAAGCCCACAGGAGGGGACTAACAGGATCTAGATTCTATTTTAAAACAGTTGGTAAATATTTTAGGCTTTGTGGGTCACTGCAACTACTCAACTCTGCTACTGTAGCAGAAAGCTGTGCGGAGAGAGGGAAGGAGGTGGATATGGGACTTATTGTAGCCATCAAGACAAGAGATGGGGCTGCCAGCCTAGAAGTAGCGGGGATGCAGTGCAGGCCTGGTGTGAGTCCTGGAGATGCAGTGAGCTTGCTAAAGAGTGATGCATGAGAAATCAAGGTGACTTCTTGATGTAGGTGGATGGTGGCACCATGTGTGGCCATGGAGAACACAGGAGGTGAAACAGAGGGGCTGGAGGAGGAGATGCAGGATTCCATGTTAGACCCTAGAGATGTCCAGGAGAGCTCCAACTGTGGTGCCAGGCAGCTGGTTGGATCTGTGTGTATGGCAGCCAGGGAATGGCCTGGGCTAGAGGCAGAAATGTGGATTCATTAGGCTCTGATGATGTGCAGCCTGCTGTGCTGTGGTACGCTAAATGATCATGAAGTTATGGTGGGAAGCCTTGAAAATAATCAGTAGGATCTTACTACTTTAGAATCTGCGCTTCCTTTCCTCAATTATCCATAAACAGTCTATGAAGAGTTTCTGTTTATGACAGGGGTCAGCAAACAAGGCACAGGGCCACCTCCAGCCCTCTGCCTGCTTTTGTATACCCTGAACACTAATAATGGTTTTTCTTTTTATTCCCTTTTTTTTTTTTTTTTTTGAGACAAGGTCTTGTTCTGTTGCCCAGGCTGGAGTGCAGTGGCGGGATCTTGGCTCACTGCAACCTCTGCCTCCCAGGTTCAAGCAGTTCTCTTGCCTCAGCCTCTTGAGTAGCTGGGACTACAGGCACCCGGAACCATGCCTGGCTAATTTCCTTGTATTTTTAGTAGAAATAGGGTTTCACCATGTTGGTCAGAGTTGTTTCAAACTCCTGACCTCAAATGATCTGCCCGCCTCGGCCTCCCAAAGTGCTGGGTTTACAGGCATGAGCCACCACGCCCAGCCAAGAATGGCTTTTTACATTTTTTAATTGTTGGGAGAAAAAGTCAGAAGAATAAGGCCAGACATGATGGCTCATGCCTGTAATCCCAGCACTCTGGGAGGCCGAAGCACGAGAATCTCTTGAGGTTGGGAGTTTGAAACCAGCCTGGGCAACAAAGCAAGACCCTGCCTCTACAAAAAGTAAAAAATCAGTCAAGTGTGGTGGCATGAGCCTTAGTCCCCGCTACTCAGGAGGCTGATGTAGGAGGATCACTTGAGCCCAGGAGGTTGAGGCTGCAGTGAGCTGTGGATTGCACCACTGCACTCCAACCTGTGTGACAGAGTGAGATGCTGTCCCAAAAAAAAAAAAGAAGAATATTTTGTGACACATGAAAATTTTACAGAATTCAGATTTCAGCATCTATAAAGATTTATTGGAGCACAGCCATGCTCATTTGTTTGATGTTTGAGCTGCCTTTGTGATATAGAGGCAGAACTGAGTAGTTGCAGACAGACCAGGAGGCCTGCAAAGTGTGCAATATGTATGCTCTGGTCCCTCACTGAAAACATTTGTCTACCTCTGGACTATAGCATAAATATAAGTGTGGGGTATTACTAAGTTTTTGTAGGAAACAATCTGTATGAAAGTAAATATGAAGTTCATGCAATGACAGTTTTATTTCTTATAGAATAGTCTACTCTTTAAAAAAATTTCAAAAGACAGACCAAAAAACCAATTAAAGGCAATCTCCTATAGGAAATAAAATCAAAGGACCCAACTGAAGATTCCTTTGGGTATGCACTGTTTCAACATTCAGCATTTTCATATTAACAGGAAAACTTAGTAGCAATTAACAAGCCCCGAAAGGACTAATGAAGAAGGACCACAGGGAAATAATATGCACAAAGGTTTTGTGGCTAAGAGAGCTCAGATGGCTTTCAGAGATTTCAAATTACTTATAGCTTGAAAGCTTTAAATAGAATAGGAGCTTGCTATTTCATACCATTATCATAGGAGAATCATCTCAGGATAAAAAATTTCTAATAATGGACACAAGACAAAGTTTGAGGAGCCAATGCTACTGTCCACGGGGGATCATAGAGAATTTTCTATGGGCAAAAGTGGAATTTGTGAAAAAAGAAATGTAGAGGGAAAATTTGCCCAGATATTCCTGTAAGAAGTAGAGAAAGCTAGTTAGTTACTTATAAACACATCTTTTGTACATTTTTATCCTTAATTTGCATGTACGTTGACACATTTCATAACCCATCTGCTGTAATTGATGGAGAGGAAGTTCTTCAGCAAATATTCATCCAGGCCTAATGTCTGTTAAGATTTGTGCCCAGCACAAGCAGAATAGGCTAGGGCTGCCCTGGCAGACTGGACCAGACTAGAGGTGGATTCCTGCAGCACTGCGTAAGGCCCTGCTCTCACTTGTGGTCAAACTTGGATGCCCTGTCCATAAAAGTTTCCTTAGTTCCAGCTAATAATTTAGGGGCAATGGTAGGAAGCATCAATAGAAATGTTATTCATTAAAGACAGTTCAAATAAAAATGAATGTTACTTTTAAGGAACCTAATCTTTTAATAAGCATACTTTATAATATCCATATAGTAACCACAATACATTTGTCATACCCAACAAAATTAACAGTAAGCAATTCGCATCATCTAATGTGTAACCATAGCACATTCTTTCTCATTAGCCTCTTTACTAATCTTCCTCATCATCCATCTTCTTTTTCATACGCCAACTTGAAGAAACTGGACCTGCTGCCCCATCTATTGTCCCACACTGAATTCGTTTGCTGCTTCCTCAAGTTGCTAACTTGTTCCTGTATTCCCTAAATTTCTGCAAACTGGAGGTTAGACCCAAAGGCTCAAATAAATTCCTGTTGCATCACATCAGAGGGACACAATGTCTGCAAAATTGGCTCACTTTTAGTTATGGAAAGGACATTATTTCTAAAAGCTTGATAGGTCAGTCCAACGTATACAGAGTGGCTGATAGGTCCAAGGCATGTGGGGCACACACTGCAAAGGCAACAGGTGCTACTATTACTACAGCCGCCTTCTGCTTGCCGAAAGAGCTCGAGTGTCCACTCCTGGCCAAACTTTGGGAGCTCTGTTCCTCAGCAGGGCTGGAATGCCTCCTTGATGGCTGTGGGGCTGGATCCTAACCCCTTGCCTTGCACCACCAGGAGCTGCTGCTCTGCCTCCCCCTGGCTATAATTCCCTGCCTGACTTGAGGAGTGGTGATGATGATGATGATGATGATAAGGTTGTGTTTCCCTTCTGCACTGTTAATTTGGAGAATGTTCCAGGTGAGGAAAATGCATCACCTTCAGAGGATACCAGATGTTACCCAGACTACTGTCCTGGTATTGAGGGTACTCAGAGTGTACCTAGAAGTAGGTGTGGCCATTAGGGAGCACGGAAGGAGTGTTACCCTTTTTCCTTTGGGAGGCTGTGTTCCTTCCACCACATCAGAACCAAAGAAGAAACTGGCCTCCTCCTAATGCTCCACTGCCTTCACCATTACTTCCATATAATAACCTTGTGGCACTTTAACAGAAGTGTGGATTTGTGGAGGATTTAAATTCATATCAAATGTCAATTTACATTTTTTAGGGTTATATTGAAGCATGCATAACACATGATACCCTGTGGGCTCTAGATTACTTAGATTTCAAAACCAGAGATAGAAATGGAATATGTATGAGATTGAATACAGTAAGGGCTTATGTGGCATTTATTGCACATATTTATTGTTTTCTCTATTAAATAAAAGCTGAACTGTAATTAGTTAAGCCAGATGCATTTCTGTTTTTCCAGATGCACTGTGGGAACCCACTTTTCCACCTGGTGAATGTTGAAAAGACTATAAATACAATAATTCTCTAGGCCAAAGAGCACGGCAGGTGCTTTTAACCAAGGAAAGAGTTTGCATTTCTGATCTTTGTACTGACGTATGCCTATGAAAGAAAACACTGAAATGCTATGTAACGTGACTGGCATGTTCATTTGCATTTCACACCATAGCATGATGGTCAGGGAAAGTATTTTCATGGCACAGTATTGTTCAAATACATATTAAAATTTCTGCTGTTAGGAACTTTATGTTCCCAGCTGTGACGTGTTGACAGCATTTCCTTCAGAAGTCAGGCAGCTGCCCCCACACTGGCTACGATGCCATGTGATGCTCCTGTGTCTGTCCTCCTGGCACCACAATGCCTGTGTACCATGTTTGTCACCAGCATGCCGCATGTGCTATGCCCACTGCCTTTTGTCTCTCTATTGTCTTTATTGGGTATTTTTTCCTTCCTTTTCTCATGTGTCTCAGGTTTAAGTCACAGAATCATGACTTTATGGAACAGAAAGGGGAACGACTCAGCCAACAGCAGCCCAGAGCAGGTAGCTGACTTATGTCAGGTGAACAAGTTAGCGACAGAACAGAACACACAACCTGCATTTCTGTACTTTTTAGTACTCAATCCACCATGCTGCCTTTAAGGTAAATTAAAATACCAGCATTTAAAAACTGTTTTATGACATCCATTCACAGAGATGTGTAACCATCACTGCAATTCATTTTAGAATATTTTCATCACTCCAAGAAGAAACTCAGCACCCTTTAGCCATCAACCACCAAGTCCCTTCCTCCAGCAGCCCCAGGCAGCTTTCTGTTTCCACAGATCTGCCTGTTCTGAACATTTTATATAGATGGGTTCATATGATATGTGGCCTTTTCTAGCTGGCTTCTCTCACTCAGCATCCTGTTTGCACAGTTCAGCCACGTAGTGGTAGGTAACCATGGCATGTTACAAAGAGAAGAAAAACTTGGTGGTCATTTTGCCTCCAGTTCACAGAGGACGAAACCAAGGCCTAGGGAGGTGGCTTCAGGCTCTAGTCACAAAGCCCGACAGGGGAAGAGTGAGGATCCAGCTAGACCCCTCACCATTCACTGCTCTCAGCAGACTTCCTGGTGCTTCCCTGACCTGCGTGCAAAGGTGCTCTGCTTGGTGAACTGGCAGATTTACATGCCTGTCCTCTAGTTTTTCTGTTCTCAGCTTTGCCCGCTATTTTTGTCACTGCTTGCATGTCCTTGAAGGCATTCTGGGTTACTTCTAGATTTGTGAATGGTCGAGGTGCCAGATGTCTGAGGGTGGGTAAATGGGGTTCCTGCTATTTCATTCCCTGCTGAATATAGACACAAAGGTACAGGACCAATTTGTTTACAGTCTTTTTTTCCCCCTAGGTTAGAATGCAGTGGTGCAATCATAGCTCACTGCAGCCTTAACCTCCTGGGCTCAAACGATCCTCCCACCTCAGCCTCCTGAGTAGGTGGAACTACAGGTGCGTGCCACCATGCCTGGCTGATTTTTAAATTTTTTTTAGAGACGGGGTCTCACTGTGTTGCCCAGGCTGGTCTCAAACTCCTGGACTTAAGCAATCCACCTGCCTCAGCCTCCCAAAGTGCTGAGATTACAGTTGTGAGCCACTGTACCCAGCCTTGTTTACAATCTTAAAACACCTATAAGGTCTTTCTATATTACTCATCCTATTTTTACATTAAATATCAATGTTTATATAGCAAGAAATGTAAACAAAAAATAAAATATCAATAAGTACTAAATTTAAAGAAATAAGGCACCAGAGTAGCACCTGGTTTTCAGAGACCTTTCACATACATTCTCTCATTTAATCCTTTTAACAAATCTCAAGGCAGCTAATGTTATACACATGAGGAGGTGGAGGCTTAGGAAGGTGAAGTAATTTGGTCCAGGCCTCACAAGTGGCAAAGGTCAGGATGGCAGGGCTCCTCTGACTGGACACCCCATGCTCTCCTCCCCCTATCGCACCAGACTGCTGGACATTCCTGGCCCAGTCCTCTGTTTTAAGAGAGTGTTCTCTAGGGACCAGCTGTGGGCCAGAAGGTCAGCACAGCACTCAGAGGACTCCTCCAAGTAAACCCAATATTCCCACTCGGCCCTCTGACCCCAGTCACGGCAGGGCTGCTCACGTCCTGACCTGGCTTCATGGGACACTCCTCCACACCCCTCCCAGCATCCCACTGTACTCTCTCGACCTCGGTCTACCAACAGCAACATGCCCTGGACTTCATACTTGTCTCTTTTTTTTTTTTTTTTTTTTTTTTGAGATGGAGTCTTGCTCTATCACCCAGGCTGGAGTGCAGTGGCGCAATCAATCTCAGCTCACTGCAACCTCCGCCTTGCAAGTTCAAGTGATTCTCCTGCCTCAGCCTCCCGAGTAGCTGGGACTACAGATGCCCGTCACCATGCCCGGCTAATTTTTGTATTTTTAGTAGAGATGGGGTTTCACCATGTTGGTCAGGCTGGTCTCGAGCTCCTGACCTCAAGTGATCCACCCGCCTTGGCCTCCCAAAGTGTTAGGATTACAGGCGTGAGCCACCACGCCCAGCCTATACTTGTCTCTTAATGTCTCTTTCTATTTCATCTCTCACTGGGGTCTGGCTAGTCTTTGAGAACATTGGCCCTATGGCCCTGGTACTTAGAGACATTTCCCCAGGGAAATTCAATCACTTCAGGGCTTAGAAGTAAGGTAGGTGTCTCTGCTGTCTATTGCCACTTCTAAAACATTCCTTCTCTGAAAAATCGCACCTCTTAAATTCTGACACTTGCTACAAAGATGGTTGGACCTTCAGGTCATTATGCTGAAGGAAATAAGCCAGACACAAAAGGACAGATACTATATGATTTCACTTATATGAGGTACTTAGAGTAGTCAAAATTATGGAGACAGAGCTGGCACACACCTGTAGTCCGAGCTACTGGGGAGGCTGAGGCAGGAGAATTGCTCCAACCCAGGGGTTTGAGACTGCAGTGGTATGATCATGCCTGCAAATAGCCACTGCACTCCACTGTGGGCAACAGAGTGAGACCCTGTCCCTTAAAAAAGGAAAACATTATAGAGATAGAATAGAACGCAGAATGGCAGTTGCCAACATCATTGGTGAGAATAATCCACCTACTGAGGTAGTTGGAGATTGTTCATTCTCTTCGCCGAATAATATCCCATTATATAAACACATTCACTTATCCATTCTACTTTTTTTTTTTTTTTCTTTGAGTCAGGGTCTCGCTCTGTCACTCAGGCTAAAGCACAGTGATGCGACCTGGACTCACCACAACCTCTGCCTCCTGGACCCAAGAAATTCTCCCACCTAAGCCTCCTGAGTAGCTGGGACTAGGCACGTGTCACCATATCCAGCTAATTTTTGCTTCTTTTTGTAGAGACAGGGTTTTGCCATGTTGCCCAGGCTGGTCTCAACTCCTGGGCTCAAGCTGTCCACCCACTGTGTCCTCCCAAAGTGCTGGGAGTACAGGCATGAGCCACTGTGCCTAGCCCCATTCTACTATTGATGAACATTTGAATAGTTTTTGACTATTATGTGTAGAACATCCTAATGCTTACTTTTCGTGCAACGTTCTCGGGGAGTATATACCAAGGCCTGGAATGGCTGGGTCAGAGGGTGTGCATGGGGTCAGCTGAAACACATTCTGTGAGTGTTCCTAACTGGTTACACCAATTTACACTCCCATCAGCGGTGCAGGAGAGTTCTGGTTGCTCTCTATCCTTCCTCTCTATCCTCATCACTTGGCATTTCCTTCATTATTTTAGCTGCTCTTTCGTGTGGGAATGTGCATGCCGTTCCCTGTCTATGCATAGTTGCAATATTTGCACTGGCTCATTACACTGACCAATAGGTTATGGATACTGCTGTGAAAATGAAGAAAAGGTAAGTTTTTAAATGTAAAAACAAAATGATTCGTTCTTTTTTTTTTGGAGACGGAGTCTCGGTCTGTCACCCAGGCTAGAGTACAGTGGCACGATCTCGGCTCACAGCAACCTCTGCCTCCCGGATTCAAGTAATTCTCCTGCCTCAGCTTCCCGAGTAGCTGGGATTACAGGCACTCGCCACCATGCTGGGTTAATTTCTGTATTTTTAGTAGAGACAGGATTTCACCATGTTGGCCAGGCTGGGCTCGAACTTCTGACCTCAGGTGATCTGCCCACCTCGGCCTCCCAAAGTGCTGGGATCACAGGTGTGAGCCACCCGCGCCCAGCCCAAAATGATTGATTCTTATATTTTTGACAGAGAGATTAGATGGATCAGTTCATACTCTGGCAGTTAATTTTATTTCCTCTAAATAAAAATGGACAGGTTAATTTATTAAGGAGCTGTGTTATCAATATGGTACGTGTGTGTGCTTGTATAGATAGATGTATATGTACATACGTAACTATACATTTTGCTGGACACATAATATTTTAGGTGCCTACTGTATGCTAGACACTGTTCTACCGTCATTAAAAAAGCACTGCCCTGTTTTACTGTTGATTAAAAACAAAATTCTGGAAATGGTGAACAAACAATGAGGCTTACAACATTTGTTACAGGATAAGAAATCTCAATTTAGAAAAATGTTGTCAACTTTGACTAACCTGGAATGCTCGTTACACAGTCCCGAAATTAATTTTGATCCTAATCTGGCTATATCTGCACCCCAGCCAGCCACCTTCCACAGCAGTTAGGTCCCTGACAGGAGACAGCACCCAAGAAGCCACAAAGAGCAAACTGGTTTCTGCCCAGGATCTCTGCCAGCTCTGCAGCCTTGGTGATGTCACTTACACAGCTCAGCACTCTCCATGCTTCTTCCCAGCCTGAGCCAAGCAGCATCAGGGAACTTGTTCTTCTGTCCCTTGGCCTTGCCTACCCCACCTTCCACAGTGAAAGGTATTTCCCAAGAAAAGGGCACTCACCCTAAAGCCAGGTCCCTCCCTACCAAGTCTCAGCACTAGATGCTGCTTCAGAAGGAGAAGCAGAGCAGAAAGACCACAGAGGGAAGAAGGGTATTTGTGGTGTTCTTACAGCTCCTACCAGAATTTTACCTTTTATCCAAGGTGAGAATGGAGGCAGAGTGAGTGGCCAGGAGACCTCCACCATTATCCAGACCTGAGATGTTAGCTAGGGCCATATCACGTGGAGAAGAACAGGGCAGATGTGAGAGGCATACTGGGAGACAGATCGCCTTTGCCTTTGCCAGGGGTTAGAATTGGGAGGAGTTGAGGATGATAAGTTTTCTTGAACAACTGGAGAGATAGTAACACTGCTTACCAAGAGAGAAAAAACAAGAAGGGGTAGCTTTGTCTGGGGAGATAATAACTTTGCTTTTTTTTTTTTTTTTTTTTTTTACCAAGTCTCACTCTGTCACCCAGGCTGGAGTGTAATGGTGTGATCTCTGCTCACTGCAACCTCCGCATCCCAGGTTCAAGTCATTCTCCTGCCTCACCCTCCCAAGTAGCTGGGATTACAGGTGCCTGCCACCACACTCGGCTAATTTTTAGTAGAGATGGGATTTCGCCACGTTGGCCAGGCTGGTCTCGAACTCCTGACCTCAAGTGATCCTTCTGCCTTGGCCTCCCAAAGTGCTAGGATTACAGGCGTGAGCCACCACGCCTGGCCACAACTTTGATTTTCGACATTAATTTTTCTATGATGTAAGTAATTTGCCTTTTTTTTCTATAATTTGCAATAACTAGGCAGAAATTCTCATTAGGGAGCCTGCTGCTTGCTGGGAAACAGTAAATAGCTGGCCATTCTCATGCAAACCGTTAATGATGGCCTCATACATTCCTCAGCCATTTGAAAAGTCCCTAAAGCAGCCCCACAGACAAAGATTTTCCCAAGTGTTTAATACTTTCAGAGGTGCCCTGGGCCAAGTTATCACTGGGAATGCACCCCAGCTGCAATTTTCTTGAGAATGCCACTATTTCCTGGGATAAGCAAAGCTCTTAATAAAGATTTCAATCAGTACTTACAAAATGCTCCTTCGTTGTTGGCTGACATTAGGAAAGAACAAATAAAAACATACATAATTTATTTATTTCCTTCAGATCATACTTTCTTTCTAATACTTCCCAAAAGGCCGTTGTAAAAGTTGAGTTATATAGGATGTTCATTTAGTAATGGCAGAAGAGAAGAGAAAGACACTCTTATTATAGTCTTAAAGCCTTCACTGGCTTAAAACCTCCTGGGGCTTACACATTTGGCAACGGCTATATAAACAAAAGTGTAAAGATTTCCATGATAAGTCACTGAAAAACAGATGGTAAGATGCTTAAGTGGTTTTTTAAAAGATGAGGACATCTGTAAGCATCCATCTGGAAGTAATTATAATTCAAAAGTCTTTTGTTACTATTAAGCTTCCAGTTGACTTCCCCTACTAGAAAACAATGGACCAGCTTTTTCTTAAAATAGTCAGACAATAAAACCCAAATAGTCAGACAATAAAACCAAAAGACAGAAATTTTTGAAAACCCATAGATTTGCCCGGAAGCAAAGTTTAGAATTTCCACAAAAATCCACCAGCTACTAAACTGTTGGCTTTCTGTATCAAACATAGTGGAAGATAGAGCTTTGATTTGATTTTTTGGTCTGTTTGTGCTGAAGTCAGTGCAAGTAATTCTAGCTCTTCATTAATATTTCATGAGCCACAGTGAGATGGACTTTTGTCTGGTGATGACTATACTGCAGGATAATGGGCCAGCGTCCTCTCAAACTTAGAATCGCCTCATCTCAGCATCCTACTAAACAGAACATCACTGTTGACCAGCATTCAGCTTACGTCTCGGCTGCTAATAGTAACAGGGCCTGTTTGTGACTTCAGCAGCATCTGGTGACCCGGTGTTACTCTTGCAGTACGTGACTCAGAGAAAGCCACATTCCCCTGTTGCTATTTTCAGGTAGGCAGCTAAACCCAGGGAGAGTTTAGCATGGATTCAGCAGGTCTGTTTTTCTAACCTCATTGTGTAAATTCTTGAATGAGAGTCTAGCGAGCAGCCAAAAAAAGACTTCCTGTGAACTCATCCTCTTCGAAGCCAAACATCTTCAGAAACTGTTTCCTTCAGGTTCTGGAAGCCTAGAGCCATTCACATGAGATTTGTCCCTCTCTCCAACACACTTTATGCCTCCTGTCCCCAGCCAAATGGCTTTTCCATCCTTTTCCTCCTCCCATTCATTCGACTTCCAGTTCTGTCTGAAGTCAGAGGCATGCATGGGGCTGAGAGGGGCCTGGGTCACAGGGTCCCCCTCCTCCACCCACAAGTGAACATCCAACTTTAAGACCAAGTATTTAAGACCAGAGGACCCTACAAAAAACTCAACTCAGGCCAGGCGCAGTGGTTCATGCCTGTAATCCCAGCACTTTGGGAGGCCGAGGCGGGCGGATCACCACCTTGTCCCTACTAAAAATACAAAAAATTAGCCGAGCATGGTGGCACGTGCCTATAGTCCTAGCTATTCAGGAGGCTAAAGCAGGAGAATCACTTGAACCCGGGAGGTGGAGGTTGCAGTGAGCTGAGACGGCACCACTGCACTCCAGCCTGGGTGACAGAGCAAGACTCCATCTCAAAAAAAGTAAAAAAAACAACTCACTCAACCCTCTGCTACTTTGCTATCGAGTGGCCCCCTAAGTGTGCTGGCAAATGTGGTATCTGCGGAAAATCATCCTCCATCCAAGGCAAAATAGTATTAGAGAAAGATTTCCCAGTCAGGGGAAACCTAGAAGGCACGACGACCTAGAGGAGGGTAAAATTAGGAGTAAATTGAAACACATTGTGTTAAATACTCAGAAACATTACTGCAGAGAACAAGGAAATGAGAGTGTCTCTTGAGGCTGCAGTACAGGAGGATATTCCTGGAATATCGCAGTGCTTTTCATGCACCTGGGAACCCCAGTCAGTGGGAGCTCAGAAAACAGTGAAATTGAAATGAATGAGGCTCATGAGGAAAGGAGCTTTGTTCTTAATGTGGAACAGCAACAAAGACCCAATCATTTGAACAGGCTCAAAAAAGTACTGGGAGAGATATGTATAGGGCACAACTGAGGGACTAAGGTAAAATCATAGCATCCCAGTGCAATGCAAGGGGAAAGCTTACAGCTGAGAGTTAGGAGGGAGACTCCCTTGTTTGTGTCCATCTGCTATAGTTGGTATATTGGGGATTACCAAAGCTGTAAAATCCCCAGACGTAGCTCTCTGGCTTCACGTTCCACCCCATTTTAATGTCATTAGTCATTTCTTCAATGTGAAAGCAGAAAGAAATGTCCCATCAATTAACTCTGTAGCATATTGTAACAAAAATCTGGGAGGAGCAATGGAGCTAAGTGGCGGGGTGGCTTGGTATCGGAGCTGCCTTTACACTGGTCCCATTCTTCCTTATCTCAGATAACGAAGCATGCAGATTCCTCCTGCTTGTGAACCACATTTTTTTCTGAAGCATTTGATGTTTTCTATGTCTTGTTAGCCTTCCTGTATCTATTAAGATTTAAAGAATCTTGGCTGGGCGTGGTGGCTCACGCCTGTAATCCCAGCACTTTGAGAGGCCGAGGTGGGCAGATCACGAGATCAGGAGTTCAAGACCAGCCTGGCCAACATGGTGAAATCCATCTCTACTGAAAATATAAACATTAGCTTGGCACGGTGGCGCGAGCCTGTATTCCCAGCTACTCAGGAGGCTGAGGCAGGAGAATTGCTTGAACCCGGGAGGCTGAGGTTGCAGTGAGCCGAGATTGCCCCATTGCACTCTAGCCCTGGGTGACAGGGCAAGACTCCATCTCAGAAAGAAAAAAAAAAAAAAAAGATTTAAAGAACCTTTCCAAAATATTTAAAGAGTAAGAGAGACGCCCTTGGGGATGAGGAGTGGCGGGGCAGGTAACGATTCTCCTGGGAGGCCAGAGGCCAGGCTAACAGGCTCCTGCATCTCACGGCTTCTTAGGATCCCAGAAAATGAATGGCAAGCTTACACTTTGCATTTTAGAGGGGTAGGAAATGAGGGGCCAAAAGATTTAACCAGGATACAGATTAAGTTTAAAGGTCATTACCAGGTACCGTGTCTAAGGGTGAGGTTTGGGATTCCTGCCTTTGTGTCATTGTGCAGCCATCAGAGGTAGGAGGTATTGTCACCCTGACCCTGAAATACTCACAATGCCAGCCCAGAAAAAAATCCATCTAGAAGTGCATTCTGCAGGGTAGAGTCTCGGGTTCAATGAAGTTATGAGGCGGGTGATGAAAGGTCAAAGCTGCCTGACCCATTCATGATGCTTGACAAAGAGCGCTCAATCCGAAGATCATTGACACTGAAACTATTGAAAACGGCATATGCATATGGAACAAAAAGATGGAAAACGTTGGGAGATGGGATAATGGGTGATTAACTCTTAGAAATGTTCTTTATAGAACATTGAAAGCAAACAATAAAGGCAGGCACATGCAGACAAGGCAGCTATGGAAAGGAAGTCATGAAAGTTAGAAGCAATAGTTGGAATAAAGCAATAGATAAAGGAGATACAGAAAAGTAAAACACTGGACTTGCCGAGCTACTAAAACTTATGAAGACTGCTGCTGGGAGCGGCGATTCATGCCTATAATCCTAGCACTTTGGGAGCCCAAGTTCAGTTGATTACTTGAGCCCAGGAGTTTGAGACCAGCCTGGGCCACATGGTGAAACCCTGCCTCTATTAATAATACAAAAATTAGCCAGGCGTGGTGGCAGGTGCCTGTAATCCCAGCTACTCGGGAGGCTGAGGCAGGAGAATCTCTTGAACCTGGGAGGCAGAGGTTGCAGTGAGCCGAGATCACGCCACTGCACTCCGGCCTGGGCAACAAGAGTGAAACTCCATCTCAAAAAAAAAAAAATCAGCTGGGTGCAGTGGCTCGCAATTGTGGTCCCAGCTACTCAGGAGGCTGAGGTGGGAGGATCACCTGAGGCCCAGGAGGCGGAGGTAGCAGTGAGCTATAATTGCACCACCACACTCCAGCCTGGGTGACAGAGTGAGACCCTGTCTCAAGATAAATAAATAAATAAATAAACAAATAAATAAACTATAATATCAACACAGAAAGTTATAAAGCAGCATTCAAAATCATATATATACCCTTGTAATCATGTGAATAATTTTTGTGAACAAAGGGAAGGAAATGCAAAATAAAATTTAAAATATTGGCATGATGGATTTATGGCATGTTATTCTTTTTAAAAATATACTTGGTAACAGTTGTTGAGCATTTAATAATTCCAGGCACTATGTGAGGATTTTACATGAATTATCATATTTATTCCTCCCAGCAACCCCATGAGCCAGATACTTTTTCCTGATTTGACACAGAGAAGTTGGGGTGACCTGCCTGTGGTCATACAGGTAGTGGTGGTACTGGGTCCATTTGATTCTGAGTACTCTATTATCCATCATGGTGTATATATATATATATATATATATACTTTTTTTTTTTTTTGAGACAGGGTCTTGCTCTGTCACCCAGGCTGGAGTGCAGTGGTGTTATCTCGATTCACTGTAGCCTCTGCCTTCCAGGCTCCAGCAATCCTCCAGCCTCGGCCTCCCAAATAGCTGGGACTACAGGCCTGCACCACCATATCTGGCTAATTTGTTGTTGTTGTTGTTGAGACAGGGTCTCCCTATATTGCCCAGGCTGGTCTCAAACTCCTAGGCTGAAGTGATCCACCCATGGCCTTTGTCTCCCAAAGTGCTGGGATTACAGCTGTGGGCCACCACACCCAGCCCATTATGCTATTTTTTTAAAAGGCTGTTATTATAATAGTGTACAGGTAGATATTTAAATGCATGCGTATATTAAAAATTTGGAGATATATTAATGTTCCTATGGCAGAATGATATCATAGTCCTCATACTTGATATTGGAGGTTTCTTGCTTCTGGTAGAGAAGTAACATTATAGAAAGTAGCAATACAGCGGGAAGGAATTGTTATGTGAATAATGATGAACCATTTCTGAGAATGGATTAAATGTGTGTGATATACTTGTCTTTGACAACTTTTGACTGATGTGGAAGGACAGAGGTGATGGAAACTCTAACGAGGAAGGAAAATGTCTGCTGGGTGTGTATTCTCTCTTTCCTTCTAGAGTCCTTTGTATCTAGAGTGTCTGAGACTGGGGAAATGAAGGTGACCAGTAGACAGTTGAAGAGAGCAAGGACAAATGCCTTCCTGGGCTGGGTTCATACATTTTATTAAATTCTCTGTTACGTTATCAAACAGAAAGGGTAAAGATGCACTGAGTCATGAGGTGAAACACAGAGGGATACATTATTAGTTCTCTAATCATTCATCACATATGTATTAAACACCTTTACATAAAACAGAATCAATCAAAGCACTATTAGGAACATGAAGAAAGCCATGTAGCCAGCAAAAGTACAGATGCCCTGGTACCAGCAAGAGCACAAAGCTGGTATTTGAGGGGCTCTTGCTTCAGGCTATGGGCCAAAAAAAATTACCAAGACCCTCCACCAAAGAAGAGGTACACATAGCAGATAATATATGAAAAGATGCTCAACATTATCAGTCAAGAGGGAAATGCAAATTAAACCCACCATGAGCTGCCACTTACGCCTATTAAAATCGCCAGGAAAAAAAAATCTGACAATGTCAACTACTGACAAGGATGTGGAACAATTGAAACTCTCATTCATTGCTGGTGGGAACAGAAAAAAGATACAGCTCCTTTGAAAGACAAGTTGGCATGTTCTTAGAAAGCAAATAAACATGCACTTACTATGTGACCCAGTGAGTATTTACCCAAGAAAAATGAAAACATACACCCACACAAAAATCTCTGCGCAAATGTTTATAGAAGCTTCATTCATAAGCACCCAAAACAGGAAATAACACAAATGTCCATCAGTAGGTGCCTGGATAGACAGTTATAACCATATAATTGAGTACTACTCAGCAATAAACAAGAATGAACTACTGATACACACGACCAGGTGAATCTCAAAAGCATTACGCTAAGTGAAAGAAGCCCAGACTCCAAACAATGCATACCATATGATTTAATTTGTATGATATTTTGGAAAAGGAAAAACTATCATATCAATCTACAAAGTAATAGTATACCTAAACATGTTAAAATCATACAGGCCACATTTTCTGATCAAAATGTAAAGAAACATACAAACTAGTCAGGCTTGTCAAGAAATTAAAAATAAACTTGAAAAAGGCTGTGGATAAAAAATCTGAGCTGCAATTACATCTGAGGTATTTGGAGGTGAACTATTAGATCTGAGCTATTTGTAAATAAAAATAGTGCTATCTAGCAGAACTCAGTGGATATGATCAAAGCAGTAACCGGATAAAAATTTATACTTTTAAACCCACTTATTAAAAACCAGCAGTGAGTGACTGAAAGTAAATGAACTAAAACTTTAGTGTGAGAGGCCAGGAGAAAACTAAGTCATTTTTTAAAAAGTAGATGAAGAATAATGAAAATAAAAGTAGAAATTAATGAAACTTACAGTTAACAGAAAACAAAATTGATCCATAAAACCTAAAGCCAATTCTTTGGAAACAGAACTACAGACTAACCTTTGGCAAATCTGATTCAGATAAGAGGATAGAAAAGCCCAAACCATCAGAAATGAGTTACGGTGCATAACCGGATCAAGACTTTTTTACACAAAAACCAAATAACATGTACAAGTTTAATGCCAATGTATTTGAAAATCTTAGGTAAGATAGAAACTTTTCTGAAAAAATATAAATTTAAAATATTGAGTCATATGGTAGTAGAAGATCCTAAACTACATAGAAAAAATCGAAAAGGTGTTATGAGATTTGTCCCTAAGAAAGGCATCAGGCCCTAGCCAGGCACGGTGGCTCATTGCCTGTAATCCCAGCACTTTGGGAGCCTGAGGTGGTTCGAGACCAGCCTGGCCAACATAACATGATGAAACCCCATCTCTACTAAAAATACAAAAAAATTAGCTGGGCATGGTGGTGTGTGCCTGTAATCCCAGCTACTCGGGAGACTGAGGCAGGAGAATCGCTTGCACCCGGGAGATGGAAGTCGCAATTAGCCGAGATCGGGCCACTGCATTCCAGCTTGGGTGATGGAGTGAGACTCTGTCTCAAAAAATACATAAAAATAAAAAGATGGAACATTTCCAGCTTTGTTTTAAAAGGCAGAAAAATAAGAATATTTAAACTGGACAAGGATGGCCAAAAAAAGGAAAATTCATGAAGGGAGATCCTATTCATATTAGGAACATAAATCACAAGACTGCAAATTCCTACGCATAGGAATAACCACATAGCAAACATTTCTTGAGTGCTATGTCTTGTAAGCACATTTGAAGTGCTTCACCAGTATCGCCTCATTTAATCTTCACCTCCAGGATACTCAGTATCTCAGTTCTATTGATGAAGGAACCAAGACTCAGAGATGGAATAACTTCTCTAAGCTCATACAGCTAATCAACAATGGAGTTGAGATTTAAGCCAATTTCCCCCAGTCCTCACCATGGATACAGTTAATCTTGATTTTTTTTTTTTGCCAATTTTGTAGGTAAAAATATAAAAAAAAAAGATACCTGGTTTTAATTTGCATCTCTTTGTTTTGCATGACTTCCTGCCACATAAATTTTAATATTTATTCTCGAATCACATTTAACTTCGATTTTGCATCTTTATTATCTATGAAATCTTTCATTAGTTACATTCTCTCAAATGAATTCATCCCACTGGCTTCCAGCTACTGTTCATCTGTCTATTCTGACTTCATTGAGAATACCCATATTTTTCTAAATTTACTTTTGATAAAACTGAACATTTTTTCATAGGTGATTTTATTTGTGTATATATATATATGTAGTGTGCATGTGTATGTTTGTATATGTGATTTCTTCATCCATTATTTTTTAACTTATTAGTGAGTAAAATGTTTTAAAAGAAAAACTTATCCTTATCAACTATTAGGTTACCCTGAAGTATGATTTTTATACGAAAAGTAGGATAAAAACTTGATTCCTTCCCCTTATTTATCAGTTTTCAAAATTGTTCCCTATCACTGTCTAAAAGTAGTCAGTGAGTTTTTTTAATATCATTATGAATTCATAGTTTTACACATATTTTATGTGTTTCAGTGCACTGCAATTGATTTTTTTTTCTGAGGCGGAGTCTTGCTCTGTTGCCCAGGCTGGAGTGCAGTGATGCAAACTCAGCTCACTGCAAACTTCAACTCCTGGGTTCAAGCAATTCTCCTGCCTCAGCCTCCCAAGTAGCTGGGATTACAGGCACCTGCCACCACGCCTGGCTAATTTTTGTATTTTTGGTAGAGATGGGGTTTCTCCATGTTGGTCAGGCTAGTATCAAACTCCTGACCTCAGGTGATCCATCCGCCTCTGGATCCCAAAGTGCTGGGATTACAGACATGAGCCACCATGCCCAGCCTAAAAATAATATTAATAAATTATCACACTGGTTAGTCAACTCAGCTGCAGATTAAAGTGTCCAGTCATCTAATGCACTTGACAGTTCTGGAGAGAAGCATTAAAGTGGCTTCACAGGAGATCCTATTCCTCACTCCACATTAGACATTGTTATGGGTTGAATTGTGTCCCCCCAGAATATATGTTGAAGTTCTAACCATGATACCTGTGAATATCACCTTATTTGGAAACAGGGTATTTGCATGCACCACCACATCTGGCTAACCAAGTGAAGATGAGGCCAAACTGGATGAAGTTGGGCCTGAAATCCAACGACTGGTGACCTTATAAGGAGGGAGAGCTTCAAAGACCCAGGCAGTCATAGAGGGAAGAAGGGCAAGTGGCAAAGAAGACAGAGATTGGGTTTCTGTTGCCACCAAGGCTGCCAGAAGAGGCAAGGAAGAATCCTCCCCTGGAGCCTTCAGAGGCGGGTGCCTGGCCCTGCTGACGGTTTGGTTTTGGACTTTTAGCCTCTAGAACTGTGCAAGAATAAATTTCTGTTGTTTTAAGCCATCCGGTTTGTGGTAATTTGTTACAGCAGCTCTAGGAAACTAATCCAGATGTTAAAGTTTATTCTTACATAGAAATTGAGGTTTTTAATAAAAGGTGTGTGGACGTGGCTACTTCGATCACTTACTGGGCTCTGGCACCATGACTTCTGGCCTTGGCTATATTTTCCTTTTTCTTTCTCTTTTTTTCCTCTTCCTTCTTTTCTTTTCTCTGTTTTCCAATCTCTTTTTTTTTTTTTTTGAAACAGGGTCCCGCTCTGTCACCCAGGCTGGAGTGCAGTGGCACCGTCATGGCTCACTGCAGCCTCAAACTCCTGGGCTCAAGTGATCCTCCTGCCTCAGCCTACTGAGTAACTAGTACTATAGGCATGCATCACCATAGCTCGCTAATTTTTAAATATTTGTAGAGATTGGGGTCTTGCAATATTGCCTGGGCTGGTCTTGAACTCCTGGCCTCAAGTGATCCTCCCACCTTGGCCTCCCAAGGAGCTGGTATTACAGGCCCTTCTTAGTTCTTTGATGCCGATCCAATTTTAGGTTCTTAGCCTTGGTACTTTGGGTCCACTGTGGATTCCCCTATTTTCTCCTTCTTTCTCTTCCTATTTTTGATCTTATCCCTTACAGATCTCCCTTCATGTCCCTGCCCCCAGACTGTAATTTGTGATATTTGCTGTCACCTCTTATCCATTCTTGTGCACTAGATAATCTTAGTTTCTTTATGTAGTTCACTAATTTAACAAGCCGGACTGAACTGAGTGTAAACAGGCAGTGAATTTCTTGTCCTATCACCACGTTCAAACAGTATCGGTTTTCCCCTCCTCTCCCCTCAACTCTATCTCATGCAGATTCTATAGCTTTTCAGGTCAATGTCAGTATTAGAACAGTCTCATTTTCAGGTGTTAAAAAAGTTCAGTGCTCGCTTCAGCAGCACATATACTAAAATTGGAACAATACAGAGAAATTAGCATGGCCCCTGCGCAAGGATGACATGCAAATTCATGAAGCATTCCATAAAAAGAAAAAAAAAGAAAAAAAATTTTTTTTACTGTTTAGTCCCGGCCAGGTGCGGTGGCTCGTGCCTGTAATCCCAGCACTTCTGGGAGGCCAAGGCGGTGGATCACCTGAGGTCAGGAGTTTGAGGCCAGCCTGGCCAACATGGTGAAACTCTGTCTCTACTAAAACTACAAAAATTAGCTGGGTGTGGTGATGCACGCCTGTAATCCCAGCTACTCGGGAGGCTGAGGCAGGAGAATCACTTGAACCTGGGAGACGGAGGTTGCAGTGAGCCGAGATTGCGCCACTGCACTTCCAGCCTGGGCAACGGAGTGTGACTCTGTCTCAAAAAAAAAAAAAAAGTTCAGTCTCCTCGAAATCAAACTTTAGTGCCCTCCATTTCAGTTTCCCCTCACCCAGCTTTGGCCTCTCCAGAGGTTGGGCAGACCAACAGTGGCAGGGGAGAGGAGGATAGCCCTTCCAGTTCCTCTCTGCTTTCTCTCCTTTCCTAGCTCTGCTGCCTTGGATGCAGCACTGCTAAAGACAGAGGTGGTATTGGTCAATGGGAGTTCAGACCAGTCTTTCTTCTACAAGGATCTCCCCACTCCTGCCTGACCTCTTTGGCTTTGGTCCCAGTCATACAGCTCTGGGGTTCTCCTCCCCAGTCCAACAGTTTTGCACAGGATCTTTCAAGAAGATTCAAGCTTGGCCACCTTCCATGTCTCCCATGGAAAAACTCACCCATCCATGCAGCTGGGTTGCTTCCCTTTTTCCTAGACCTGGCTGTTCCAACCAGCCCCTCCCATTCAGTCTCAGGCAGTCTGGAGGGAAGCTGCAGTCTCTGTACCTCTCATGCTTTGCCAGGTTCTCCCCAGGAGTCTTCTGCATCATCTGAGGACAAGGACTGGGCTGGTGCCTGAGTTTCTTTCTTTTTTAAAAATGTGTTTAGAATTGGAGTCTCCCTATGTTGCCCAGGCTGGTCTCAAACTCCTGGCCTCAATCAAGCCTCTCAAGTAGGTGTGGTTATAGGCAAGAACCACCCCACCTGACATATTTACTGACATATTTTACCATATTTTATCGAATTCTAGATTCACTATTGTTTCTTGTATTCCATACTTCCCCTTGGGGTCTACTTTTCTTGGTAAAATATGCTTTAATAATTTTCTTTGCAAGAGTCTGTTAGAGATCAGCAAATATTCATCTGAGGACTATGGTTCAAGTCATCTCTTCTGGCATGATCCCCCAGGATGTCTTCTGTCTCCAACAGATGGTGGCAGAGAAAGGAGCAGACATGCTACTGGGCTGTCTCTACTACAAATTTCCTTCTGTGAAATCTCTTTATCTCTAAAATATTCTCAAGATTAGCAGTATGTGACTTCCATTAATTCTCCTACTAAGTTTTACATAGAAGTGTCAGAAGCTCTCTCTAGAATATGTGGGCACACATCACTCACGGTCCTTGCCTTTGGAGACTCAGAGACTTTGGAAACCCTGATATGACAGGAAACATTCCATTTAGTGTCCTGTTATAGTAACCCTCCTTGGCTACATAATGTTCATCTAACTTTTCTAATCACTTTCAAAAGAGTCCTACATTCAAACAAGTACTTAAGTACACAAGTACTCAAGACCCATGTTTTTTTCTTTGAGACAGGGTCTCACTCTGTTGCCCAAGCTAACTGCGGTAGTATGACCACAGCTCACTGCAGTCTCCACCTCCTGGGCTCAAGGGATCCTCCCACCTCAACCTCCTAAGGAGCTGGGACTACAGGCATGTACCACAAAGTCTGGCTAATTTTTTATTTTTCGTAGAGAGAAGGTTTCACTGTGTTGCCCAGGGTGGTCTTGAACTCGTGACCTCAAGTGATCCGTCTGCCTCAGCCTCCCAAAGTGCTGGGATTACAGGCATGAGCCACTGAGCCCAGCCTAAGACCCATTTTTGCAGACAGTACTTAATTAAATTTACTGACATATTTTATCAAATTCTAGATTTACTATTGTTTCTTGAATTCCATACTTCCCCTTGGGATCTACTTTTCTTGGTAAAATATGCTTTAATAATTTTTTTGCAACGGTCTGGAGAGATAAGCTCTCTGAGTCTTATCTCAGAGAAAGATATTATCTGTTTTCTTCTGGGATCTGTTGTTGTTGAAGAGAAGTATGGTTGTTGGCCTAATTATCATTCTTTTGTAGGAAACTTTTTTCTCTGGTAGCTTCTTAAGTTATCTGTCAATTCCTGATGTTTTAAAGTTTACCATGGTATTTCTAGTAGTGGATTTTTGTTTATTTGTCCTGCTTTGTAAAGAGAGAGACTTTCTGAGTGTCTAGTCAATTTATGTTGCTATAACAGAATTCCATAGGCCGGGTGGCTCAAATGACCAAATTTGTTTCTCACAGTTCTGGAGGCTGGGAAGTCCAAGATCAAGGCACTGGCAGATAGGTGTCTGGTGAGGGCTGCTTCCTGGTTGCCAGAAACCAGGAACTGTCTTCTCACCGCACCCTCACAGGGTGGATAAAGAGGGAGAGAGCTCTGTGAAGCCTCTTTCATAAGGACACGAATCCCTTTTATAAAGGCCCCATTCTCATGACCTAATCACTCCCTATGGCCCCACTTCCAAATATCATCACCTTGGGGCTTCAATTAATGAATTTTGTGGTAGACATAAACATTCAGTCTATAGCACTGAGGATTTGTGTTTTTTTCAGTTCTGGAAATTCTCAGAACACCTACTTTCTTTTTGTTTGGTTGGTTTTTTTGTTTTTTGTTTTTTGTTTTTTTTGAGATAGAATTTCACTCTTGTTGCCCAGGCTGGAGTGCAGTGATGTGATCTCCGCTCATTGCAACCTCTGCCTCCCAAGTTCAAGTGATTCTCCTGCCTCAGCCTCCTGAGTAGCTGGGATTACAGGCACATGCCACCACACCTGGCTAATTTTTTGTATTTTCAGTAGAGACAGGGTTTCACCATGTTGGCCAGGCTGGTCTGGAACTCCTGACCTCAGGTGATCCGCCTGCCTCGGCCTCCCAAAGTGCAGGGATTACAGGCATGAGCCACCATGCCCGGCCTCCTACTTTCTTTTTAACTGTTATTTTCCCATCATTATCTCCATTATCCTTATATTAAACTCCTGTTAAATGTACATTGAAACTGGTAACTCTACACTCCCTTACTCTTTTACCTTTAAACAGCATTGAGATAAAATTTACATACCATAAAATTTACTCATTTAAAGAGCACAGGCCAGGCACAGTGGTTCATACCTGTTGTCCCAGCACTTCAGGAAGCCAAGGCAGGAGGATCACTTGAGCCCAGGAGTTGGAGACTGCAGTGAGCTATGATCACACCACTGCACTCCAGTCTGGGTGACAGAGACTGACTCTGTCTCAGTCAATCACAATCTGTAGTTTTTAGTATACTTACAGAGTTGTGCAGCCATCATCATAATCTAATTTTAGGACATTTTCATCAAAAGAAACCTTGTACCCATTAGTAGTCATTCTCCATTGTCTCTCCCTGCTCCCAACCCTAGGCAACCACTATTCTACTTTCTGTCTCTCTAGACATACCTGTTCTGGGCATTTCATGTACAAGTATTATACAGCATGTGGACTTTTGGGTCTTGATTCCTTCAATTAACAGAATGTTTTTAAGACTTAGTCATGTCATAGCATGTATGAGTACTGCAATCCGTTTTATAAAATTGTCATATAAATCATATACCATAAGGCTCACCATTTTAAAATATACAGTTCAGTAGTTTTTAGCACAGTCACAAAGTTGTGCAACAATCACCACTATCTAATTCCTGAATATTTTCATAATTCTGAAAAGAAATCCCACACCCACTAACAGTCACTCCTCATTCCCCTTACCCCATCCCTTGGCAACCACTAATTAACTTCCAGTCTCTATGGATTTGCCTAGTGTGAAAATTTCTTATAAATGGAATCATACATTGTGTAGCCTTTCGTGTCTGCCTTCGCTTACCTAACATATTTTCTTTCTTTTTTTTTTTTGAGACAGAGCTTTGCTCTTGTTGCCCAGGCCGAAGTACAATGGTGCAATCTCAGCTTGCTGCAACCTCTGCCTCCCGGGTTCAAGTAATTCTCTTGCCTTAGCCTCTGAGTAGCTGGGACTACAGGTGCCCACCACCACACCCAGCTAATTTTTTGTATTTTTAGTAGAGACGGGTTTCACTATGTTGGTCAGGCTGGTCTCGAACTCCTGACCTCAAATGATCCACCTACCTCAGCTTCCCAAAGTGCTAGGATTACAGGCATGAGCCACCGTGCCCAGCCTTCACTTAACATATTTTCAAGGCTCATCCATGTTGTAGCAGGATGCAGTACTTCATTCCTTTTCATAGCTAAGTAAATATTGCCTGGTATGGACATATCATATTTTGTTCATCCATCAGTTTATACATATTTGTGTTTTTCCACTTTGTGACCATTATGTATAATGTTTACAACAATAAACAAATGGCATTTGTTTACAAGTTTTTGTGTGGACCTGTGTTTTCAGTTTTCTGGGCATATATAGGAGTAGAATTGCTGGGTCATTTGGAAACTTCATGTTTAACATTTTGAGGACCTGTCAAACTGTTTTCCAAAGTGGCCAACCCATTTTACATTCTCACATGTAGCATATGAGGATTCTAATTTCTTCACATCCTAATACTAATTGTCTACTTTTATTTTACCCATCCTAGTAGGAATAAAATAGTATCTCATTGTGGTAGAGACTTTATTTCCCTAATGACTGATTATGTTAATCATCTTTTCATGTGTATATTGGCCATTTGAAATATCTAGTCAAATCCTTTCTCCATTTTTAAATTGGGTTTTCTCTCCTTTTTCTTAAGTTGCAAGAGTTCTTTATACATCCTGGATACAAGTCTCTTACCTGATACGTGACTTCCAAATATTTTTTCCATTCTGTGGGTTGTCTTTTCACTTTTTTTTTTTTTATTATTGAGACAGAGTCTTGCTCTGTCACCCAGGCTGGAGTGCAATGGCGCAATCTCGGCTCACTGCAACCTCCGCCTCCCAGGTTCAAGAGATTCTCCTGCCTCAGTCTCCTGAGTAGCTGGGATTACAGGCACGTGCCACCAGGCCCGGCTTATTTTTGTATATTTTTTTGGTAGAGACAGGGTTTCACCATGTTGGTCATGCTGGTCTGGTATCATTTGAAGCACAACATTTTTTCTTTTTTTTTTTTTGAGACAGTCTTGCCCTGTTGCCCAGGCTGGAATGCAGTGGTGCGATCTTGGCTCACTGCAACCTTCACTCCTGGGTTCAAATGATTCTCGTGCCTCAGCCTCCCAAGTAGCTGGGATTACAGGCGCATGCCATCAAGCCTGGCTAATTTTTGTATTTTTAGCAGATACGAGGTTTTACCATGTTGACTGGTCTTGAACTCCTGACCTCAAGTGATCCACTCGCCTAGGCCTCCCAAAATGCTGGAATTACAGGCATGAGCCACTGCACTCGGCCATAAAAATTTTTAATTTTTATTAAGTCCCACTTATCAATCTTCTCTTTTATTACTTATGCTTTTGGTGTCATGTGTAAGAAATCATTGCTTAACTGAAGGTCATGAAGATTTACTGTTGTGTTTTCTTCTAAGCATTTTATAGTTTTAACTCTTAGATTTAGATCCACTTGAGTTAATCTGTGTGAATGGTGTAAGGTAAGGGTCTTACTTTGTTCTTTTGCATGTGGATATTCACTACTGTCGGCACCATTTGTTGAAAAGACTGTTCTTTCCCATTTTGAATTGGCTTGGCCTTTTTGTCCAAGTAGCTCTCCTGAGCTACTCAGGAGACTGAGGCAGGAGGATCACCTGAGCCCAGGTGTTATGTTGTCCAGCCTGGGCAACATAGCAAGACCCTATCTCTAAAAAGAAAACAAAACAGGCACCTGGGATTTTGATAGGGATTGCATTGAATCTGTACATTAACTTGAGGAATGTTGCCATCCTAACAGCATTGTCTTATATTTTATAAATATGGGATGTCTTTCCACTTACTTAGATTTTTTTTTTTTTTTTTTTTTTTTTTTTTTCCCAGGCTGGAGCACAGTGGTATGATCTTGGCTCACTGCAGCCTCAACTTCTGGGCTATGTGATCCTCCCACTTCAGCTTCCTGAGTAGCTGGGACTACAGGCGCACACCACCATGCCTGGCTAATTTTTTGTATTTTTAGTAGAGAAGGTGTTTCACCCTGTTGCCTAGGCTGATCTTAAACTCCTGGGCTCAAGTGATCCACCCACCTTGGCCTCCCAAAGTGCTGGGATTATAGATGTGAGCCATCATGCCCAGACTAATTTAGATATTCTTTACTTTCAACAATCGTTTTGTGGTTTCCAGTGTATAAATCTTATAATTCTTTTATTAAATTTATTCCTAATTATTTTATTCTTTTGATGCTATTATTGGAATTATTTTCTTATATCACTTCGAGAATGTTCATTGCTAGTGTACAGAAATACAATTGATTTTTGTTTGTTAATATTGTATCCTGCAACTTTGCTGAACTCATTTATTAGTTCTAATCATTTTTTTGTTTGTTTTTAGTGGAATTCTTAGGATTTTTAAATAAGCAAGACCATGTCATTTGCAAATAGAGATATAGAGATAGTTTTACTTCCTTTTCAATTTGAATGCCTTTTATTTATTTTTCTTGCCTTATTGCCCAGGCTGGAGCTTCCAATGTAGTATGAATAGAAGTGGTAAAAGTAGATTTTTTTTTCTTATTTCTGATCTTAGAGAGGAAGCCATCAGTCTTTCAGTGTTTAATATATCTTAGATATAGGTGTGTTATAGGTGCCTTTGGTCAGGTTTAGGAAGCTTCCTTATATGCCTATTTTGTTGAATATTATTTTTCATGAAATGCATTCGATTTTGTCAAATAATTTTTTTTTTTGAGATGGGCAGTCTCACTCTGTCACCCAGGCTGGAGTGCAGTCGTGCAATTTCAGCTCACTGCAACCTCCAGTTCCTGGGCTCAAGCGATTCTCCTGCCTCAGCCTCCTGAGTAGCTGGGATTACAGGCACATGCCATCACGCCTGGCTAATTTTTGTATTTTTTAGTAGAGATAGGGTTTCACCATGTTGGCCAGGCTGGTCTTGAACTCCTGACCTCAGGTGATCCACTCACCTCGGCCTCCCAAAGTGCTGGGATAACAGGTGTGAGCCACTGTGCCTGACAAAATAATTTTTCTCAGTCTATTATGATTTTTGTCCATTATTTCATTGATATGGCTATTACATTTATTTTTTATGTTAAACTAACCTTGCATTCTTACATTAAATTCTACTTAGTCATGGCATATAATCCTTTTTTAACATGTTGCTAGATTCTGTTTGCTAGTATTTTAAGATTTTTGCAACTGTATTCATAAAAGATGATTATGGTGTCTTTATTTGGTTTTGGTATCAGAGTAATACTGGTCTCAGAGAGTAAGTTGGGAAGTATTCACTCCCCTTCCATTTTTTGGAACAGTTTTTGAAGAACTGGTAGTCCTTCTTTACTAAATGTTTGGTAGAATTCACCAGTGATACCAACTTGATCTGAGCTGAGCTTTTCTTTTCTTTTTTCAAATACACCAGCCTGAACAGATCTGGGCTTTCCTTTGTGGGATTTTTAAAAATAACTAACCAATCTCTTTACTTGTTAAAGTTCCATTTAGATTTTTTCTTCTTTAGTTAATTTTGTTAGTTTATGACTTTCCAGGACTTTTTCCATTTCATCTAAGTTTTCTAATTAGTTGGCATACAGTTGTTCATAGTATTCCATTATCGTTCTTTTTATTTCTGTAAGATCAGTAGTAATTTCCCATCTTTCATTCCTTATTTTGGTAATTTGAGTCTTCATTTTTCTTCATCAACTAGCTAAGTTTTGTCAATTTTGTTGATCTTTTCAAATAACTAACTTTTGGTTTCATGAATTTTCTCTATTGTATTTTTCTATTTCTATTTTCTATTCCATTGTGTTTGGAAAACGTACTGTGTATTATAATAATGATTTTAAATCTGTTGAGGCTGTTTTATGGCCTATTATGTGGTCTATTCTGGAGAATTTTCATGTGTATTTGAGAATATGTATTCCACTGATGCAGGTGGAGTGCTCTATAGATGTCTGTTAGGTGTAGTTAGTTTATAGTGTCCTGATGTCCTCTGTTCATATGCTTGTTGATCTTCTATCTAGTTGTTCTGTCCATTATTGAAAGCAAGGTATTGAACTTTATTACTGCTATTGTTGAATTGTCAGTTTTTCCCTTCAATTCTGTTAGTTTTTGCTTTATGTATTTTTGTGGTTCTGTTATTGGGTGTATATATATTTATAATTGTTGTATCTTCCTGAGACATTAGCTCTTTTATCATTATAAAATGTCCCTATTAATCTCTAGTAACATTTTGTGTTTAACAGTATTTTATTTGCTATTATTAGAGCCACTCCAGCTCTCTTATGGTTGCTGTTGCCAGATATATATTTTTCCATCCTTTTACTTTCTATCTATTTGCATTTTTGAATCTAAAGTATGTTTCTCATAGACAGCATATAGTTGGATTATGTTTGTAATCATTCTGGCAACCTCTATCTTTTGATTGGATTGTTTAATCCGCACACTTTTCACATTGTCATTGATCCATTTAGATTTACCTTTGCGTTTTTCTTTTCGCTTTCTATATATTTCATGACTACTCTGTTCTCTTTTCCTCCTTTATTAACTTCCTTTGTTTTATGTTGATATTTTCTAGTGTACCATTTTACTTCTTTAGTAATTTTTTCACTGTATGTGTATATTTTTTAATTTTAATTTTTAATCTTTCTTTAAGACAGGGTGTCACTTTGTCACACAGGCTGGAGGGCAGGGGTACAATCATAGCTCAAACTCCTGGGCTCAACAGTCCTCCTGCCTCAGCCTCTCAAGTAGCTAGGACTACATGTGTGCACCCTCATGCCAGCTAATTTTTAAAATTTTTTGTAGAGATGGGGTTTCACTATGTTGTCCAGGCTGGTCTTGAACTCCTGGTCTCAAGTGATCCTCCTTCCTTGACCTCAGAACGTGCTGGGATTTCAGGCATGAGAAAATGTGCCTGGCCCTGAGGTAATTTCTTAATGGCCTTTATAATGCTTATAATACCTTAATGTATCAGAATCAACTTTAGATGTATACTACCTTAATTCTAGTAAGATATAGAAACTTTTCTCTTATATATAGCTCCTTTCTCTCCCTACTGTTTTGTGGCTACTACTGCTATACATATTAAGGTGTATATGTATTACAAATCCAATAACATATTGTTATAATTACTGCTTTATATAATCCTCCCAAAGTGCTGGGATTACAGGCATGAGCCACTGAACCCGGCCAATCCTATGTCTTTTAAAGAAGCTAAGAAAAGAAATACAAATAGAAATATATGTATAGAGTTTCTTCTTTAAAAAATATTAGGCCTGGCCTGGTGGCTCACATTTGTTATCCTAGCACTTTGGGAGGCCAAGGAAGGGAGGTTGCTTGAACTCAAGAGTTTGAGACCAGCCTGGGCAACATACTGAGACCCCGTCTTTACAAAAAGATATAAATTAGCCTGGCATGGTGGTGTGTGCCTGTAGTCCCAGCTACTTGGGGAACTGAGGCAGGAGGATCACTTGAGCCAGGGAGGCAGAGGTTGCAGTGAGTCAAAATCACACCACTGCACTCCAGCCTGGGCGACAGAGTGAGACTCTGTCTCAAAAAAAAAAAAAAAAAAAAAAAATTTTCCATAGACTTTAAATGATTGTTTTTTAATAATTCACTAGTTATATGATTATATTTTGCTGGAGAGAGAGTCTGCGTCCCTCACGTAGCCATTCTGGAACCAACCTGCAGATGATGCATCTCGTCTTTTTATCTCTTAGTCCTTCTGAACATTCTAAATTAGTCCTTCAGTACTATTTTCTAATATCCTTGAAACTTCCTACTTGATTCTTTTTCTTGACTACCTGTTTTTATTTTATTTCTATTTGTTTTAGTTTCCTATTTTTTGACATTTTAAATGTAAATGATTTCTTCATTATTATTTGAGCATCTCAACTTTATTTTTCATTTTCTTCTTTAACATTAAATTCATATTTCAGTGGGTGATTTTAATGATTGTCTTTCTTCATATGTTTTGGAATTTTAGTTTGCAAGTACTTTTTTTTTTTTTTGAGAGTGTCTTGCTTTGTTGCCCAGGCCAGAGTGCAGTGGAATGATTATAGTTCACTGCAGCCTCGACCGCCTGGGCTCAAGCATTCCTCCAACCTCTGCCTTCTGAGTAGCTAGGACTACAGACGTGTGCCATCAGACCCAGCTAATTTTTTTATTTTTTATTTTTTTTGAGACAGAGTCTTGCTCTGTCCCCCAGGCTGAAGTGCAGTGGTGCATGTTGGCTCACAGCAACCTCTGCCTCCCGGGTTCAAGAGATTCTCCTGCCTCAGCCTCCCAGATAGCTGGGATTACAGGTGCACCACCACGCCTGGCTAATTTTTGTATTTTTAGTGCAGACGGGGTTTCACCATGTTGGCCAGGCTGGTCTCAAACTCCTGACCTCAAGTGATCTACCCACCCTTGGCCTCCCAAAGTGCTAGGATTATAGGCATGAGCCACCGTGCCTGGCCTAGTTTTTTAAATTTTTTTGTAGAGATGGGGCTTACTATGTTGCTCAGGCTGGTCTTAAACTCCTGGCCTCAAGCAGTCCTCCTACCTCTGCCTCGCAAAGCACTGGGATAATAGGCATGAGCCACCATGCCCAGCTGCAAGTTCATTTTAAAGCAATTGTTTCATTCTTTTTTGTTGTTGATCTTTTTTCTGTCCTCCTTAGTTTTTACTTATCTCCATCTAGAAACATTAAGATTTCCTTCATCGATCATCTAGGCAACCTACTAAGAGCCAGATGTTATGATGACAATTCAGAATTTCTGCCCAAGTGATATTGTGAATATGGCAGATTTCAGAACCAGCAGTTCCAGCTGATTCCGGACCACAGAGATGTCCATATGCTCCCATATTCCACATCTAGCCTCAGCAGAGGTCAGCTACAGTTGGTGTTTTTTATAAGCTTCCTTCATAAGGAAGAGGAGATTCTTCTCAACTTTTAAAGCACTGACTGCAACTCCAACCCCACATTTAACCTGGAGCAATTTTAGTCCCTTTTAGCTTCTGGACTGATGTTGCCTCTGCCTATTACTTGGACCTACAGCCAAGCAGGCCCACTGCTTCCATTCTGCCCATTGATTTACATTGCCATGGCGTTTCTGGTTGCAGGTATATTTACCTTGGTTTTGAACTCAACTACATGTTTTTAGACTTTTCTTATCTGTCATTGCTTTTGCTTGGAACAGAATCAGTGATCAAAGTGAGATCATTGCCCCAGCTTGCCCAGAGTCCCAATCCCATCCTGAATTTGCAGTCAGACATTTCAGGCTGTAGTCTTTAGCTTCTCTGTAACATTCACAATAGCTTTCTGGATAGAAGTGATGGGTGGAATGGATCAGTAAGACACAGAAACCAGGAGTAAAAAAAATTTGAACCAGAGTTTGGGTAGGGTAATGGTGACGCCTGCGGCAGGGTTCCCAGCAGGGCAAGATTCTGTGCAGGAAAACAAAGTTAGAAGTTAAAACGAGGTGGCTGGATGTGGTGGCTCATGCCTGTAATCCCAGCATTTTGGAAGGCCAAGGGGGGCGGATCACCTGAGGTCGGGAGTAAAAATACAAAATTAGCTGGGCATGGTGGCACATGCCTGTAATCCCAGCTACTCAGGAGGCTGAGGCAGGAGAATCACTTGAACCCGGGAGGTAGAGGTTCCGGTGAGCCGAGATCGCGCCACTGCACTCCAGCCTGGGCAACAAGAGCGAAACTCAGTCTCAAAAAAAAAAAAGAAGTTAAAACGAAGTAAGATATTCAAGGTCAGTGTCTAAAGCAGGAAACAGATAGTACTAAGGAGTAATCTAGTAGCACTGTGTTCTGACAAAGTTACTAACAGAGGCCCTGTGGGAGCCATGATCTACCCAGCCATACCGCCCAAAGAAAAAATACTCCAAGAGCCAAGGTTTATTAAAGCAAAAGTAGGCCAGGCTCAGTGGCTCACACTTGTTATCTCAGCACTTCGGGAGGCTGAGGCAGGAGCATCACTTGAGCCCAGGAGTTTGAGACATAGTGAGATCCCACCTCTATGAAAAAAAATTTTTTAATTAGCTGGGTATGGTGGCACACACCTGTGGTTCCTGCTACTTGGGAGACTTGGACAGGAGGATTGCTTGAACTCAGGAGGTTGAAGCTGCAGTGAGCCGTGTTCACACCACTGTACTGCAGCCTGGGCAACAGAGTGAGATCCTGTCTCAAAAAACAAAAAAGAAAATGGATTTGGGATTTGAGTCTCCTCCAGGAGAATGTGTCCTCTCAAATTTTCTTATATTATTGTCTAACTATTTCAAGGCCCTAAACTGTCCCCTGATGGTAGGATCCTGCTTCTTAGGGTCTTTGAAGAAGGCTTTGAATTTATGTATTTTTGGATTCTGGGTTCTCCTTCATCAGGAGCTCATCTATGATTCTATATCTTTCTGGAACAGGAACTTGAGTCTTAGGCCTTAAGAGATAAGAGATTTTTTTTAAACACAATACTTGGTATTTCATTGTATTCCCAATGTGTAATTCAATAATGGTTATCTTCAGGATTTGGGAACTATAGTGAAAATAAATAACTATTAATGGAATCTGGCTACCAAGTGTGTTTACCAGAAAATAAGAAAGAACTTCTCTGGGTTGGACATGGTGGCTCACACCTCTAATCCCAGCACTATGGGAGGCTGAGACAGGCGGATCACTTGATGTCAGGGATTCAACACCAGCCTGGCCAACATGGTGAAACCCCGTCTCTACTAAAAATACAAAAATTAGCCAGGTGTGGTGGTGGGCGCCTGTAATCCCAGCTGCTCTGGGAGGCTGAGGCAGGAGAATCACTTGAACCCAAGAGGCGGAGGTTACAGTGAGCCGAGATCACACCACTGCACTCCAGCCTGGGTGACAGAGCAAGACTCCATCAGAAAGAAAGAAAGAGAGAAAGAAAGAAGAACGAAAGAAAGAGAGAGAGAGAGGAAAGAAAGAAAGAAAGAGAGAGAGAGAGAGAGAAAGAAAGAAAGAAAAGAAAGAAAGAAAGAAAGGAAGAAAGAAAGAAAGAAAGAAAGAAAGAAAGAAAGAAAGAAAGAAAGAAAGAAGAAAGAAAAAGAAAGAAAGAAAGAAAGAAAGAAAAAAGAAAGAGAAAGAAAGAAAGAAACGAAAGAAAGAGAGAAAGAACCTCTCTGAGACAGTTAGGTTAAAACTTTTTAAAAAACTAGTTACTGGTTTCAATTCCAAAATACTAAAAGATTGTGATCAAAATTAAGAGTTTGCCTTGGCTTTTAGTTGATTTTTGAAAGTCCTCTTAAATGTCGAGTTCCTAGGAATTTGGAAAAGCCTTGTTTGAGGATTGTCTCTCGACTGAGATCTGAAATGTTTAATAAGCTATCAACCTGTATTATTCCCATTTCCTCAGGATGCTCTTTTTGTTTTTTGAGACGTTTTTTTTTGAGACAAGATCTCACTCGGTCACCCAAGCTAGAGGCAGTGGCGGAATCACACTCACTGCAGCCTCAACCTCCTGGGCTCAAACGATCTTCTCACCTTAGCCCCCCGACCGAGTAGCTGGGACTACAGGTGCGCACCACCATACCCAGCTAATGTTTATATTTTTGTGTAGAGATGGGGTTTCTCCATTTTGCCCAGGCTGGTCTCAAACTCCTGAGCTCAAGCGATCCACCCGCCTCATCCTCCTAAAGCGCTGGGATTACAGGCATGAGGCACCATGTCCAGCCCTCAGGCTGCTTTTGAAATCCCATACATGTTAGCATATGAGGTTGCTAACAATGATTTCACATTCTTCTAAGTTCTGAGCCCTAGGACCATCAGGTGAAGGCAGCCAGTACCTGGGGGATGATGTGTGTGACTTACATGGTCATCCCAAAGGACAGTAAAATGATGCCCAGCATTCTCTGCCAAACAGACTAAAAAAGGAGAGAAGAGCACTGTCAAAAGGCTTTGATTCCATGTTATTTAGAAAGGACAAATGGAAATGATATGTACATAGAGTTCTCCCACAGATATGATGAAGGCAAAGGAGAAGATGTATGAAGCTGGTTTGGCTAATTAGATCCTATACCGATGTCTGAAAAGACTAGTGGAATTAACATATACATTGATGGCATATTTTTACAATCTTGTAAATAGGTAGCATTTATATCAGCAGTATAATAAAAGAATAATTATCTTTTAGACCTGAGAAGAGTTTGCTTAGTAAGGTAAGGGTGACTCAACATCAAGAAATGCATTAATTCACTTCATTAACTGTTCAAAGGAGGAAATTGATATGCTCATCTAAATAGATTTTTTTTAATCTAAAAGAATTCAACATTTTAAAAACTTTATTAAGGAAATTTCCAACCACACAAATATGTACAGAGGATAGTATAACAAACCCTGTGTGTTAGTCAACTTCAATAATTATCAAATCAACATTTGCTTCTTTTTAATATTCATGTTTTATTAACACTTTTAGTTCCCCTCAGGCTCTTGCATTTCTCCACAGACAGCAGGGTATGGTATAAATGATCACTCCCACCACCAAACACTCCAACATTTAGCAAGGGAGTGAAAGCCATTCCCATTAATTTAGAATTTTTTTGTACATAGACATGAGAGACTGTTAGTAAACTTTTCCAGGAATAGCATGTATTTCTGTACACTTACTTATCGAATCTTTAAATGATTTAAAATGTCAAAATTATAGTGCAGTAAACATGAATACAGTCTTAATAATAGTCTCTTCTAATTTAGTCTGATAAAAGACTTTCATGCTCACCAGGGCGTGGTGGCTCACATGTGTAATGCCAACACTTTGGGAGGCTGAGGCAGGAAGATCACCTGAGGACAGGAGTTCGAGACCAGCCTGACCAAAATGGAGAAACCCCATCTCTACTGAAAATACAAAATTAGCTGGGCGTGGTGGCGCATGCCTGTAATCCCAGCTACTCGGGAGGCCGAGGCAGGAGAATTGCTTGAACTCGGGAGGCAGAGGTTGTGGTAAGCCGAGATCGTACCATCGCACTCCAGCCTGCGCAACAAGAGTAAAACTCCATCTCAAAAAAAAAAAAAAGATTTTCATGTTTGAAAGAAGACAATGTCTTATATATCTAATCTTTTCAGCAACCATCAAAAAGGTCTAAGTCCATCAATAGGTGAATGGATAAACAAATAGTAGTACATCCATACAGTGGAATCCTGCTCAGGAATAAAAAGGAATGACTTATTGATATATGCAACAATCTCAAAACAATTATGCTACGCGAAGGAAACCAGACTGCAATAAAATATGTTATATGGTTCCCTTTATATAAAAATCAAGAAATGCAAATTAATGGATATAGAGAGAAAGCAGATCAGTCAGCACCCAAGGCAGAGGCGTAAGAGGGAAGGAACAAAAGAGAAATTCTCAAGAGGTAGGGTTTTGAGAAAACTTTTGAGGGTCAGGATGTGTTCACCATCTTGATTGTGATGATGGCTTCTGAGGTATACATATCAAAACTTATCAGATTATATACCTTAAACGTGCAGTTTATTGGATGTCTGTTAGACCTCAATAAAGCTGTTTTTAAAAGTGTATACAATTCCAGAGCTCTCCAGTCTCAAAAATTTGTTTAAAAATGTATAAGAACAGGCCGGGCGCAGTGGCTCATGCCTGTAATCCCAGCACTTTGGGAGGTTGAGGCGGGTGGATAACCTAAAGTCAGGAGTTCAAGATCAGCCTGGCTCCCATCTCTACTAAAAATACAAAAATTAGCTGGACGTGGTGGCAGGCACCTGTAATTCCAGCTACTCGGGAGGCTGAAGCAGGAGAATTGCTTGAACCCAAAAGGTGGAGGTTGCAGTGAGCCAAGATCGCACCATTGCACTCCAGCCTAGGTGACAAGAGCAAAACTACATATCAAAAAAAAAAATGTTTAACAACAGACTTTGATAGAATTTACCTTTGACTTCTAATGGCTATATTTGGTCCTAAGAAACTTTATGATGTTCTCTAAGAGTTAGCTCACTCAGTCATTAAAATTCTTCCAGACATTTACAAACAGATAGGTGTATATAAACAAATCAAATATGTTAGCTTATGACATAGGGCTAGAGAGTTAAAATTTAAAAATTTTTTTAATGTTAATAAGTTAGCACAACTTATTTTATGCCATGTAAATAGTGAAAGAAAGCCTGCTTAACTTGAAATGTTATCTTCCAGAAACCTCCAACACATAGTATACATGTCAGCAAAATACTAACAGTCTGCTCATTAAAGAAAGTCTTGAGGAAAACAAAGGTGCCTAGTACTATTGCTACTTTTCAATATTTATTCAACTTCCTGGCCAATGAAATAAGAACAGGGTAAGAACAGATACCTTAAAAAGGTACAGGAAGCAAAGAGACTAGTGTGATCATGTAGAGACACTATGATCATCTAATTAAAGAATCAACAGAAAAATTACTGGAACTATAAGAGAATTCAATATAGTATTCTTAGCCTTCCTATACGCTAAAATATCTACTTAGAAAACACAGTTGGGTACTAGGGGAAGATATCATTTATGACAGCAGCAAAAATCAGCCTACAAAATATTCAGGAGTAAACCTATCAAAAATGTGCAAGACCTGTTTGAAGAGACCCTTACCCCACATGTAAGAGAGGATTTAAGTGAATAGATATTTCATGGACTGATTGGGAAGACCCAGTGTGGCCAAGATGTTGGAACAGGACTCCCCTGAGACCTTGGGAAAGCACCATGTCACAGTCCTTCCTACTTCTGGAAATTAATTAGGATACGGTTTGGTTTTTTTGTTTTTTGTTTTTTGACAGAGTCTCACTGTTGCCGAGGCTGGAGTACAGTGGCACGATCTCGGCTCACTGCAACCTCTGCCTCCTGGGTTCAAGTGATTCTCCTACCTCAGCCTCCCAAGCCCAAGTAGCTGAGATTACAAGTGCGTGCCACCACACTCAGCTAATTATTTTGGAGTTTTGGTAAAGACAGGGTTTCACCATGTTGGCCAGCCTGGTCTCAAACTCCTGACCCCAAGTGATCTGCCTGCCTCAGCCTCCCAAGGAATATGTTTTTTTAATGAGGCAAGTTGCATCAATATCTCATAGGAAATAATAGTTACCTGGAGCATCTTTTGTTCAAAACATCTTGGTTTGGAGATTGTGCTGGCTTGTCCTGAGGCCTCAGTGCCCTGAATTGAGTGAATGAAGTGAAATCATGGTTAGGCTGTCTCCTCCACAGGTGAGGTGAATAGGTGATCCCTGGAGTCACTTGAGCCCAGAGTTTCTGCCTTCGAAGCTGTCTCCCTGTGGTACCCATAAAGCATGACTGTGGCTGACCACATGTCTCTGCCTCCACCTTTTGGCTAAGTGAGCCACACCAGCTCAGTAACCCCAGCAGAGCACTGTGGGTGGTCTCTGGGTATGTTGGGAGCATTGTTTTCACAGTGGATGAAAGAAGAAAAAACAGTAAAGCCCTTTGATGGGTCTTTCTTGTGATCCTGAAACTTACAAGCGAGACTAATTAAGGCCAGGTGCAATGGCTCACGCCTGTAATCCCAGCACTTTGAGAGGCCAAGGTGGGCAGATCATGAGGTCAGGAGTTCGAGACCAGCCTGGCCAACATGGTGAAACCCCATCTCTACTAAAAATACAAAAATTAGCTGGGCGTGGTGGTGGGCACCTGTAATCCCAGCTACTCAGGAGGCTGACGCAGGAAAATCATTTGAACCTGAGAGGTGGAGGTTGCAGTGAGCCAAGATCATGCCATTGCACTCCAGCCTGGGCAACAAGAGCAAAACTCTGAAAGCAACAACGACAACAAAAGAAAACAACCTGTGGGTGGCAAACTGGCTGAACAGGAACAGCTCTGGTCTGTAGCTCCCAGAAGATCAACGCAGAAGGTGGGTGATTTCTGCATTTCCAACTGAGGTATCCAGCTCATCTCATTGGGACTGGTTAGACAGTGGGTGCAGCCCACGGAGGGTGAGCAGAAGCAGCGTGGGTGTCACCTCACCCGGGAAGTGCAAGGGGTCAGGGAACTCCCTCCCCTAGCCAAGTGAAGCCATGAGAAACTGTGCCATGAGGGACAGAGCACTCCGACCCAGATAGTACTCTTTTCCCACAGTCTTTGCAACCTACAGACCAGAAGATTTCCTCTGGTGCCTACACCACCAGGGCCCTGGTGGTGACAAAGTCTCTCAGCATTTGCTTGTCTGTAAAGGATTTCATTTCTCCTTTTCTTATGAAGCATAGTTTGGCTGGATATAAAATTCTGGGTTGAAAATTCTTTTCTTTAAGAATGTTGAATACTGGACCCCACTCTCTTCTGGCTTGTAGGGTTTCTGCAGAGAGATCTGCTGTTAGTCTGATGGGCTTCCCTTTGTGGGTAACCCGACCTTTCTCTCTGGCTGCCCTTAACACAAAACTGGGTGGTCATTTGGGCAGACACTGAGCTAGCTGCAGGAGTGTTTTTTATACCCCAGTGTCACCTGGAACGCCAGCAAGACAGAACCGTTTACACCCCTGAAAAGGGGGCTGAAGCCAGGGAGCCAAGTGGTCTAGCTCAGTGGATCCCACCCCCACGGAGCCCAGCAAGCTAAGATCCAATGGCTTGAAATCCTCGCTGCCAGCTCAGAAGTCTGAAGTTGACCTGGGATACTTGAGCTTGGTAGGGGGAGGGGCATCCACCATTACTGAGGCTTGAGTAGGCGGTTTTCCCCTCACAGTGTAAAACAAAGCCACCAGGAAGTTCGAACTAGGCAGCTTAGCAAAGTCGCTGTAGCCAGACTGTATCTCTAGATTCCTCCTCTCTAGATAGGGCATCTCTGAAAGAAAGGCAGCAGCCCCAGTCAGGGGCTTATAGATAAAACTCCCATCTCCCTGGGACAAAGCACCTGGGGGAAGGGGTAGCTATGGGAGCAGCTTCAGCAGACTTACTGCCTGGCAGCTCTGAAGAGAGCAGCAGATCTCCCAGCATAGTGCTTGAGCTCTGCTAAGGAACAGACTGCCTCCTCAGGTGGGTCCCTGACCCCTGTGCCTCCGGACTGGGAGACACCTCCCATCAGGGGTCGACAGATACCTCATACAAGAGAGCTCCAACTGGCATCTGGTAGGTGCCCCTCTGGGACGAAGCTTCCAGAGGAAGGAACAGGCAGCTGTTCTGCAGCCTTTGCTAGTGATACCCTGGCAAACAGGGTCTGGTATGGACCTCCAGCAAACTCCAGCAGACCTGCAGCAGAGGGGCCTGTTAGAAGGAAAGCTAACAAACAAAAGGAATAGCATCAACATCAACAAAAAGGACATCCACACAGAAACCCCATCCAAAGATCACCAACATCAAAAACCAAAGGTAGATAAATCCATGAAGATGAGGAAAAGCCAGCACAAAAAGGCTGAAAATTCCAAAAACCAGAATGTCTCTTCTACTTCAAAGGATCACAGCTCCTAGCCAGCAAGGGAATAAAACTGGACAGAGAATGAGTTTGATGCACTGACAGAAGGAGGCTTCAGAAGGTGGGTAATAAACTCCTCTGAGCTAAAGGAGCGTGTTCTAACCCAATGAAAGGAAGCTAAGAACCTTGAAAAAAGGTTAGAGGAATTGCTATCTAGAATAACCATTTTAGAGAAGAACATAAATGACCTATGTAGCTGAAAAACACAGCACAAGAACTTCATGAAGCATACACAAGTATCAATAGCCGAATTGATCAAGTGGAAGAAAGGATATCAGAGATGGAAGACCAACTTAATGAAATAAAGTGTGAAGACAAGATTAGAGAAAAACGAATGAAAAGGAATGAACAAAGCCTCCAAGAAATATGGGACTATGAGAAAGACCAAATCTACATTTGATTGGTGTACCTGAAAGTGACAGGGAGAATGGAACCAAGTTGGAAAACACTCTGCAGGATATTATCCAGGAGAATTTCCCCAACCTAGCAAGACAGGCCAACATTCAAACTCAGGAAATACAGAGAACACCACAAAGATACTCCTCGAAAAGAACAACCCAAGACTCATAATCATCAGATTCACCAAGGTTGAAATGAAGGAAAAAATGTTAAGGGCAGCCAGAGAGAAAGGTCGGGTTACCCACAAAGGGAAGCCCATCAGACTAACAGCAGATCTCTCTGCAGAAATCCTACAAGCCAGAAGAGTGGGGTCCAATATTCAACATTCTTAAAGAAAAGAATTTTCAACCCAGAATTTTATATCCAGCCAAACTATGCTTCATAAGAAAAGGAGAAATGAAATCCTTTACAGACAAGCAAATGCTGAGAGATTTTGTCACCACCAGGCCTGCCCTACAAGAGCTCCTGAAGAACACACTACACACGGAAAGGAAAAATCAGCATCAGCCACTACAAAAACGTACCAAATTGTAAAGACCATCAATACTATGAAGAAACTGCATCAACTAATGGGCAAAATAACCAGCTAGCATCATAATGATAGGATCAAATTCACACATAACAATATTAAGCTTAAATGTAAACAGGCTAAATGCCCCAATTAAAAGACACAGACTGGCAAACTGGCTAAAGGTCAAGACCCAACAGTGTGCTATATTCAGGAGACCCATCTCACGTGCAGAGACACACATAGGCTCAAAATAAAGGCATGGAGGAATATTTACAAGTAAATGGAAAGCAAAAAGAAGCAAGGGTTGCAATCCTAGTCTCTGATAAAACAGACTTTAAGGCAACAATGATCAAAAAAGACAAAGAAGGGCATCATTACGTAATGGTAAAGGGATCAATGCAACAAGAAGAGATAACTATCCCAAACATATATGCACCCAATATAGAAGCATCCAGATTCATAAAGCAAGTTCTTAGAGACCTACAAAGAGACATAGACTCCCATACAATAATAGTTGGAAACTTTTACACCCCACTGTCAATATTAGACAGATTAACGAGACAGAAAATTAACAAGGATATTCAGGATTTGAACTCAGCTCTGGACCAAGCAGACCTAATATACGTCTACAGAACTCTCAACCCCATACCGACAGAATATACAGTCTTCTCAGCACCACACCACACTTATTCTAAAATTGACCACATAATTGAAAGTAAAACACTCCTCAGCAAATGCAAAAGAACAGAAATCACAACAAACAGTCTCTCAGGCCACAGTGCAATCAAATTAGAACTCAGGAATAAGAAACTCACTCAAAATCGCACAACTGCATGGAAACTGAACAACCTGCTCCTGAATGACTACTGAGTAAATAATGAAATTAAGGCAAAAATAAATAAGTTTTTTGAAACCAATGAGAACAAAGACACAACTTACCCGTATCTCTGGGACACAGCTAAAGCAGTGTTTAGAGGGAAATTTATAGCACTAAATACCCAAAGGAGAAAGCAGGAAAAATCTAGAATTGACACCCTAACATCACAATTAAAGAACTAGAGAAGTGAGAGCAAACAAATTCAAAAGCCAGCAGAAGACAACAGATAACTAAGATCAGAGCAGAACTGAAGGAGTTAGAGACACCAAAAAATCCTTCAAAAAATCAATGAATCAAGGAGCTGGTTTTTGAAAAGATCAACAAAATAGCTAGACCACTAGCCAGACTAATAAAGAAGAAAAGAGAGGAGAATCAAATAGACACAATAAAAAATTATAAAGCAGATATCACCACTGATCCCACAGAAATACAAACTACCATCAGAGAATATTATAAACACCTCTACACAAATAAACTAGAAAATCTAGAAGAAACAGATAAATTCCTGGACACATACACCCTCCCAAGACTAAACCAGGAAGAAGTCAAATCCCTGAATAGAACAATAACAAGTTCTGAAATTGAGGCAGTAATTAATAGCCTATCAACCAAAATAAAGCCCAGGACCAGACAGATTCACAACCTAATTCTACCAGAGGTACAAAGAGGAGCTGGTACCATTCCAAACAATAGAAACAATATAAAAAGAGGGACTCCTCCCTAACTCATTTTGAATCCAGCATTATCCTGATACCAAAACCTGGCAGAGACACAACAAAAAAAGAAAATTTCAGGCCAATATCCCTGATGAACATCAATGCGAACATCCTCAATAAAATACTGGCAAACCGAATCCAGCAGCACATCAAAAAGCTTATCCACCACCATCAAGTCAGCATCATCCCTGGGATGCAAGGCTGGTTCAACATACGCAAATCAATAAACATAATCCATCACATAAACAGAACCAATGACAAAAACCACATGATTATCTCAATAGATGCAGAAAAGGCCTTCGACAAAATTCAACACCCTTTCATGCTAAAAACTCTCAATAAACTAGGTATTGATGGAACGTATCTCAAAATAGTAAGACCTATTCATGACACACCCACAACCAATATCATACTGAATGGACAAAAGCTGGAAGCATTCCCTTTGAAAACTGGCACAAGACAAGAAGGCCCTCTCTCACCACTCCTATTCAACATAGTATTGGAAGTTCTGGCCAGGGCAATCAGGCAAGAGAAAGAAATAAATGGTATTCAAATAGGAAGAGAGAGAGTCAAATTGTCTGTTTGCAGATGACATGATTGTATCTTTAGAAAACCTCATAAACTCAGCCCAAAATCTCCTTAAGCTGATAAGCAACTTCAGCAAAGTCTCAGGATACAAAATCAATGTGCAAAAATCACAAGCATTCCTATACACCAAGAAAAGACAAAAAGAGAGCCAAATCATGAGTGAACTCCCATTCACAATTGCTTCAAAGAGAATAAAATACCTAGAAATACAACTTACAAGGGATGTGAAGGACCTCTTCAAGAACTACAAACCACTGCTCAAGGAAATAAGAGAGAACACAAACAAATGGAAAAACATTCCATGCTCATGGATAGGAAGAATCAATATCCTGAAAATGGCCATACCTGCCCAAAGTAATTTATAGATTCAATGCTGTCCCCATCAAGCTACCATTGACTTTCTTCACAGGAAAAAAACTACTTTAAATTTCATATGGAACCAAAAAAGAGTTTGTATAGCCAAGACAATCCCAAGCAAAAAGAACAAAGCTGGAGGCATCACGCTACCTGACTTTAAACTATACTACAATGCTATAGTAACCAACACAGCATGGTGCTGGTACCAAAACAGAGATATAGACCAATGGAACAGAACAGAGGCCTCAGAAATAACGCCACACATCTACAACCATCTGATCTTTGACAAACCTGACAAAAACAAGCCATAGGGAAAGGATTCCCTATTTAATAAATGGTGTTGGGAAAACTGGCTAGCCATATGCAGAAAACTGAAATTGGGTTCTCACTCATAGGTGGGAATTGAACAATGAGAACACTTGGACACAGGGTGGGGAACATCACACACCAGGGCCTGTCATGGAGTAGGGGAAGAGGGGAGGGATAGCATTAGGAGATATACCTAATGTAAATGACAAGTTAACAGGTGAAGCATACCAACATGGCACATGTATACATATGTAACAAACCTGCATGTTGTGCACATGTACCCTAGAACTTAAAGTATAATAATAATAAATAAATAAACATAAAAATAAAATTAAAAAAAAGAAAACTGAAATTGGACCCCTTCCTTACACCTTATACAAAAGTTAACTCAAGATGGATTAAAGACTTAGACGTAAGACCTAAAACCATAAAAACCCTAGAAGAAAACCCAGGCAATACCATTCAGGACATAGGCATGAGCAAAGACTTCATGACTAAAACACCAAAAGCAATGGCAATAAAAGCAAAAATTGACAAATGGGATCTAATTAAACTAAAGAACTTATGCACAGCAAAAGAAACTATCATCAGAGTGAACAGGCAACCTACAGAATGGGAGAAAATTTTTGCAATCTACTCATCTGACAGAGGGCTAATATCCAGAATCTACAAGGAACTTAAACAAATTTACAAGAAAAAAAACAAACAACCCCATCAAAAAGTGGGCAAAGGATATGAATAAAAGAAGACATTTATGCAGCCAACAAACATATGAAAAAAAGCTTATCATCACTGGTCATTAGAAAAATGCAAATCAAAACCACAATGAGATACCATCTCATGCCAGTTAGAATGGCAATGATTAAAAAGTCAGGTAACAACAGATGCTGGAGAGGATGTGGAGAAATAGGAATGCTTTTACACTGTTGGTGGGAGTGTCAATTAGTTCAATCATCGTGGAAGACAGTGTGATGATTCCTCAAAGATCTAGAACCAGAAATACCATTTGGCCCAGCAATCCCATTACTGGGTATATACCCAAAGGATTATAAATCATTCTACTATAAAGACACATGCACACATATGTTTATTGCAGCACTGTTCACAGTAGCAAAGACTTGGAACCAACCCAAATGTCCATCAATGATAGACTGGATAAAGAAAATGTGGCACATATACACCATGGAATTCTATGCAGCCATAAAAAGTGATGAGTTCATGTCCTTTGCAGGGACACGGATGAAGCTGGAAACCATCATTCTCAGCAAACTAACACAAGAACAGAAAACCAAACACTGCATGTTCTCGCTCATAAGTGGGAGTTGAACAATGAGAACACATGGACACAGGGAGAGGAACATCACACACTGGGGCCTGTCAGGGGGTGGGGGACTAAGGGAGGGATAGCATTAGGAGAAATACTTAATGTAGATGACGGGTTGATGGGTGCAGCAAACCACTATGGCACGCATATACCTATGTACTATGTAACAAACCTGCAGGTTTTGCACATATGCCCCAGAACTTAAAGTATAATTTAAAAAATAAAAATAAATAAAATAATTAGAACAAAGTACAGCAGTATAGAGGATTAGGTAGTAATCAATAGGAACAGACAAATCTAATATTGAAATAGAATAATAGATCCAGAAATTAATTCCAAAGTCCTATTTATGGTTCTTTAACCTGTCCTTGATATTAGCTTGCAATTAGCTCCATCAAGAGATAGTATCCAACGTAAAATGGGCTTACCAATTTCTTGCTTCTCATGCTGCTTTTATATCTCTCTTCTTTCACATTCTTGGAGTCCGCAACAACAGGGCAGAGGCTGAAGGGCACAGATCTTTTGTGTCATATGGCTTGGCCTCCACTGAAGTAGGTAAGGGTGACCATCCCTGGTATGGCAAGACAGGTCTGGGCAGGCCAGTCTGGCTCTCCTGCCTGGCTTCCTAGGAATAATTGGGCAATTACTCTGTACCAGGCGGGGTTCTGAATGCTTCCACGTCCCAGTTTCGATCACTTCTGCAAGGTGACCCAGCTAGGAAAGATGTGACTCCGGCCACTCTGGCCTCCAGGACTCCCCTCCTCTTCTGACCTCTCGTCAGCCTGCTGTATTAGCCGGGCCGCCCTTCCCATGTTGACCTCCTCCCATATCTGCGCATTGGCCTCACAGGCAGCGTCATGAAGCTGCCATCATCCCTGTCCCCCTTTGGTTCAGGCCACAGGGATGCCTGGAGCTGGGAACGGCCCTGCGTAGCACTGACTGCAGAGTCTTCAGTGCATGTGTGTCTCTGTTTCCTTTAACTGTGAGCGCCTAAGGAGGGGCCTTCCATCTGCTAGTTTATCCCTGGAATGTATCTCAATGCTTGGCAGAGGATAAGCATTACATGTTGGATACATTAATTGATCCTAAGATTCTAAGCACTAAATTTTACGAGAAGTAGCAAAAATGACCTGAATATAGTCGCACTGTATCTTTTCAATGATCCAAACAGCTGACTCCCTGGGCTTACGTCTTCATAACGCTGGAACCCCCTCCCGCCCCCTTTGTTCCTCTCCCTTTTGCAGCCGATGGGATCAGAGAGGATGGAGATGCGGAAGCGGCAGATGCCCGCCGCCCAGGATGCACCAGGCGCCGCCCCAGGCCAGCCCGGAGCGGGGAGTCGCGGGTCCAACGCATGCTGCTTCTGCTGGTGCTGCTGTTGTAGCTGCTCGTGGTAAGGTTTGGGGCTTTTTAATTAATGTGCTCCTGACTGGGAAGTGTAATGTGCTTCTGACTGGGAAGAGGCACCCCCGAATAGCGGTGGCAGCTTATGGTTAATTCAATAAGTGTTTTTTAAGCAACTACTATATGCCTGACACAGAGGGACACCCCAGAAATAACAGCAGGCTGCATCTGTCTAGCTCTCAAGGGGTTTACACTCAGATCCCTCAGATCAAGCCAACGTGTGTTAAACAACTAAAGAACAACCTCAGGTGGTTCACGATTGACTATCAACATTTGGGCAGAAATAGAAAGAATTGGACTCGGGGCACTCCTCTGGTAATGAAGGCTTAGGATCTAAGATAGGTCTTAAAGGTTAGGGCGATGAAGTAGAGGGAGCCTGGATTTTACCTTCTGCTGCTTCCATTTCATAAATTTTGTTTTGTTATAAAGAGAAATGTCAAAATATGTGTTTTAAATGAGACAAATATTAAAATATATGCTAACTTACCGGGTAGAGGAAGATGCACAGACAGTCATTGCTTTAAAAAGGAAAGAAACGACTTGAATGTAAAACATCTGTGACCCTTTGAGTAGCTGTTAAAGGTCTGGAGAAAAGGAGATAATTTACACCTAAAAATCATGGGAACTTTAGGTTACATCTTTGGAATCTCGGATATGAAAAGTGCTTATTGCCAGCCAAGTTTGTGAACCACTTTCAGCAATCGAATCATCCTAAATTTATGTAGGCTTGGCAATAAGTTAGACCAAGCCCTCTGTCCGGTAGAAAAGAAGAAAAACTGATAATGGACTGATCACAAACCGCGATATGGAACTAACAGAACTGATCCCTGGGGAGGAGACTGGAGGTTGAAAATGAAATGCCCAGGGAAGTTTGGTGGCTCCTGCCCAACTCAGGCTAGTATTCATTTCCAAGAAGTTCCAATCTGGTGGAACGGACACAGCAATAGAACATCCACCAGGGGGATCCCAATACCGATGGTCTCTTTATTCCCACAGCAAGAGGAAACATGTGGCCATGGGGCTGACAAGAGCTAGGCAGTGTCAAGGTGAGACTTCAGCCCCTGGTAGGAATCTGGACAGCTCTGCAGGAAGCCAGAGGAGAGGCGCTGCTGGTGGGCAGAGGAAACATGTGGGTGTCCAGGGCCTGCCCTAAAGGAGGAAGACACCAGTGATGGCCAGACTGCGTTTAGGGGCCTATATTCTCACTCTGCCAGTAGGTCTTAGTGCGGAAATGAGACCATCCTCCTAGAGATGTGCAGGATGTCCGGGTGCAGGTGAGACTCCAGCTGACATTCAAACCTTCCCTTCCCTCCTTTCTCCGCTGCCTCACGCAGGGTGTGGGAGGTGGCTGACATGCTGACCTTAACAATATATTGTCCCAGGATAGTGTAAGGCTAGAGGGCGGGGCAGGTCCCAGAGCAGGCTCCTCCTACAGGTAACAAGTAGGACGAATAAAATAAGTATCTGTACCTAAGACACTATCACCACCATCATAGCCAACACTTCTGTAGCACTTAGGTGTGTGTAGAAGAGACAATAGAGCAATGTCTTCAAAGTGCTGGAGAAAAGTAACTGAAAACTTAGTCAAACCATAATTCAAGAGTATGGGTAAAATAAGACATTCTCAGACATATGAAGGCCAACTGAGTTTACTGCCTGCAAACCTAAAAGAACCGAAGAAAGGGCCTACTTCAGAGGAAAAAAAGGGAACCCAGAGGAAAGACTCAGGAAACAAGTAACAATCATAGATACAACGGTGTCAAATATTGATATAAAATGTGGCAATGAATTTTGTGTTAAGTGTGAAATCAAAGCTGTAAACAATCTCATGTCAATGACATACAAATCAAATAATTCAGACTTTTTCTTAGAAAAAATTATTATAAGAAAATTCTTTCAAAAGTAATGTTATTCATAATTAGTCCAAAAGTACACCCTATAGTTTTAACATCAGTGAAAGACAATAAATCTAGAAAACCTTACCAACACATGACAAAAGTGACATCAGCAAAGGAGAAAATGAACTATTCAGTAAATAGCAGGATACTTGGTATTTGGGTACCAACTCATCCCCACTGATAGGACTTTCTCAGTTTTAGTACTGAAAGTTCCCACAGCCCAGAAAACCTGAAAACCCTAGGCAAACCAGGAAAATTGGTCATCCTGCTTGGTATTCAAATATATAAAAATGTATTTATATTCCTACATAGCACTATATACAAAAATCAATTCCCACCTTAAAAAAAAAGATCAGCTGGGTGCAGTGGCTCACGCCTATAATCCCAGCACTTTGGGAGGCCGACGTAGGAGGATCACGAGGCGGGCCGATCAAGAGATCGAGACCATCCTGGCCAACATGGTGAAAACCCATCTCTACCAAAAATACAAAAATTAGCCAGGCACAGTGGCAGGCATCTGTAATCCCAGCTACTCAGGAAGCTGAGGCAGGAGAATTACTTGAATCCAGGGGGCAGAGGTTGCAGTGAGCCAAGATCACGCCACTGTACTCCAGCCTGGGCGACAGAGTGAGACTCCATCTCAAAAAAAAAAAAAAAGGAATGAGTGGCCTGGTGCAGTGGCTCATGCCTGTAATCCCAGCACTTTGGGAAGCCAAGGTAGGCGGATCACCTGAGGTCGGGAGTTCGGGACCAGCCTGGTCAACATGGTGAAACCCCATCTATACTAAAAAAAATACAAAAAATTAGCCACGTGTGGTGGTGCATGCCTGTAATCCCAGCTACTTGGGAGGCTGAGGCAGGAGAATCACTTGAACCCAGGAGACAGAGGCAGCAATGAGCTGAGATCGCACCATTGCACTCCAGCCTGGGCAACAAGAGCGAAACTCTGTATCAAAAAAAAAAAAGGAATGAAGTCTTGATACCACCAAAATACAGCATGAACTGTGAAAACATTGTGCTAAGTGAAAGAAGCTAGATACAAAAGACCACGTATTTTATTATTCCACTTACATGAAATGTCCAGAATAGGTAAATCCATAGAGACAGAAAGTAGATTAGCAATTGCCTAGGAATAAGGAAGATAGAGTTACTGCTAATGTGTACAGAGTTCCTTCTGGGGATGATGAAATGTTCTAAAATCATGGCAATAGTTACACCACTCTGTAAATATACTAAAAGCCATGGAATTATACGGTTCAATTTGGCAACTTGTATAGTGTGCAACTTATATCTTTTTTTTTTTTTTTTGAGATGGAATCTCGCTCTATCGCCCAGGCTGGAGTGCAGTGGTGTGATCTCGGCTCACTGCAACTTAAGCCTCCCAGGTTCCAGCAATTCTCCTGCCTCAGCCTCCCAAGTAGCTGGGATTATAGGCATGCACCACCATGCCCAGCTAATTTTTGTATTTTTAGTAGAGATGGGGTTTCACCATGTTGGCCAGACTGGTCTCGAACTCCTGACCCCAGGTGATCTGCCCTCCTCGGCCTTCCAACGTGCTGGGATTACAGGTGTGAGTCATCAGGCCGGCCAAATTATATCTTAATAAAGCTATTTTTAAAATATGTTTAACAAAAGATACCAAAAATAAAATGAAAAGATAAAACATACTCAGATAAGATAGTTACAATGCAATTAACAAATAATTCATATCCAGGATAAAGAACATTAAAATACATTAATAAATAACAACCAAAAGAGTAAGCAAATGAAATGGAACAGAAAATAATCTGCTTGTATTTCCTACCAACAAGGATCAGAAAAATGAAAGTTAAATATACACCCTTTTAAAACCTATACCTGGCAGATCACCTGAGCCCAGGAGCTCGAGATCAGCCTGGGAAACATGGTGAAACACCATCTTTACAAAAAACACAAAAATTGGCCGGGCGCAGTGGCTCACGCCTGTAATCTCAGCACTTTGGGAGGCCGAGGCAGGTGGATCACCTGAGGTCGGGAGTTCGAGACCAGCCGTACCAACATGGAGAAAACTCTTCTCTACTAAAAATACAAAATTAGCCAGGCATGGTGGCGCATGCCCATACTCCCAGCTACTCAGGAGGCTGAGGCAGGAGAATTGCTTGAACCTGGGAGGTGGAGGTTTCGGTGAGCTGAGATTGCACCATTGCACTTCAGCCTGGGCAAGAAGAGCAAAACTCCATCTCGAAAAATAAATAAATAAAAAATAAAACACAAAAACTAGCCAGGCATGGTGGCACACACCTGTAGTCCCAGCTACTCAGGAGGCTGAGGTGGGAGGATCGCTTGAGCCCAAGGAGGTTGAGGCTGCAGTGAACTGATTGTGCCATTGCACTCCAGTGTGTGTAACAGAGTGAGACTCTGTCTGAAAAACTAAAACAAAAAAATGAAAAGAAAAACCTATACCCTGGAAAAACTTCTCACACCCCTGCAAAAAAAGGAGACATGTATGAGAGGATTCACTACAGCATTCATCTGAGTGAGAAAATTTTAAAATGGTTCTAAAGGGCATAGACAGGAGAATGGATGAATATATTGTGGTATAGTTATACAATCCACTACCATACAGCATTTAAATTCATATACTAGAAAAACAAAACTAAACAAATAAATAAGTTAGGCGTGGTGGCTCACGCCTGTAATCCCAGCACTTTGGGAGGCCAAGGCAGAAAGATTGTTTGAGCCCAGGAGTTCGAGACCAGCTGGGGCAACATAGCGAGACCATGTCTCCACTAAAAAAAAAAAAAAAAAAAAAAGTTAGCCAGGCATGGTGGCATGTGCCTGTAGTCCCAGCTACTCTAGAAGCTGAGGTGGAAGGATCACTTGAACCCAGGAGTTCAAGGCTGCAGTGAGCCATGATCATGCTACTGCACTCCAGCCTGGGCAACAGAGTGAGACCTTGTCTCAGAAATAAATAAATTCATATGCTAGAGGGAAAAAAAACAAATTATAAAGCAATACATGTTACATAATTACATTTATACTATGTTTAGAAATATGTTTATGAATATAATATAGTAGCGTAATTATGAATTGGAATGGTAAACAGTAAGTTAAAAATGGTGGCTGTCTCTAGGGTAAAGAGAGGAAGAAATGAGATGGGGAAAAGTACACAGCAAACTACAACTGTTTTAATAGTGAATTTCATTGTTTTTTTTTCACCACACTTTTGAGATTTATCCCTATTAATATACATAGTCAAGTCAATTTTCAAGAAAGGTAAATGGAAATTTGTTTTCTAAGTGCTTGTGAATTTTTCTCAACATTTTGTTGTAAGGCCTTCTGGTATTTAGTGTTATAAGGGAAGGCATGCTGATTCTTGTTCACTTGAATATAAAGTTTTCTTCCTTTCTAGTAAGTTTTCTCTTTATCACTCAAAATTTTACCAAAATATATCTGGCCATGGGTCTTCTTTTACTGAAACTTCCTAAAACACAGCGAGCAACTGTCTTGGCTACTATAGACATCTTCTAGTTCTGCTGTAACAGTAACAGTGGACTGAGGTAAAGAAAACTTCACAAAAAAAAATTCTTCTCTTTTTCAAAAACATATTGTCTCTTTAAAACATTCTTACTTGAAATGAGGGAAAAAGTGTAACAAAGCTTAAATAAGTTTGCATTATTTAGTTTGCAGTACAGCTTCTGGTTCTCTGAGGAATCTCCTGTCAAATTCATCTCTTTTTTTCTCTGCTTTTTCATACCCGCTGAGCAGTAATGTGTTCTGCTTACAAAAGAAGCCTCGGAAGTCATGCAGAGAGCATACCACTCAGATGCCTCTCAAGTTTTTTTTGGTTGGATTTTTTTTTAAAGAAGCCATTATTTACTGAAACTATTTAGCCCTGACATCATGAAAGAAAGAAGTCAAAAGGGTTCCTGCATTTCTAATGATTTTGCCTTTAAAGAAAAATAGAGCTACACACACACACACACTGAAAATTTATAAAACAGTTGTGCTAAAAACAGGCTGAAAAACTTTTATAAATTAAAGAGTGTTAAGAAAAGATATAATAAAGAATATAGAAAATACAGTAGCAACAAGATAAAGAAAACCCAAATTGTCAGTGATAAAATCCATTTTTATGTTGATGGGATGCTGAAAGCATTCCTGCAAAAATCATGAATAAGGCAAAATGTCCACAATCTCTACTACTATTTAACAATGTATTTGGACAGGCGCGATGGCTCATGCCTGTAATCCCAACACTTTGGGAGGCCGAGGCGGGCAGATCACAAGGTCAGGAATTCAAGACCAGCGGGACCAACATAGTGAAACCCCGTCTCTACTAAAAATACAAAAATTAGCCGGGCGTGGTGGTGCATGCCTGTAATCCCAGCTACTCAGGAGGCTGAGGGAGGAGAATCGCTTAAACCCAGGAGGCGGAGGTTGTAGTGAGCTGAGATCACACCACTGCACTCCAGCCTGGGCGACAGAGTGAGACCCCGTCTCAAAAAAAAAAAAAAGTATTTTAGGTGTTAGCTAATTAGACAAGAAAATTAGAGGCCTGAGAATTGGAAATAAAGAGGTAAAATTCTTCCTATTTGCAGATGAAACCCAAAGAGAATTATAGCTATAACTGATACAAATACAGAACAATTCAGAAATAAGAAGCATATAAAATTATCATTAAAATAATATTCTTTAGGCCTCAGATCTTAAAATAAAGATCACTTCCATTTCAATAATAAAATGCAAATAAATCAATTTAGAAATAGTCAAAAGATCTGAATACACATCTCTCCAAAGAACATGTACAAATAGCTAGTAAATGCATGAAAAGATGTTCCACATCAGTAGTCATTAGCAAGATGCAAATCAAAACCACAATGAAATACCACTTCTCACCCACTTATGAAGCTAGAATAAAAAAGACAACAGTAACTGTTGGCAAGGACACGGAGAAATTGGATCTCTCAAATATTACCATGTGAAATGGTGCAATTGCTTTGTAAAACAGTTTGGGAGTTCCTCAAAATGTTAAAACTCAAGTTACCATATGACTCAGCAGTTCTACTCCGAGGTTTCTACTTGAAACACAAATATATGTTCGCACGTACTTGCACAGGAATGTGCATAGCAGCATGATTCATGCAGCCAAAATGTGGAAACAACCCGAATGTCTATCTGCTGATGAATGGACAAACGAAATGTGATGTGTCTATCCAAACAATGAGATATTATTCAACTGGAAAAAGAAATGAAGTGCCGATACATGCTACGGCATGGGTTAAGTGCAAAAACATTACGCCAAGTGAAAGGAGACAGCCAGCAAAGATCACATATGGTATGCTCCAGAACGGACAAATCTATAGAGACAGGAAGCGGACTCGTGCTTGCCTAGGGCCGGTAGAGTGGGAAGATACAGGTGATAAGCAGTGACTACTTACTGGTGGGGTTTCTTTTGGGGGTGATGACAATGTTCTGGAATTAGATGGTAGGGATGGTTGCACAACTTTGTGAGTATACTAAAAACCACTGAATTGTACACTTTAAACAGATAAACTTGACGTCATATGAATGATAGCTCAATAAAGTGATTAAGAAAGTGGCTGGGCACGGTGGTTCATGCCTGTAATCCCAGCACTTTGGGAGGTCCAGGTGGGTGGATCACTTGAGGTTAGGAGTTTGAAACCAGCCCAGCCAACATGGTGAAACCAAATACAAAAATTAGCCGGGCATGCTGGCACATGCCTGTAGTCCCAGCTACTCAGGAGACTGAGGCACAAGAATCGCTTGGTTGCAGTGAGCTGAGATTGCACCACAGCACTGCAGCCTGGGCAGCACAGCAAGACTTCGTCTCAAAAAAAAAAAAAAATAGCATTCATATTACAACAATAACCAGTTAGAAGATGAGATAAAAGTACAAATTCCATTTACGATAACAACAAAAATACTTGGAATAAGTTTATAGACAAATGTATAGAATGTGTATAAGAAAAACTCTTTAGAGAAATACAATAGATTTTGATTATGCACTTTCTTAGTTTTCTCTACTACTTTTGTATATGTGCCTGTAAATATATGAAGCCTCCATTTTGACTGGAAACAAAGCCTAGAGGATGTATACTTTTTAAGATGCAGAAAATGAAATGAAACCCCAAAACATTCCTGACAGTCTTACTTTTTTACGATTTTCATTTTTTTAATTTTTGTATTGAATACAGACAGGGTCTCACTATGATGCCCAGGCTGGTCTTAAACTCCTGGCCTCAAGTGATCCTCCTGCCTTGGCCTCCCAAAGTGCTGGGGTTACAGGCATGAGCCACCGCACCCAACCCTTTTTTACTATTTTCTAATGAATGTTTTTATTTAAAAAATCATTATTCTAAGTATAATTGAACACAATAATTTCTAACTCTTTCTCAATAGTAGATACCACAATGTTATAAATAATTTCTATTTCTAGTACCTTATTGTCACACTTTTGGTTTGCTTGGGAAAACTAACTGGGGTCATTTTTTTTTCCAAGTAGAGGAAGAAATTCTATTAATACTTGGGGATCTGAAGTTCCTTTAAAATATTTGTAAAAAATCTTTTCTTGGCAGGGACTGAGCTGTCAACATGTGAATGTCTTTTTTTTTGCAGTCTCACTGTTAGAAACCAGGAAGATCAGAGGCCCACAATAGCTTCCCACGAACTCAGAGCAGATCTTCCAACCTGGGAAGAAAGGTGAAATCACACGTTTTTTTTACCTCACTAAACTAACAGAAATACTAACCTCTTTCTTTTCTTTGCCTTGTATGTTTCAACAGAACACACACTTTCTCTAACTACAATTTAGTAACATCCAATCATTATGTGGCCTCACATTCCTCCCCTGCAGAATTCCATTCATCGTGTGACAGGGAGAGAAATCAGTTCCATTATTAGTCTAATCCCTTTGCTAACTGCAAATACAAATAGATGCTTCCTAACAAAACATATTATGTTATTTTATTTTTATATAATATACTTTTAAAAATAAAAGTATATAATTTTATATAAGATATAGTATATATGTATATATACTATATATGATATAGTATATATATTTAAATATACTATATGTAAGATATAGTATATATATTTATATACACTAGATATATACTATAGTATATATATACACTAGATATATACTATAGTATATATATACACTAGATATATACTATAGTATATATATACACTAGATATATACTATAGTATATATATACACTAGATATATACTATAGTATATATATACACTAGATATATACTATATATATACTAGATATATACTATAGTATATATATACTAGATATATGCTATAGCATATATATTTATATATACTAGATATATGCTATAGCATATATATATACTAGATATATGCTATAGCGTATATATATACTAGGTATATGCTATAGCGTATATATATACTAGGTATATGCTATAGCGTATATATATACTAGGTATATGCTATAGCGTATATATATACTAGGTATATGCTATAGCGTATATATATACTAGGTATATGCTATAGCGTATATATATACTAGATATATGCTATAGTGTATATATATACTAGATATATGCTATAGTGTATATATATACTAGATATATGCTATAGTATATATATACTAGATATATGCTATAGTATATATATTTATATATGCTATAGTATATATATTTACATATGCTATATACTATAGTATATATATTTACATATGCTATATACTATAGTATATATATTTACATATGCTATATACTATAGTATATATATTTACATATGCTATATACTATAGTATATATATTTACATATGCTATATATTATAGTATATATATTTACATATGCTATATACTATAGTATATATATTTACATATGCTATATACTATATATATTTACATATGCTATATACTATATATATTTACATATGCTATATACTATATATATTTACATATGCTATATACTATATATATTTACATATGCTATATACTATAGTATATATATTTACATATGCTATATACTATATATATTTACATATGCTATATACTATAGTATATATATTTACATATGCTATATACTATAGTATATATATTTACATATGCTATATACTATAGTATATATATTTATATATACTAGCTATATACTATAGTATATATATTTATATATATATTTATATATATTTATATATATTATATAAGATATATATTTATATATACTATATATAAGATAAAGTATATATATTTATTGGTCATTTACAAAAACTTGGATTTAAACATTTGAAAATATATATCCTTCTCAAGCAAACATGAAACAGTTATATTTTAAAAATAAAAGTATATTATATAATATACGGTGGCTGGGCACGGTGGCTCACACCTGTAATCCCAGCACTTTGGAAGGTCGAAGCGTGTGGATCACCTGAGGTCAGGAGTTTGAGACCAGCCTGGCCAACCTGGTGAAACCCCTTTTCTATTAAAATATAAAAATTAGCGGGGCGTGGTGGCACACGCCTGTAATCCCAGCTGTTTGGAAGGCTGAGGCAGGGAGAATTGCTTGAACACCAGAGGCAGAGGTTACAGTGAGCCAAGATTGCACCACTGCACCCCAGCCTAGGAGACAGAGCAAGACTCCGTCTCAATCAATCAACCAATCAATCAATCAAGGGAGAGGGAGAAAGAAAAAGCTATAGATGCTTGCCAAAAATTAAATGGTATATAAGTAAAGAAAGTGATCTAACCTCTAAGAGAATAAACACTGTTAACACATTTCTTTTTTTTTTAAGATGGAGTCTAGCTCTGTCACCCAGGCTGGAGTACAGTGGTGCAATCTTGACTCACTGCAACCTCCGCCTCCTGGGTTCAAGCGATTCTCATGCCTCAGCCTCCCAAGTAACTGGGATTACAGGCGCCCACCACCATGCCCAGCTAATTTTTGTATTTTTAGTAGAGATGGGGTTTCGCCATGTTGCCCAGGCTGGTCTCGAACTCCTGACCTCAGGTGATCCGCCCACCTCGTTCTCCCAAAGTGCTAGGATTACAAGTGTGAGCCACTGCGCCCAGCGTGTTAACACATTTCTTTAAAAAATGACCTGGAGGATTTGAAAAGAAATAGAAGTTTTAAAAATGAAATATTATTGTTCAAATTTTTAAAAAATTGATGATTGAAATAGATTAGATACAACTAAATAAACAATTAGTGAACCTGAAGGTATCCAAAAAGACCCACGTAACAAGGAGATTGAAACACAGTTTGAGTTTCCCTTATCCAAAATGCTTGGAACTAGAAATGTTTCAGATTTCAGATTTTTTCAGATTTCAGAATATTTGCATTATACTTACCAGTCGAACATCCCAAATCCAAAAATTCAAATATTCCATTGAGCATTTCCTTTGAGTGTCATGTCAATGCTCAAAAAGTTTCAGATATTGGAGCAATATGGATTTTAGATTTTTGAATTTTGGATGTTCAACCTATATAAAAAATAAGTTAAAATAAATGGAGGATAGAATGATAAGAATTGACATTAATCTTTTTTTTTTTTTTCTAGACAGGATCTCATTCTGTCACCCAGGCTGGCATGCAGCGGCACAATCTTGGCTCACTGCAACCTCTGCCTCCTGTGTTCAAGTGATTCTCCTGCCTCAGCCTCCCGAGTACCTGGGACTACAGGCATGGGCCACCACACTCGGCTAATTTTTCTGTTTTTAGTAGAGACGGGGTTTCACCGTGTTGCCCAGGTCGGTCTCAAACTCCTGAGCTCAAGTGATCTGTCCACCTCAGCCTCCCAAAGTGCTGGGATTACAGGCCAGAGTCTGTTTTTATCCACTAATCTATACTTCTTCCTCATACTAGCAGGAAACAAAATAGACTTAAAAAAAATTTTAAAGCACTTTAGGGACAGTGCAAGTCACTACTAGAACATTAAAGGATTTAGCTTACTAGGAAAGTGTAACAACTTGTATGTACCTAATAAAATAATCTCAAACATAAAAAGCAAAAATTGCTAGAGCAAGACATTTACAAATCTGCTAACGATAGAGGGAGATTGCCACATTCCTTTCTTAGTTACTGGTATTTCTAACAGATAGAAATTTTAGACAAATTATAGAAATTTGGGCCAGGCACAGTGGCTCATGCCTGTAGTCCCAGCAGTTTGGGAGACCAAGGATGGGGGAAAGCTTGAGTCCAGGAGTTTGAGACCAGCCTGAGCAACATGGCAAAATCTCATCTCTACAAAAAAATACAAAAAAAATTAGCTGGCTATGATGGTGCGTGCCTGCAGTCCCAGCTACTCTAGAGGCTGAGGTAGGAGAGTCAGTTGAGCCCAGGAGGTCGAGGCTGCAGTGAGCCATGATCACACCACTACACTCCAGCATGGGCAACACAGTGATACCCTCTATCAGAAAAAAAGAAAAAAAAAAAAAAAAAACGAGGAGAAATTAATTAATAAGCTATATTTATTGGTCATTTCCAAAAACTTGGATTTAAACATTTGAAAATATATATCCTTCTCAAGCAAACATGAAACAGTTATGACAACTGACCAAGCATTACCTTATAAAGTATCTCAATAAATTTCAAGGAACATAATTAATCAAACTGTATTGACACCAATACAATTCAAATAGAAGTTAGAAATTAAAAAATAAAGCCAAGCACTGTGGCACATGCCTGTGATCCCAGAACTCTGGGAGGCCGAGGCAGGTGGATCACCTGAGGTAAGGAGTTTGAGGCCAGCCTGGCCAACACGGTGAAACCCCGTCTCTACTAAAAATACAAAAATCAGCTGGGGGTGGTGGCACGCACCTGTAATCCCAGCTAGTCAGGAGGCTGAGGCAGGAGAATCGCTTGAACCTGGGAGGCGGAGGTTGCAGTGAGCCGAGATCGTGCCACTGCACACCAGCCTGGGCAATAGAGAAAGACTAAAAAAAAAGAAATTAAAAAGTAAACTAAAAATCCTCGTATGTTTGACATTTATTTTATTTTATTTTATTTTACCTTATTATTTTTTTTTTGAGATAGAGTCTTACTCTGTCACCCAGGCTGGAGTGCAGTGGTGCAATCTCGGCTCACCACAACATCTGCCTCCCGGGTTCAAGTGATTCTCCTGCCTCAGCCTCCCAAGTAGCTGGGATTACAGGCAATGCCACCATGCCCAGCTAATTTTTTTTTTTTTCTGAGACAGAGTATTGCAGAGGTTGTGGTGAACTGAGATGACACCACTGCACACCAGCCTGGGCAACAGAGCAATACTCTGTCTCAAAAAATAAAAATAAAAAAGAAACTTAATGTTGGGTGGAAAAAGCAAGTTGCAGAAGACAACATACAGTCAACCATTTTGATAAAATTAAAAAAAAAAAACTGGCTGGGCACAGTGGCTCACACCTATAATCCCAGCACTTTGGGAGGCCAAGGTGGGCGGATCACCCGAGGTCAGGAGTTCCAGACCAGCCTGGCCAATATGGTGAAATCCCATCTCTACTAAAAATACAAAAAATTACCCGGGTGTGGTGGTGAGCACCTGTAATCCCAGATACTTGGGAGGCTGAGGCAGGAGAATCACTTGAACCCAGAAGGCGAAGGTTGCAGTGAGCCGAGATCGTGCCATTTGCACTCCAGCCTGGGCAACAAAGAGAGACTCTGTCTCAAGAAAATAAAATAAAGAAATAAAAACTAAAGACTACATTTTTCAGGATTACATACATACATTTGAAACTATGGAAACAAGATAAAAGAGATATTAAGGATCATTATTAAGCTGTTTTCTGATCTCAATATAATTATGACAGAAGTAAGAATTAACTCAAAGGGGTAAGCCCAAAATCAAGTATAGCAGTTCCCTAGAGGACGAAGCCAGGAGACAGTAGCAAGTAGAAGTAGAAGGAAAATAAATGCAACATTATCATTCTGGTTCTTAAGGAAAATGGTGCATTCATAAGTGTTCATTTACACTGGAGACTTGGAAAGGTGGATGGGAGGGTGGGAGATAGGTAAGGGATGACAAATTACCTAATGAGTACAATGTACACTATCCCATTGATGGCTACACTAAAAACACAGGCTTCACCACTGTGCAATATATCCATGTAACAAAAGTGCACTTGCACCCCCTAATTATATTTTTTAAATGTTTATAATTTTTTTATAAAGTGAGCCAGACGCAGTGGCTCACACCTGTAATCCCAGCACTCTGGGAGGCCAAGGTGGGCGGATCGCTTGAGCCCAAGAGTTTGAGACCAGCCTAGGCAACATAGTAAGACCTGACTCTACAAAGAATACAAAAAGTTAGCTGGGCGTGGTGGCACGTGCCTGTAGTCCCTGCTACTTGGGAGGCCAAGGAGAGAGAATCATATGAGCCTAGTAAGTCGAGGCTTCAGTAAGCTGTGATCATCACACCACTGCACTCTAGCCTCAGCAACAAAGCGAGACTGTCTCAAAAAAAAAAAAGTGTTTTGTTGTCACCTTTGAACAGTACAGCGGTGGCATTTATAACTTGCATTTATATTACATATATTCTCTTTCTCAAATATTACGTAATTTTAAAATATATTAAACAGACACTTGCTCTATTGTTCTAGAGGTTTAATGTTGTCAAATCTGACTTAGTTCTGTCGTAGTACAGAACTCATCACAGATGATTAGGAAGTTTTGGGTCAGATGGTTGTAGGATTTTTCTTTACATTTACAGTTTTTAAAATATTTCAAGATGTGCCCATTTGTAAACAAGCATGTTCTTAGTTATTCTAGCAACTTGGTTTGCAAGCCTTTTGGTACGCAATCCAGCAAAAAATTTGAAAGTATCATATTCATGTGTTTTTCCCAAAGGTTTGAGGAAATGAGAACAGTTCTTTCCCTTCCTAAAAGGGCCTAAATGCATATATTTTTCATTCTTGGAGGAGGAAAAGATATGTTTCTAATGATGAAATTCCAATTAACTACCACTAACAGTTCCCTTTTGCCCCCTCTCTTTTGGTCTCCACGAAGCCCTGCTCCTACTCTGGAAGAAGTCAACGCCTGGGCTCAGTCATTTGACAAATTAATGGTCACTCCAGCAGGAAGGAATGCATTCCGTGAATTCCTCCGAACAGAATTCAGTGAAGAAAATATGCTCTTCTGGATGGCCTGTGAGGAACTGAAAAAGGAAGCTAATAAAAACATTATTGAAGAGAAAGCAAGGATAATCTATGAAGACTACATTTCTATACTTTCTCCTAAGGAGGTATGTGACCACGAAATGCCTTTTCCCGAGGCTGTTGGTAAAATTATTAACTTGGTGCAAAAGTAATTGCCATAGGCCGGGCACAGTGGCTCACACCTGTAGTCCCAGCACTTTGGGAGGCTGAAGCGGGCGGATCACCTGAGGTGAGGAGTTGGAGACCAGCCTGACCAACATGATGAAACCCCGTCTCTACTAAAAATACAAAAATTAGCCTGGTGTGGTCAGGGGCGCCTGTAATCCCAGCTACTTGGGAGGCTGAGGCAGGAGAATCACTTGAACCTAGGAGGCAGAGGTTGCAGTGAGCCGAGATTGTGCCATTGCACTCCAGCCTGGGTGACGACAGCGAAACTCCATCTCAAAAAACTAAACAAAAGTAATCACTTTTTTTTTTTTTTTGAGATGGATTCTCTCTCTGTCGCTCAGGCTGGAGTGCAATGGTGCGATCTTGGCTCACTGCAACCTCTGCCTCCCGGGTTCAAGCGATTCTCCTGCCTCAGCCTCCAGAGTAGCTGGGATTATAGGCGTGCACCACCACACCCGGCTAATTTTTGCATTTTTAGTAGAGACAGGATTTCACCATGTTGGCCAGGATGGTCTTGATCTCTTGACCTCGTGATCCACTTGCCTTAGCCTCCCAAAGTGCTGGGATTACAGGCGTGAGCCACCGTGCCCAGCCTCGCTATTACTTTTAACTTTTTCCAGAAAAATGCACAAAATTTTTCACCGATTTCAGAGGACATTTGGAGCCCCTCTGCAGGTCCACAGTCAAAGGGATCTGAATACCATGAATGCGGGTGCAGCTGTTTTCTACATTTTGCAGTTGATGTTCTGGGTCAAGCTGAGCATGACCAAACAGCTGCATCCACATTCACGGTTTTCAGATCCCTTTGACTGTGGACCTGCAGAGGGGCTGCAAGTGTCCTCTGAAATCTGTGAAAAGTTTTGTGCATTTTTCTGGAAAAAGTATCCCCTGGAGTCTCCATTTGACACTGAACACTGTTTACAAATATTACACCCTAAGATGTTCCTTTAAATAAAATTATCTTGTTATTCTGAGAAAAATCTTGTATTTAGGTATCTTGATGTTATAGAGCAGCAGCATCACAGATGTGATACTGAGGCTGAAAAGGTTTTCCCCAGGCTGGCCTTTTCACATTCAAGAAATTATCAGATGAATGAGATTGGGCAAGTTTCCACCTGTCAGTGTTTCAGTTTCTTCAAATCTAAAATGTAGGAGGCCACCCCTGGCACAGTGGCCCACTTCTGTAATCCCAGCATTTTGGGAGGCCAAGGCAGGTGGATCACCTGAGGTCAGGAGTTCGAGACCAGCCTGGCCAACATGGTGAAACCCCATCTCTACTAAAAATACAAAAAATTAGCCGGGTGTGGTGGCATTCACCTGTAATCCCAGCTACTCAGGAGGCTGAGGCAGGAGAATCACTTCAACCCGAAAGGCAGAGGTTGCAGTGAGTAGAGATTGCGTCATTGCACTCCAGCCTGGGCAACAAGAGCAAAACTCTATTTCAAAAAGATAATAATAATAAAATAAAATTTAGGAGGTCAGATTGTTCTCAAATTGGGTGCCTTGTAGCTCTAATTATAAAACTATTGGTTATTTCCTACTATGTGCCGACAGGAATGTCAGGTTGAAGAAGCAGGGCCTCTCCTGTCATGGAGCTCCCGGAGATGTGGGCGGACAGACCAGGACCCCTGGCCACACGCTCAGCACTCATTGGGGCTCGGGGGTGAGCCATCCACAAAGGGGTGGGCGAGAATGAGAAAAATACTCAAGGAGGCTACAGATGGACCAAGGATAGTGAAAAGGAAATTTCCACAAACACAGCAGGATGGGGACATCCCAGGAGACAGGACCAGGCGAGCCCAGGGGAAGAGCATGAAGTTGTGTGATCACTGCAAGTGTACACAGATTGTGCCGGAAGGGGAGGGTGCTTACCAAACTATTAGGGCTGGGGGCCGGCAGTGGGAGGAGACTTAGAGAAGGGGTGGTCGGAGAGCATGGAGAGGTTTGGGCATCATGCCGAAGTGTCTGGATTTTTATCTTAGGAAGCCCTTGGATTTTAGCCCGTTTATATAATCAATTTTTGATTTTTGAAAGACCAATAGGGCTGCAGAATGGATTTGGAGAAGACCAGGGGCAGAAGACATTAGAAAACTAATTCAGGAGTCCAAATGGACGTGGCGGGGGCCTAGCTAGGCCAGCTGAAGACACTAGAGAGGAAGAGTTGGATTTGAGGCAAACCCCACCATCTCAAATGACTCCCACATGCCTGGTGTAGGCAGACCAGGTGGTGGGGTCGTTGGCTTACTTAATTTTGCGTCAGTACGTTTTGCTTTCTTAAGTTCGCGTTGTTAAATTGGTAATATTCAGTTGACATGTTTGAATACTGAGTCCAAAAAGTTATTTTCATTTTGAATTAATAAAGAGCAAGATAATTTTTGTCCTTTAATTTATGGCTTCCCCATATTTTTGTCATGATTTTTTTTAAGGCAAGGTTTTTCATCAGTCTTTTAAAGTATTATACAACCAAAAACAGGCCGGGCACGGTGGCTCACGCCTGTAATCCCAGCACTATGGGAGGCCAAAGCAGGCAGATCACCTTGTCTAGGAAGAGCCAAACATCAGAGCAATCAACATCGCCTATGGGCTTAGTGAAATCCAAGCACTTTAATTGTCATTAAATCACCAAAAACATAAGACATTACCATCATCATCATCCCCACTTCAGGGCAGGAGCTCACTAGGACAGAGTTTACTTTGCCTGAGGCCCCACGGCTATGCAGTGACAGGGTTGGGTTTTTTGTTTTGTTTTGTTTTGTTTTGCTTTTGAGATTGGAGTCTTGCTCTGTTGCCCAGGCTGGAGTGCAGTGGCATGGTCTCGGCTCACTGCAACCTCTGCCTCCCAGGTTCAAGCGATTCTCCTGCCTCGGCCTCCCGAGTAGCTGGGATTACAGGCGACTGCCACCATGCCCAGCTAGTATTTTTTATTTTTAGTAGAAATGGGGTTTCGCCATGTTGGCCAGGCTGGTTTCGAACTCCACAGCACTGGGATTACAGGCGCGAGCCACTGTACCCAGCCAGGGCTGGAATTTAAACACAGGCATCGTCTCCCCTCAGGCCCTGTGATTAGAACCTTCCAGGGTTTTGAGTCAACTTCCACTTCACGCCTGTGCCCAACCCTCCAGGCAGGCCAGCACTCATCCCCAGAGCCCTGCCACTGTGGGCCAGCAGGGGAAGCCTGGGCCTCCAGGCGTCAGCCCCCATGTTACAAGCAAATGAGCAAGGGGCAGTCTGTGCTGCCTGTTTTCTTCAAAGCAGCAGTGTGAGCCCCGCCAGCATCACTTGGAACTTGTGGGAAATAACAAGCGATCAGGGGCCCCTACACCTACTGAGTCTGGGGTGGGGCCCAGGAACCGCTCTCACAAGCCCTTTGGGGACTGCTGATGCCACTGACATTTGAGAACTGTGTTGATTATGCTTTTGGTTTCTCTTTAGGTGGTTTGGATTTTTTGGATGATCTTGTTTGGTTTGGGATATTTAAAAAACAAGGCCAGGCACAGTGGCTCATGCCTGTAATCCCAGCACCTAGGGAGGCCAAGGCGGGCGGATCACCTGAGGTCAGGAGTTCGAGACCAACCAACACGGAGAAATCCGGTCTCTGCTAAAAAAGTTAGCCGGGTGTGGTGGTGGGTGCCTGTAATCCCAGCTACTCGGGAGGCTGAGGTAGGAGAATTGCTTGAACCCGGGAGGCGGAGGTTGCAATGAGCTGAGATCGCGCCACTGCACTCCAGCCTGCGTGACAGAGTAAGACTCTGTCTCAAAACAAAACAACAACAAAAAAACAAAAACAAAACAAAAAAATCCCCACAAGCTCTAGGTTTGGGATAGAGATACAACTAAAGTCTCTAATACAGCTCCTACTCGTTTCTGTCGACAGGTGAGCTTAGACTCCCGGGTGAGAGAAGTGATCAACAGAAACATGGTGGAGCCATCCCAACACATATTCGATGATGCTCAACTTCAGATTTACACCCTGATGCACAGAGACTCATATCCTCGATTCATGAACTCTGCTGTCTATAAGGACTTGCTTCAGTCCTTATCGGAGAAATCCGTTGAAGCATAGGATTTTTCAAATATATTTATTATTAATAAAATAATAAAAGAACTCATGGGCTACATCTAGCACAGGGAATTTAGAGGTTGTAGCATCTTCTGCTGGAGTAATACTCAGGCTATTCTAATAACAAATGATTCCTTCAACAGACTGCTATATATTCACCATGTAAATTGCAGCCACCTTTAGTGATACTTTTGAAATAAAAATAAAGGGATATGGCTGTTGTAGAAAGATAGCGTATTTGCATTTACAATAACAGTAGCATGTTGTCAGTGGCGAAGGCTACACAGAAGGCTCCCTGCTGCCCAGAGCAGGTACATCCACCAGAGCAAAGGGAACCACTTTTGTTTTGCATGAGTCTGGTAACTGATTACTCTCCCCTCCAAGAAAAGACATTCAGGTGTTTCTCAACATCTTCTGTCCATCAAGCTCGGTTTGAATATGTCACTTACCAGTGCCATTACAGGACCCAAATTCACAGTTCATAAAAGATGTGACCACTACATGTAAAAATAGCACTCTACTTGATCTTACAGTATGTATGTATGTATGTATGGAGACATATGTGTGCATGTGGATCTCTACATGGTTAATGGAAAGCACTGTGCTCTGAAGTGGATCAGTCTCAAGTGTCTGGTAACAGAAGCAGTGCTTAGAAAATTCTTTTGTTGAAAAGAGTTACTGTTATTTTATTATCAGAATTTTCCAACCTAAAGAATGAATTTTTAAATTCATAACTTGGTCATGTTCACAACAAAACTGTCAAATAAGCATATTTCCATTTTTATTACTGAAAGAAATATGGGCATTTTCATTCTTTAAAGAAATAAAGCACAAGAATTTTATCTCAATCTTTATTTTTCCATAAGTACATATTTGGGAAATAGAAGATTAAGAAAGTAGGGATACGTGCAGCCTATCTTTTAGCTCCCAGACTAGGATTCTGTCCTTAGATCCCACTATTTTTATCATAGGTAAAAAGAGTAACTTCTCATAGGTAAAAATACCGGTTGGTAGACCTAGACCAACCTGAAGAAACCCATCTCTACATAGAACAGGAAACACACTCAAAATCTGGGACGCTCTGAATAGTGGGAAAGATGCTACTTTGCAGGAGGTGGCGCCGTGCTCCTGCCCTCAAGGGGGATGGCTCTCCTCTGGGTCCTTCTCCCTCCCTGGCCCCTCCATAGCCTGCCTATATCTTCATGACTCAACTCAAGCCCCAAACCCAAGCCCCTCTCTCCTTCATTCTCAGGAAACCATTTTGCCTCCTACTCTACTATGCAAATTGTGTCCCTAAGCCCCCTCAACCTCCCATGCAACCTATAAACATATAGATCAGTGTCTATTCTCATCTCCCTCAGTCCAGTCCCAGAGAACAATGTGCTCTCCTCCTTTTTGAGGTGTCAATCCCTTACATGTGCTTCCAAGTTTTCCAATCTCATTTCTTACTAAAGAAAAAGGATGTGATTGCGAGTAAGACATAAACCCTGCCCTCTAGTAGTTTACATTCAGTAAAGGCAGACAGACATGTCAGTGGCAACTCTGATATAGTAAGAACCACAGCAGGGGAAGAACAGCACTGTGGGAGTCACAAAGGGTTATGGAAAGATTCTGGTGGAGATGGCACCAAAGTCAAAATCCAGAGAACAAGAAGAATGGATGTGTTGGAGGCAGAGAGGGCACTGGATGAGATGGTATTCATAACTGAGTGACCCCAAAGGAATCGACATGCTAAGAATGAGGGAAGACACACATAAAAGGACATGTCGGAATCAGTTGGATGGAGGGATCTGGGTGGGTGAGTCTAGCCTGGCGTACTGATTTTGGGGTTTTTCAGCACATAGGGGAGTAAGATTGCCTGGAGAATTATGCATGAAAAGATAGCTGAGGATAAATCACTGCAAGGATAGACAGAACTGAGAGCCCCAAAGGAGATTTAGGATTCACCTTGTCAATAAAGGTAAGAGAGTCGGGGAATATGGAAATATGGCAGCAAATGCATGGGAGTGTCTCGAGGGGCGGTGGTGAACAGTGGTAAATGAAAGACTCTTACTTAGAGCTTTGTTCCAGCAGTTTCTCCCCACCCTCCTGTATCACTGAGTTCACCTTGGCTTTTTCCCACACCGTAAGCATGCTCGATTTCCCGGTTAAAAACAAACGCGCGTTCCACTGTAACGGCTGCCTCCTGTCGCCCCTTCTCATCAGACCTTTCACAATAGCCCACACTTGCTGTCTCCATTTCCTCATCTCCCCATTCTCACCTTGAGCTGCTCCAGTGCCCTCAACTGCTCCAAGGAGGCCTCTCCCTGCCAGGTCTACAGCGCCGTTTTCCCAGCCTTCTCAGTGGGCTGCTCAGCTCTTGATATCATGGATGACTCCTTCCTTGAAACAGCACTTCCCTCAGCTTCTGAGGTGCTCTCCTAGTTCTCCATATTCTCTTCTTCATTTCCTTCCCAGGCAGAAGAGCACAGCAGCTAAGGGCTTGGGTTCTGGAATCAGACTCTTGGACTCCTCTACTGGCCATGTGGCAGTGGGAACTCAGCCTTTCTGGGCCTGCTTCCTCATCAGTGAAATTGAGGATAATAATGGTGCTAATCCCTGGTGTTGCTGAGGATTAAAGCGAGTCCATGTACAATACAGTAAGCACTTACTACACGTTAGTCACTGCTATTATTACCTGGCCATTAAATGTGGTGGCCCCTAAGGCATGGACTTGGGTTTCCTTTTCTTGCCAATCTGTATATTTTCCCTTGGTCCTCATATCCCCTTGTTTAAAATACCTACCAATCTACTGATGGCTACCAAATTGGGATCAAGACTTTTCTCCTGAACTTGAGACTCAGCTCCTAGCTGGCCATCTCCACCGGTGTATCCCACGGAGGGTGGAACACACCAGCGCTTGGTTGTGACTCATGACCCCACTGCCTCCCTACCCCAAGCCTGGCCCTGCCTGCAGTCGAGTGACCCAGTCAGTCGCCTAAGCTCTTATCTGGTGTTAACCGTGACTTTTCCCTCCTTTTCTCTTCCCACACATAATCACCCAGCCTTGCCAATTTTACCTCCTAAATATTTCTTACCTGTCTCTTTCTTTCTTCTGACCCCCATCATCTCTTATCTGCATCATTACCAAAAGAGCTTCCTGGTCTCCTGCTCCCAGTCTCAGCCCATTCAAATCCATCTTTCAAAAGCCTACAAGGTGGTCATCCTCACATAAATTTCTGCTTGTCACCATCCCTCCACTCCTTAACATCTTTTAGTAGTTCCTGATTGCCTGGAGTCAAATACTGAGTTCTTGGCCCAGCATAACAAGCAAGGCCCTCTGCAGTCAGGCTACTGCCTCCCTAGCCAGCTTTGTTTTTGTTTTAGTCTCTAGAACACAGATGTGTAGAAAAGGTGCATATGCCACTCAGACCTTCATTACTGTTCCTGAAAACTTGGTTTCTGCTGTCCCTTACCTGCTCCCTCTAAAGTTCCACTCTTTACCCAGCAAACTCCTATCATTTCTATAAGATTTACCTCCTCCAAAAAACCTGACCTCTTAAGTCATACCTACATCCTGTGTTTGGGGGCCATTTTTTAATGTTGCAGGAATATTCTGCACAATATTTATCATCTGAGTCATTATAAATTGAGACTCCCATCTCAAAAAAAAAGTGATATGTATATATATATGTGTGTTTACACAATGAAATATTAGCCATAAAAGTAAGGAACTCCTGCCATATGTGACAGAATTGATGAATCAGGATAATGGACAAATCTTGAGGACATTATGCTAAGTGAAAGACAAATACTGCATAAAATAGTTAAACTCATAGAAGCAGAGAGTAGAATGGTGGTTGCCAGGGGCTGACGAGAGGGGAAGTAGGGAGCTGCTGTTCAATGAGTATAAAGTTTCAGTTATATAAGGTAAGTGCTAGAGATCTGCTGTACAACATTGTGCTTATAAGTATAAAAATTTGTTAAGTGGGTAGATCTCATGTTACCTGTTCTTACTCAATAAAAAAATTGAAAAAGATGGACAGATCAGCAAAACATTAAGATAAGTCAGCCTGATATTAACCCATAACCTTAATGCTCCCCCAGATCTCTTTTGCTTCTGCAGGTTAACTGGAAATCTTAGCAGTATTCTCACAGCTTTTGATGTTCTGTATCAGCTCTTTTATTTAACTCAAATATTCACCCAAAATAATTTTAGATTTTTTTTCACTTGCTTGTGACAGCAACCTGTTCAAACTAGCTTAAGCACAAAGGAAAATGTTTTCCCCTCATAAGCAGGAAGTCTACAGTAGTTCTAGCTTCCACATGGCTGGGTCCAGACGTCCGATATTATCAGGACTCTCTCCATTTCAACTCCCCTCAGCTTCATCATACACAAAGGATCTCTGCATGTAGTAGGCAAAAAGCTGCAGGGAGCCCCAAACGCAGCTCAAGCTGGCTTAGCTGTCACTGTTCATATGGGAATCTCAAGGACAGGCATGACGTAGCGGGGACACTATGAATGAGACCTGCCGGAGTCATGTAGAGAGGAGAAGGGGCGAAGCTGCCCCTAAATAAATTAGGAAAGTATTTGGGAACTAATGCTGAGTTCATTAATGAGTTCACTAATGCTGAGACAGAAGCTATACCTATCACAGTCCAAACTCCAGTGCTCTCAGTTTTTGCTTTTTTAATACCTGCTATACTTTCACATTGGCATTATCACACAAATAATGTTTATTTCAAAGTAGTTCAGTCACTCAATTATAAAAACACTTGGACCAATTTAACCAGACTGTATGGGATATCACATATGAAATGTGTCTCTTTGAAATCATGGCCATTAAGGGGAAAAATAAAAATTAGCTATCTTTATATAACATCCAGGGAGAGGAATCAGAACAAGGTAAGTCACCTGAGACAGCTCCCTGTGCTTTCAATTTCCATCCTCCAGCTGGATAAACAAGTACAAGAGTACACTGAAACTGCTGCATCACTTCGCAGAAATAAAGCACCAAAAGGGATCTCCCAACACTCTAACTCCTTACATTCCTTATTTTAAAGTTGGAGTCGAAAACATGACCAACCATTAGTTATCCACTCTACCTCTGCAAGTCCTCAACCTATGGAACATTCTTTCTTTATATCTTAGCTCTTGAACAGCCAAGAACATCATGTAACACACTGACAAAGACATATCCAAGAAAAACTATTTCATGAGCACCTACTATGTGACAGGCATTCTTCTGGATGCTAGAGAGCAGTGAACACATTTCCCACAAGAACTTAACTCCACCTCTACTAAGTTATAGCTGTTGATTATCGAATATAGCCATGATTATAAGTTGTTTTTTCCACTCTATTTCACTATTACTTTTTATTGACTTCAACTTACTTAAACATTGTTCAACATAATTCTTCCATTACTTCCTAGGAATTTGTCAGTAACTCTGTCCTATTTCCCGTGAAGTAGTATCCTTAACGTTGGTCCTTTATTTTTCATATGTGGCTTTTTTTTCTTTTTTTTGAGACAGAGTTTTGCTCTTGTTGCCCAGGCTGGAGTGCAGTGGCACGATCTTGGCTCACTGCAACCTCCACCTCCCAGGTTCAAGCAATTCTCCTGCCTCAGCCTCCCAAGTAGCTGGGATTACAGGCATGTGCCACCATGCCCAGCTAATTTTGTATTTTTAGTAGAGACGGGGTTTCACTATGTTGGTCAGGCTGGTCTCAAACTCCTGACCTCAGGTGATCCACCTACCTCAGCCTCCCAAAGTGTTGAGATTACAGGCGTGAGTCACCATGCCTGGCCTCATATGTGGCTTTCACTAGTAATTCAGTGATTATCCCCATTGGGTTTCCCAGTGGGATATACAATTCCTTTTGAATGGTTAATTTTCTACAACTAAATACAACTAAATAAAGGGGAGATAGAAAACAACTTTTTGTTTTTTAAAAATTTTATATAGAGACAGGGTCTCGCTACGTTGCCTAGGCTGGTTTCAAACTCCTGAGCTCAAGCAATCCTCTTGCCTTGGCCTCCCAAAGTGCTGGGATTACAGGCATGAGCCACCTCACTGGTCTGGTTTGTTTTTTTGTTTTTGTTTTTGTTTTCTTAAGATAGGGTCTCATTCTGTTACCCAGGGTGTTGTACAATGGTGCAAACACAGCTCACTGCAGCCTCAATCTTCTGAGCTCAAAGGATCCTCCTACCTCAGCCTCCTGAATAGCCGAGACCACAGGTATGCACCACCATGCCCAGCTAGTTTTTTTTATTTTTTTGTAGAAACAGGGTCTTGCTTTGTTCCCCAGGTTGGTCTCGAACTCCTGGGCTGAAGCACTCCTCCTGCCTCAGCCTCCCAAAGTGTTGGGATTACAGGTGTGAGCCACCAAGCCCAGCCTGGGAACAACTGTTGAGTGAAACTCTCTAAATCACAACTCTAACTGTAGTTTTTATTTTGAGAAATGGCTGGGCACAGTGGCTCAAGTCTGTAATCCCAGCACTTTGGGAGGCCGACGCAGGCAAATTGGATTAGCCCAGGAGTTCAAGACCAGCCTGGGCAACATGGCCTATCTCTAATAAAAGCACAAAAATAGCTGGGTGTGCTGGCGTGCACCTATAATCCCAGCTACTCAGGAAGCTGAGGTGGCAGGATCACTTGAGCCCAGGAGGTGGAGGCTGCAGTGAGCAGATAGTGCCACTGTACTCCAGTCAGGGTGAATGAGTGAGACCCTGTCTCCAAAAAAAAAAGAAAAAGAAAAAAAGAAATAAAGAAAAAAGAAATAAAGTCAATTCAAATCCACAAATTAAAATTTGACCCACAAGTACAACCACTACGTAGCTATAAAAATTCAAAGCACAGCCTGTTATTTCTTTTGCTGTCTTCTTAATACTTAAAATATTTGCCATTTGTAAGATTATATATAGGTTTAGGTGACTGGGTGAATATAAACATTTCTGAATTTTTGCCACAGCTTAGCAAAATTTATAAACCAATGCTCGTCATCACCCAGATAAGCTAGAAAACCAAGATTGTTATTTTCTGCTTTCCCCAGGATGGTTCTTCATTATCTGCCAGTATATTTGTCTAATTCCTTTGCATGTTCATTTAACAGTTACTTTGCCCTCAAAGTAACATCATAAAATATTACCCTTAATATTTACTTCCGATTACTTTACAAATGTCTAGTATTGGGCCAGGCATGGTGGCTCATGCCTGTAATCCCAGCACTTTGGGAGGCCGAGGTGGGTGGATCAGCTGAGGTCAGGAGTTCGAGACCAGCCTGATCAACATGGTGAAACCCCGTTTCTACTAAAAAATACAAAAATTAGCTGGGCATGGTGGCGGGCGCCTGTAATCCTAGCTACTTGGGAGGCTGAGGCAGGAGAATCGCTTGAACCTGGGAGGCATAGGTTGCAGTGAGCCAAGACTGCACCATTGCACTCCAGGCCTGGGCGACAGAGCAAGACTCCGTCTCAAAAAAAAATAAATAAATAAATAAATAAAGTCTAGTATTTTCCAATAGCAAGACTCACTATTTGGTCTCTCACATTAAATTAAGTGTACACATGGGATGCACTCACATATTTACTCAGAACCTGCCATTCCATCCATCACCAGAGGTCCAGGAAAAGATAAGAAAGAAAACATGCTCTGTAGTGCTGCTGAATAGTAGTTTTTACTGAAGACCAGGCTTCACTTAATTAAAACTGTACTTTAGAAATACCTCAGTAGTTGAGGGGAGAGCAGGTGTATGGTTAAACAAAAGGTAAAGCAAGCTTCAATGTCTAAATAAAATGACAAAATGTGATATATGTTTAACAACAAAAAAAACTTTATTGAATTACAAATTTTAAAATGGATCACTTAATTTAAAAGTGAGATTATTTTATTCTGAAACTCATTATTTCAAAAATGTACTTTGTTTTTGAAATAAAACAAAATCTTCAACCATGAACTGACAAAATAGAGGTGAGTTGGTACCGGTGGGCCAATTCTTAACATGGACATTTAAAAATGCTGCTTTCTGTATTACAACAAAATGATATGCAATAAGAAATTGGAAAAAGGGAGCAAAGGAGAGTGCAAAAGCATGTACTGAGGTCTTTCTACGGGTGCCTGACAGAATGCAGATTCAGCATAAAATGTAGACTTTGCAACAGTGGCCTTTAAAGTATGCTAGAGCAAGTGTACCCTAGGGAACCTATGTCAAAACAATTTTTGTCTTACTCCAAACAGAAAAAATGGTACACACTTTAACAAAAGTAAAACTTAATTGTAAGATCTGTACTATAAAGCTACTTGCTATAGCCCATATATTCAGTTTGTTCAACAATCTCACTCATTGACAGAAAAAGTCAGCAAATAAGACTTGGGACAAAAATATTTTCTATCAATCTCCACATGGAAAGACCACAGCTTTAATGATTTATACAATCCTTAAGATTAATCCTTGGTCAGTATAGATTTCCGAATCAAAATCTAGTCATGAACTGTTTACAATAGCTATACTACACTAAGATGCTAAACATTTTCTTTCCAGTATGTCTTCCTAAGAGGGGAAAAAAATAGTGGGAAGTTTTCATCTTTGCCTATGAGAGGATTTATGAAAAGCCTTCTAAACTACAACAGTGTTCTTCCGCAAAACTAAAACACATTATAAAGTCAAACAGGTAAATTAACAGGAAAACCAAACTGATCTCAATAAAGTCTTGTTTCCAAAAATCTATTAAGAACAAGTAATATACATGTACAAGAAATTACAAGAAATGATGATCACGGTTAGTTAAAGATGTAAAATAATATCTAATATTCCAAGCTTGTGAACATAATAATTAAAATCAAATTCATAAGCTACTTCAAAATTATGTACATTTTAGATAAGCTGGTCAAGTATTATTTGAATACACACCATATTTGGTAAACCTAAAATTATATTAACTTTTCTCCTCCTTTAATATTTGTAGCTACATGCCAATATGGAAAAAAATGTATTTTCATTTATGTATTAATAACAGAGAATAACAGAATTTCTACTGTGTATGTTTCACAGTGTAAAAGAAAAAAAGTTAAGGTATATTTTCCCCTTTAAGAAAGAAAAAATATTGCCAAAAGTTTAATTGATATCGACTTACTTATAAAAACAGAAAAAATATGTTTTGAAACAGATACCATACAATTATTATATGGTCTCCCTACTGATCTGAAACTACAGAAGGCATTTAAGGAAGGGATGTTAGGTCAAAAACAAAATCTAACCCAAGTTGCTTTAAAAATTTGATTTGCAGGAAAACTAGTTGCTTGGCCTAGTTTAAAGCTAATTACAAAGTCCGTTTTCTTAATGGTCCAGATATTTTGCCAATTCTTCCAACTCAACAGAACTGTCAAAAAAGAAAAAATATTTCGTAAGACCTTTAAATACCAATAAGGTACATTCCCCATTTAATACAGCATACACCTGATATTGCTTTTAAAAAAGATGCATTTTTGAAAACGATGCTGTATTTTTCACACATAATAATCACCTATCTTAAGTGCCTGACTTTTCCAACTTAGAACTACTAGGAACATATAATTAAAGAACTTGTATAAAACAATTTCAGCATTTTTATTAAATACCTCTTTATAATGTTTTTAAGGTTAAAAAAAATTAACAATTCCAAAATTGAACTTCTAAAATATGCCACCCTAGGCATCAGCTTTCTATCCTAAATTGAACTTTCTTAAATTCAGTTAAGTACTATGTCAAAACCTGTGTCACAAAGTGCATGTGTTCAAAGCAAACTGCACTGCACACCTCATCACCATAATAAAAATGATCCATCACAGCTGGGCACGGTGGCTCACACCTGTAATCTCAGCACTTTGGGAGGCTGAGGTGGGCAGATCATGAGGTCAGGAGATCAAGACCATACTGGCCAACGTGGTGAAACCCCGTCTCTACTAAAATAGAAAAAATTAGCCAGGCATGGTGGTCCCACGTACCCGGAAGGCTGAGACAGGGGAATCTCTTGAACCCGGGAGGCGGAGGTTGCAGTGAGCTAAGATCATGCCACTGCACTCCAGCCTGGCAACAGAACAAGACTCCATCTTTAAAAAAAAAAAAAAAAAAAAAAAAGATCCATCATGCAAAACAAATCCAAGAGAACAGGCCAAATTTTCTCAACAGGATTGAAAAAGAAGGTGAGTGTCCCTCTCCTAGACCAATGACAACTTCTGCAACATGAGATGGGTAGGAAATACTGTTTCAAACCATGAAGACACTTTCAATAGCAGTAATCTTTGCAGCTCAGAACTAAATCTTTGTACGCAATAAGGGTACTGGGCCGGCCACAGTGGCTCACGCCTATAATCCCAGCACTTCGGGAGGCCAAGGCAGGTAGATCACCTGAGGTCAGGAGTTCAAGAGCAGCCTGACCAACATGGCCAAACCCAGTCTCTACTAAAAATACAAAAATTAGCTGGGAGTGGTGGCACATTCCTGTAATCCCAGCTACTTGGGAGGCTGAGGCAGGAGAATCGCTTGAACCTGGGAGGCGAAGGTTGCAGTGAGCTGAGATAGCGCCACTGCACTCCAGCCTGGGCAACAGAGTGAGGCTCTATCTCAAAAAAATTAATGAATAAATAAAACAAAATAGGTACTGGCCCCAACCCCTTAAAGTGGAGTTGAAGAAGCCAAATGGATATTCTCAATATGGTTTGGGACTCTGGCCCAAATGGCTTCTAGTTCATTTCTGATTTTCAGAAAATGCTTTAAGCTAAGTGAATAATTCAAAATGAGCATTAAACTGAAAAGTCTATGTAAGTATAAATGAAAAAAAAAAAGAATCTTCGACAAACTTCAGAAAAACTAATAAAAATAGCCAGCGTTTTTAGAACACCAACAATTATCAGGCACACTAAATATATTATCTCTACTCTTCATCACAATCCAAAATGTAGGTACTATTTACATTTAATATATAAGAACAATATAGTTCAGTAATGGGAAGTGGCAAAGGAGTTCAAAATCAGTTTGTATGACTCCAAAGACTAAATTCGTACCACGTAAGCCTCCCAAACTCACACCCTTAACATCCTCATCTATAATAATGATTAAAATGTTTTTAGTACTGATGTGTATTTCTGCTCCCAAATTTAAATTTTATGCTTTTGTTTCACAAAATCCCTCAAGAATGAATCATTTAAATAATATAAACTTGCCTGTGTGGGACTAATTTCAAGAGCACACAGGCAATATGAAGGCTTAGTGAAAAGCCTACCAAATGACAGCAGTGCTCATCTGTAATTTCTAAAATAAACACTAAAATCACTGGGTCTGATTTCAACAAAGGAAAAAAATTTTCCAAAATCAAAATCCATTAAAACAAGTAATAAACATGTCTAGATTTTCTGGAAGTACAAGAGTCAAAACAACTTAATGAATATAGTATAAATAGGACAGTGATATAATAATTAAACAGTAAAGATTCACTCCCCATTTCCTGCACCAAAACAAATAAAGGTGGTAAAGTCAAGTTAATACTCTTTATTTCTAGTAGGGTAACAAGATAGTATATTCCATTACAAGTAGTCAGGGAGTACAAGAGCACTGGATAGTGTGAGCGTATCTGTATATATTTAGATATCTAGGCAGACCTATGAAAAGACCAGAAGAAATCTTTCTATTATAAGTGAGTATATAATATGAATCCAAGAGAGTCCATACCTTCCATCGATTTCCACATTCATTACAGACAACAAATGTTGTCATGGGTTCATCAGCACTACGGGTTTGTACCTGCAGCAAAATTAAATTAAATGTACTTTTTGCAGTACTATAAAAAAACTAAATAATGTCAACAGAACACACACTTCCAAACTTCATTTTCCTAAGTCCTTCTTTGTCTTTCCTGTTTAATATATCCCAGATAAGTGGGAAAATCCTCTAAAGTCACATCTTATATTTTTTATAAACAGCTAATAAATATTTTAAAAATTCATCAGTAAGTTATTTGGAATAAGGATCTCAAAAACAATTTCATCAGTAAGAAGCACAGAAATGAATAAATTTAAACATATGTCAATATTCTCTTACAAATTAACAAGATGTAAAAATTAAGAATATCTCAGTCTGACAAATATAACTCCAACAACCTTTCTAAAAGTTAGGCAGCATTGTCTGTAACCTAGAAACTTGATATCGAATCTATTTCTAAGACGGCAATTAAAAACACAAAAATACAAAGGATGATTAAAGAGTATAATTTTATAACAGCACAACACTAAAAACAAATATCCAACAGGGAAGTAATGACATAAAGTAAGAGTATATCCATCTGATGAAATATTACACAGCCAGTAAGATGCTTACAAAGGTTTTTGGGGTTTTTTAAAACAATTAAGAGGGAGAGAACTCCAGATGTATTTGGTTTCTTCAAGCATTTAATGTTCAGCAAGATTAAAAGTTAAAAATGGCACCAAACAATAAATAATCAGTGACCAGCAGTTTAGGCACATTGCAAAGGACCTGAGATTTTGGGAAATGCCAGAAAAGAATCAAAAAGTCAAAATTGGCCGGGCATGGTGGCTCATGCCTGTAATCCCAGCACTTCCGGAGGAGGCTGAGGCAGGTGGATCACTTGAGGTCAGGAGTTCAAGACCAGCCTGGCCAACACGGTGAAACCTCGTCTCTACTAAAACTACAAAAATCAGCCGGGTGTGGTGGTGGGCACCTGTAATCCCAGCTACTGGGGAGGCTGAGGCAGAAGAATAACTTGAACCCCTGAGGCGGAGGCTGCAGTGAGCCGAGGTCACGCCACTGCACTCCAGCCCAGCAACAGAGCAAGATTCTGTCTCAAAACAAAACTTCAAGTTGAACTATGCTGTGGATAAGAGGGCACCACATTAACCATAGCACTACAGAGGACCTGCAACATTTTTATGACCTTTCAGATTCTGATTCCGATCTTTCTGATGAAGATAGCAAAGCAATGAATCAAAAGAAAATACAGAAGAAAAAACTCCAGACTAAAAAAGAAATAGATTCAAAAAAATCTAGTTGAGAAAAAGAAAAAAATCAAGAAAGCTAATCAAAAGGATTCTGAAAATAAAACTGATACAGACAATTCTGAGAGAATTAAAAAAATGAAAACCATGTAAATCTAAGATAGCTCCCAACATAAGTCCAAAGAAGGACAGCAAAAAATTTACACAAGAAAGTACAAAAGAGAAAAAAACATTATTCAACATACTATCAACTCTTCTCTCAAAGAAAAATGAAGGACATTAGACTCGGGCACCTGTGCTGTGAAATCTCCCAAGATCAAGTGTTCTAAGACAAGAAGAGAAATGCAACCAGTGGTTCCATCCATAATGGCAAGTGGCAGTGATGGTTATGAAAACTCAACAGACAGTAAAATGTTTGACAAAGATGCTCTAAAGGAAGATTTAGAAAGTGTTAGTAAAACAGGAAGTGATGAGGAATCTAAAAATGAAATTACAAGTATTGGCAGAGCTTTAGGTGATGATGACAATGGAAGTGATGATGAGGATAAAGAGAATGGTGAGGATGATGATGCAAGTGACAGCAGCCCTAATCCTGCAAGAGGTAAAGGAAATATAGAAACTAGTTCTGAAAATGAAGATGATATGGCAGATCTGTTTCCAGAAGAATCAAGTTTTGGGCATGCATGGAGAGAATCAGATAAACCTGCTCCTCGTGCTGATGACATTACACATCAATTAGCAGTTTGCAACATGGACTGGGATAGATTAAAGGCAAAAGATTTGCTGGCTCTGTTCAACTGATTTAAACCTAAAGGAGGTGTTATATTTGCTGTAAAAATATATTCTTCAGAGTTTGGAAAGGAGAGGGTGAAGGAAGAGCAAGTTTGAGGACCAGTAGAGCTATTAAGTGTTCCTGAAGATGACCCAGAAAAGGACTGGACCTCTAGAGAAAAACTGAGAGGTTATCAATTCAAATGAATGAAGTACTATTATGCAGTAGTAGACTGTGAATCTCCTGAAACAGCAAGTAAAATTTATGAGCATTGTGGTGGCCTGGAATTTGAAAGTAGTTGTTCTTTCGTAGATCTAAGGTTTATACCAGATGATACTACTTTTGATGATGAGCCCAAGGACGTAGCCTCAGAGGTGTATTTAACAGCATATAAACTAAATATATATCATATCTGCTGCAATGGGAACATCAATGGTGGAAATCACTTGGGATGAGACTGAACATGAAAGAATTACAACACTCAACAGGAAGCTTAAAAGGAAGAGCTTTTGGACATGGATTTTCAAGACTACTTAAGCTTCCTCTAGCGAAAATGAAGAGGAGATAGAAGAGGAGCTACAAAGTGATGATGAAGTCAATGTAGAAGAAGATGGGAAAACAAAGAAAAGTCAGAAGGACGATGAAGAACAAATCACTAAATATAGGCAACTCTTGCAGGTTATTCAAGAAAAAGAAAAGAAAGACAAAATGATATGGAAATGGAAACGAAATGGGTTCCAAGTCTTAAAGAAAGTGCAAAGAGATGGTCAAGAACAAATTGGAAGGAAAGGATAAACTGACCCCTTGGGAATAATTTTTAAAGAAGAAAGAGAAAAAAAGACAATAAGAAAAAGAAGACTCTTGCTAAAGAAGCCAGTGAAAATTAACTTCCCTCTGATGTTGATATAAATGACCAGTACGTTGCTAAAGAAGTTTAAAAAAATAGGTATAAAGAAAAAAGCGAACAAAATCTGCAAAAGATGGCACATCTCCAGAAGAAGAAACCAAAATAGAAAGACAAAAGGCTGAAATGGCTTTCCTCACTGGTTGAGGAGGAGGAAAGTAAGAAACACTTCAATTACAACAAGATTGTGGAGCACCAGAACCTGAGCAAAAAGAAGAAAAAGCAGCTCATGAGAAAAAAAGAAATTATTAGAGGATGACTTTGAGGTAAATGTTAGCAATGCATGGTTTCAAGCAGTGTACATTTCCCATTTGTTCAATCTGCATCCCTCAGATCCCAATTTCAAGAAAACAAAAGCTGTGGAAAAAATCCTTGAGGAGAAAGCCTGGCAAAGAGAACAGAAAAAACAAGAACTTACTCAAGCAAGAAAAAAGAGGGCCAGGCACAGTGGCTCACGCCTATAATCCCAGCACTTTGGGAGGCCAAGATGGGTGGATCACCTGAGGTCAGGAGTTCGAGACCAGTCTGGTCAACACGGTGAAACCCTGTCTCTACTAAAAATACAAGAAAATTAGCCGGGCATGGTGGCGGGCACCCGTAATCCCAGCTACTCGGGAGGCTGAGGCAGGAGAATCATTTGAAACAGGGAGGTGGGGGTTTCAGTGAAGTCTACTGATCCTGCCTTGTCAATGTTTATTAAATCTATAAAAACCAAAACAGAGCAGTTTCAAGCAAGAAAAAAAAAAGTCAAATAACTGGATGTTATTTCTTTTGAATTGAAAACATCTCCTAAAATATACAGAAATAGTAGGAGAAATATTTATTGGGAACAAAGCTACCTTTCAAGAATATGAATAAAATCTTATTCTGAACATAGTAAAATTTTTCTTCATGAATAGTTGTTCTTAATTGTGGATGACTGACAAATTTGTATTGTATATTCCTACAGATTAGTCATAATTAAATCAAATTACCTGAATTGTAGGGTTTATAAAATGTTTATATTTTATGAAGTTCAATTCCAACTAGTGGAAAGTTACTCTAGCTTTCTGTTTTTTTGGGGGGGGTAGTGGGGGTGGGGGGGGACGGAGTTTCACTCTTGTCACCCAGGCTGGAGTGCAATGGCATGATTTCAGCTCACTGCAACCTCCACTTCCTGGGTTCAGGCAATTCTCCTGCCTCAGCCTCCTAAGTAGCTGGGATTACAGGCACGTGCCAACATGCCTGCCTAATTTTTTGTATTTTTAGTAGAGATGGGGGTTTCACCATGTTGGCCAGGCTGTTCTCAAGCTCCTGACCTCAGGTGATACGCCTGCCTCAGCCTCCCAAAGTGTTGGGATTCCAGACGTGAGCCACCGCGCCCAGCCTACTCCAGCTTTTTAAAAGGCTGTTTACAATTCTATGTAAAAATAGAGCAGTATCTACTCTTGTTTGTTTAAAGGTTAGGGATAATTTGAAATATATATATATATAATACATTAATTTCTCTGGGAGCAGGAGGCAGATTTAAATAACTATTAAAATAATTTATTTTTCTAGCCATAAAGGATGGAAGTCAAGAACTTTTTGTTCTTTATCATGTTAAGTATAGTTTACGAAATTAATTTGTAAATAAAATAGCAAAATATTTTTATTATTTTTGTATAGCACTGATTTATTTTATACATCTCAAATAAACTATTCTCTGGAAAAATGTTAAAAAAGAGGAAAATGCTTACATTATGGTAGCTAAGTAAAAAGAAGAGCATAAAATAGTTTTTACAGTACTTAATTCCAACTATACATAGAAAAAAATTCACTAAATATTGCAAACAACAAAATACTGATAATTGTTCTCTCTGGAAAGCAGCTTAATGGATGACTTAAATTTATTACTCATATTTTTCTGTATTTTCCTAATTTTTCTATAAGCCATTACTACTGCAATTCCACTGTTGGGTACATAACCAAAAGAAAGGAAGTAGAGTCTCAAAGAGGTACCTGTACACTTAAGTTCACAGTAGCATTATTCACAATAGCCAAAAAGTAGAAGGAACCCAAGTGTCCATCAACAGATTAACATACAAAATGTGGTATGAACCATTATACAATGGAATATTATCCAGCCGTAATAAGTAGGGAAAGTCTGACATATATCACAACACAGATAAACCTTGCAGATATTATGCTAAGTGAAATAGGCCAGTCACAATAAGACAAACATTCTATGATTCTACTTATATGAAGTACTTGAAATAGTCAAATTCTGAGAGTCAGAGAGCACAATGGTGGTTGTTGGGCTGGGGGAGAGGGGAATGGGGAGTTACTGTTTAATGGGTAAAGAGTTTCACTTTTGCAAGAGGAAAAGTGTTCCGGAGACTGGATGTACAGCACTGTGAATGCTCTACTACTGAACAGTACACTTAAAAATAAGTGGTTAAGATGGGAAATTTTAGGTACATGTGCTACCACAACTACTTTTTTTAAAACTTAAAAAGAGAACTCAGCAAGAAAAAAAGCTAATATGATTTTTAAAGACAATCTATACAAGATTATAAATTTCTAAAGTTCTAAACTGAAAAGAATTACCACAACCAAAGGTCTCAAAAACAGAAAGGTTATTTCTCTGAATGAAGATGACAAAGCATTATTAAAGTTAAATGTTATTCTTAAGTTGTGGCAAGAACCTAAATACTAATAATGCTGCAGTTAGAATAAGGTATACTGAAATTCCGTAAGAGATGATAAAATACCAGTTTATCACCACTTCAAAGATCAAAGGTTCATGACACCAGTAAACTATTAACGTGCCTTCCAACTCAAAGGCCCAAAGGAAGGCAAAGTAGCACCATCCTCAGAACAGCAGCGTTCTGCTCACTTAAGGCCTTCAGATGAAAACGGTTTGAAAACTCCTGCTATACTTTACATATACTTAATTCTGATATCCAGGGCCCTAAAAGTGGACATGAGGAATCTTTTGCTCTCTGGGAAAAATTTTAATCTCCTCCCGGGTACATAGTAATCAAGAGTTACACTTATTTCTTTTACATCTGTTATTTCCATGAGAACTTCGAGAGTTTTCTATCTGAAGAGAACACTTTGTGATTCTAAGAAAATCATACTGGCTTCAACTTTAGGCTGGGTTCTTTTTGCTAAAAGAAACAAACTTGGTATTTATATTTTTTGTCTTACCTATTTATAATTTGATTATGTAAGTATATCACTTCTACTTTTTACATTTTAAAGAAGCTTTAACTTTTAAATGACTTTCTATTTATACTTAATACTTTCTAATAGATGGCATTTTTTAGGGTACAATTTTTATTGTTAAGATATTTCTACCTGACTAAAAGAAAATACAGCAATTCAAACTCAGAATTTTCTGAGACCACTTTTATCAGTGTTGATGCATTTTAGTAACAATCAGTAGCAAAACTGCTACAAAATGAAACATGGAAATACACAACTGTGACTTAATGAGGCTTCAAACAGGTAAATGACTTCAGACTGGTTAAATTAAGTATATCTGAAAATGGAGATTACACGTCTGTAAATAGTAGAAAAGAGGCAGAAGCTCATATAACATTTTCCATATGTGTTTAGAAAAAGGAAAACAAAGGCTGGGCATGGTGGCTCATGCCTGTAATCCCAGCACTTTGGGAGGCCAAGACAGGCAGATCACAAGGTCAGGAGATCGAGACCATCCTGGCTAACACAGTGAAACCCCGTCTCTACTAAAAATACAAAAAAAAATTAGCCAGGCGTTGTGGTGGGTGCCTGTAGTCCCAGCTACTCGGGAGGCTGAGGCAGGAGAATGGCATGAACCTGGGAGGCGGAGTTTGCAGTGAGCCGAGATCGCGCTACTGCACTCCAGCCTGGGCAATACAGCGAGACTCTGTCTCAAAAAAAAAAAAAAAAAAAGAAAAGAAAAAGGAAAACAAAAATATTTGCATGTATACACATAAAATACCTTAGTTTCACAACAAACTAGTAACCTTGCTTTACTTTCAGGGAGGGAGAACGAGGTGGCCACAGGCAAAAGCGGGAAGGGAATTTCCTACTCATAACCTTTTGTACTTTTTGAATTTTTAACCACAAAAATAACTACCAACAAAATTTGTTTTAAGTAAAGGCCCCTTTAGAGTTTAGTGATGCTATTTTTTAAGTGCTTAATGTTCTATCAGTGAAAAAAATCAGTTCCCCAAATCTACTGTCTGAAACATAGTAAGTTGTCCCTTAAGGAGACAATCTTGAGTTTACAGCAGATAACATAGCACAAAAACCTATTTGGCAAATGAAATTAAGATAGTAATAAAAACAATTTTCACATATGCACATGCAACCAAAATAACTATAACATGGTTCTCAGCTGCTGAAGAATAAAAAGGCCAGTCACATCGTACATAAATGTAAGTTATTAATATTACAAAAATGAACCAATTATCCAGAAGCCAGTTAAGCCTAAAGTACTCATAAGCCATGTGGAGGAGAGTGAAGAACTTTCCTTAAATTATATAGTCCTGCAAAATAAAAAGGATTATGGCCAATTTACCTAGTAACCAATACAATTGCTTATGAACTTTTTAAAAAGAACATGGTCATTTTATTCTTATATTTTATAAATTTTGACATAGCTTTCATAGTAACTATTTCTGTGAAAGTATAAATATATCAACTTGGTTTTAGTTAACTAGAATCAGTATTAAGAAAGCATTCTGGCCAGGCACAGAGGCTCATGCCTGTATTCCCAGTACTCTGGGAGGCCGAGGTGAGAGGATCACTTGAGTCTGGAAATTTGGGATCAGCCTGGAAAACGCAGCAAGACCCCATCTCCGCAAAAAAAAAATAATAATTTTTTTAAAAGAAATCATTCTTACACTTAAGAAAGAAATCTTATCTCCTCTTGAACTAGTCCCCAGTTATCCATGGTTTTCTTTCCATGGTTTCAGTTATCCGTGGTCTGAAAATATTAAATGAAAAATTCCAGAAATAAACAATTCATCAGTTTTAAACTGTACATTGTTCTGAGTAGCATGAGGACAGCCTGTACCATCCTACTCTGTCTCACTTGGAATACGGATCATCCCTTTATCCAATGTGTGTCACTATAATGCTACCTACCCATTAGTCATCCACATCATCAGGGCTCGATGAGGCAGGACCACCTGAAGCAGATGAGCCTCCTTCTGATGGATCATCAGAAGGTCAATAGCAGCCTAACACTTAGTCACAACGCCTACATCATTCACTTCGCCTCATCTCATCAAATGAACAGGGGTGAATACAGTGCAAGACACTGTGAGAGACAGAAAGACTACACTCATATTACTTTCATAACAGTATCTTGTTATAATTATTCTATTTGATTAAGTTATTATTGTTAATCTCTTCCTATGCCTAATTTAAAATAAAACTTATCAGTACATACGTATAGGAAAAAACACGGTATACATAGGGTTAGGTACTATCTGTGGTTTCAGGCATCCACTCGGGGTCTTAGAAAATATCCCTCCATGGATAAGTGAGGGACTACCATACTGGTAATTATCTTTGCTATTTATTTTAAAACAGGAGTTGCAAGCATTTTTATATAAAAATAAGAATCTATAAACAATCACAAACCTGGGTGTAAGTGCAATTCTTCTTTTTACATTTGCCACATGTGAACAAGTCAGTCTGGGTCCCACCAGTCTTGGCCATCTGATGCTCTCTGATGGCTTCTTTGGTCAAGTTTTTCCGCATCTCTTTCAGCTCATCACTAGCCATTTCCTATTAGGTAGGGGGCAATACCACTCAGTTATAGACACCTTCTATATATATCCTGAATGCTTTTATGCTCAATTAGCCTAATAATAATAATAAACCACATATCAACCTTTAAAGTTTTAAAAGCATTAAATTAATATTTTTCCTCACAGGCCTTGTAAGAGTTTAATTCCTTTTAAAAATTTCTTCAAATACTTAAAAGTTTACATGTGAAAATTGGATTTAAGTACTATTTAAAGGCTACTGAAACCACCTTTGCAAAGATTATGACAGTGAGAGAAATCGAACAGGGCTGACTCCATCTTGCTTCTAGTGTCACAGGCTGGCTGTCCTTCCTCTTTCCTGGGCACAGGCCAAGCTAACCATGGAAGGAATTTATAGTTTAACTTTGATGCAAAGATGGTAACAGTCCTTCCCTAAAACTGATCCCTCCTTGTTCACAGCCTGAGATCACCTTTGTAAAACTAATGAAATGCCAGAGGATTAGGATTATGGGAGGGGCCTGAACTCTGCTGAAATGTAGACATAGTTTCTATAATCCCTCACTGCTCAGGAGTCATGTGCCCTGAGGACACAAAGTGTGTGACTTCCCCAATTGCTCCTATAGGTAACATTATTATTGTAGAACCTGAGATTGGTTTTTTGAGATGTTTTTCAGACTGACCCCTCCAGAACTCAGGCCCCTCACCCAGAGGTACAGAAGGACCAGTTCCCACATCCCTATATGATTGCATCCCCAATCAATCAGCAGCACCCATTCCCTAGTCACCTAGGAATAGTCACCACCAAACTATTCTTGTAAAACCCTAGCGTCCAAGTCTTCAGGGAGACTAATTTGAGTAATAACTCCGTCTCCTGCATGGCCAGCCTTGCGTTAATAAAACTCTTAACCACAATAGCGCAGTCTCAGTGAATTGGTTTTGTCTGTGCAGTGGGCAGGAAGAAGCTGTCAGGCGATTACACTATGAACAATGTAAACCTACAACGAGTACCTCCAGTATCCAGATTATAGTTTCTAATAGCATTGCCTACACCCCACCCCCAAAAGAAGTCAGGGATCTCTGGAGGAATGATTCCAGTTTTGAGGCAAGAAATGTATAGAATATGCCAGAGTCATCTTCTCACACCAGTTTTTACTAGCTACAGTCACACTTTGCTTTATCTTGCTCTGCGCTATTGTGCTTCATTTTATTGCACTTTGCAGTTACTGCATTTTTTACAAATTGAAGGTCTGCAGCAATGCTGTGTTGAGCAAATCTATTGGCGCTATTTTTCCAAAAGCATGTGCTCATTTCATGTCTCTGTGTCACATCTTGGTAATTCTCACAATATTCCAAGCATTTTCACTATTATTGTATCTGTTAGGTGATCTGTGATCAGTCATTTCCCATGTTACTATCACTGTTTTAGGGGCACCACTAACTTTGACCACACAAGACAGTAAACTTGACAAATGTTGTGTGTGTTCTGACTGCTCCACTCTTTCCCAGTCTCTCTTCCTCTCCTTGGGCCTTCCTACTCCCTGAGACACAACAATATTGAAATTAGGCCAATTAATAACCCTACAATGGCCTCTAAGTATTCAAGGACAAGGAAGAGTCAACATGTCTCGCTTTAAATCAAAACCTAGAAATAAGACTAAGTTTAGTGAGGAAGGCATGTGGAAAGCTGGGATAAGCCAAAAGCTAGGTCTCTTACACCAGTTAGCCAAGCTGTGAATGCAAAGGAAAATTTCTTGATGGAAATTAAAAGTGCTACTCCAGTGAACACATGAATAATGATCGAAATAGCCTTATTGCTGATATGAAAACGTTTTAGTGGCCTAGACAGAAGATCAAACCAGCCACAACATCCCCTTAAGCCGAAGCCTAATCCAGAACAAGGCCTTAACTCTTTAATGCTGAGAGAGATGAGGAAGCTGCAGAAGAAAAGTCAAGAGGATACCAGAAGCTGGTTCATGAGGTTTAAGGAAAGAAGCTGTCTCCATAACATAGTACAAAATGCAAGGTGAAGCAGCAAGTGCTGATACAGAAGCTATGGCAAGTTATCCAAAAGATCTAGCTAAGATCATTGATGAAGGTAGCTATTCTAAACAACAGATTTTCAATGTTGATGAATACTGGAAGAGGGTGACATCTAGGCCTTTCACAGCTAAAGAGAAGAAGTCAATGCCTGCCTTCAAAGCCTCAAAGGGCTTTGAAGGACTCTCTTGTTAGGGGCTAAAGCATCTGGTGACTTCAAGTTGAAGCCAATGCTCATTTACCATTTTGAAAATCTTACGGCCCTTAAGAATTATGCTACCTCTACTGTCTGTGTTCTATAAATGAAACAACAAAGCCTGGATGACAGCACATCTATTTACAGTATGATTTACTGAATGTTTTAACCCCACTATTGAGACCTACTGCTCAGAAAAAAGATTTCTTTCAAAATATTCCTACTCATTGACAATGCACTTAGTCATCAACATGCCTAGTCATCCAATAGCTCTGATGGAGACATACAAGGAGATTAATGTTATTTTCATGCCTGCTAACAACAACATTGATTCTGCAGTTCATGGATCAAGGAGTAATTCTGACTTTTTTTTTTTTTTTGAGACAGGATTTCACTCGTCGCCCACGCTGGAGCGCAGTGGTGCAATCTCAGCTTACTGAAACCTCCACCTCTTGGCCTAAAGTGATCCTCCCACCTCAGCCTCCTGAGTAGCTGGGATTACAGGAACGCACCACCCCATGCCAAGCTAATTTTTCTAATTTTTTTTTTTTTTTTTGGTAGAGATGGGAACTTGCTATGTTGCCCGGGCTAGTCTCCACCTCCTGGGCTCAAGTGATCTGCCCATCTCGGCTTCCCAAACTCCTCTGATTACAGGTGTGAGCCACCATGCCCAACTGACTTTCAAGTTTTATTATTTCAGAAATACTTTTTGCAAGGCTGTAGCTCCTACAAAAAGTAATTCCTCAGATAGATCTGAATAAAGTAAACTGAAAACCTTTTGGAAAGGATTAACCATCCTAGATGCCATTAGGAACATTAGTGATTCATTGAGAAGAGGTCAATATATCAACATTTAGAGGAGTTTGAAAAAAGTTGACTCCAATCATCATGGATGACTTTGAGGGGTTTGACTTCAGCGGAGAAAGTAACCGCAGAGAGGCCAGGCACGGTGGCTCACGCCTGTAATCCCAGAACTTCGGAAGGCCGAGGCGGGTGGATCACCTGAGGTCAGGAGTTTGAGACCAGCCTGCCCAACATGGTGAAACCCTGTCTCTACTAAAAGTACAAAAATTAGCTAGGCTTGGTGGCGGGCGCCTGTAATCCCAGCTACTCAGGAGACTAAGGCAGAAGAATCGCTTGAACCCCGGAGGCAGAGTTTGCAGTGAGCAGAGATCACACCACTGCACTCCAGCCTGGGTGACAACAGTGAAACTCCATACCCCCCCAGCAAAAAAAAAAAAAAAAAAAGTAAGTAACCACGGATGTAATGGAAAAAGCATGGGAAGGAAGATTAGAAGTGGAGCTTCAAGATGTGACTGAGTTGCTTCAGTCTCATAATAAAAGCTGAACAGATGAGACACTTCTTGTGGATGAGCAAAAAGTGATTTCCTGAGATGGAACCTATTCCTGGTGAAGATGCTGTGAACATTGTTGAAATGGCAGCAAAGGATTTAGAATAATATGTCAACTTAGTTGATAAGGCAGCAGTAGCATTTGACAGCACTGACTCCAATTCTGAAAGAACATCTACTATGGATAAATGCTATTAAACAGCATCACAAGCTACCAAGAAATATTTCATGAATATTTGCTCCATCAATGCAGCAAACCTCATTGTTGTCTTATTTTACAAAATTACCACAGCCACCTCAACCTTCAATAACCACTACCCTAATCAGTCAGCAGCCGTCAACATCCAGGCAATTCCCTTTTCCAGAAAAACAGTACGACTTGCTGAAGACGCAGATGATCATGAGCAATTTTTAGCAAGGTGTACATTGTTTAGCAAGGTATAAGGTGTACACTGTTTTCTTAGATGTAATGCTATTGTACATTTAGTAGATTATAGTATAAGCATAACTTTTATATCTACTGCAAAGTCAAAAAATTTGTGTGACTCTTGTGTGTCACTTTATTGCAATATTCACTTTATTGCAGTAGTCCAATCCAAACTTGCAATGTATCTGAGGTATGTTGGTGTACAGAAGAAAAATTCACTCTCTTGAATGTTTACTAAAACGGTGAAATTGTAGATACAATATAGCTAATATCTATGAACAACCACGTCTATAAATAGCAAGCTACAAATTTCATTTTTTCCATAATTCCCTGTAAAAATTTAAGAAATAATCAATAGGATGGGCACGGTGGCTCACGCCTATAATCCCAGCAGGAAATTACAGGAGCAGGAGAATCTGAAGCAGGAGAATCGCCTGAACCCGGGAGGCGGAGGTTGAAGTGAGGCAAGACTATGCCATTGCATCCCAGCCCGGGCAACAAGGGCAAAATTCCGTATCAAAAAAAAAAAAAAGAAAAGAAATAATCAATATGATGTGACCAATTTTATAGTGTTTAACCACAAAAAAGGTCAGCACTTACAAAGTGTACTTGCAATTAGAGATTCAACTCTCTGGTTCTACAAGAATTCATAAAAAGTGAAACACTTGGTGGCCAGCCGTGGTGGCTCACGCCTGTAATGCCAGCACTTCGGGAGGCCAAGGCGGACAGATCATCTGGAGGTCGGGAGTTCGAGACTAGACTGACCAACATGAAGAAACCCTGTCTCTACTAAAAATACAAAAATTAGCTGGGTGTGGTGGTGCATGCCTGTAATCCCATCTACTTGGGAGGCTGAGGCAGGAGAATTGCTTGAACCTGGGAGGGGGAGGTTGCGGTGGGCCAAGATCGTGCCATTGCACTCCAGCCTGGTCAACAAGAGCGAAACTCCGTCTCGAAGGAAAAAAAAGTAAAACACGTTTGTTTTTGGAAAATAATTTAGTGTAATCACATTAAAAGCATGGAAACAGTTGGAGAAGGAGCAAAGTACTGACAAAAGACACAATTACCTTAAGTATTTGTCTAGTATATAAATATATCAGAATAACTAACGGAAATTTATTACATATGCAATATTTATATAGTAGTCTATGATGATAACAGGCTTTACACTTCACAACACAGAATCACATTATAGAAACCTCAGATTCATGCATACTCACCTCTGCTGTCATTCTAGCAAATAAGTCAGGAGGAATATTCCCACAGAGGACATTTTTCCTTAAATTTGGATTTTTTGCATCTTTAAGATTTGATATCCTACTTCGTACTCTATTTTTGTATTTCATGTCTGTATTCCTTATTTCTTGATATATAGGTACCAGGCCATTAAGGAAAAAAGGCAAAATTATAAAAGTAAGATCACTCTTTTTTCCTATTCTGCCAAAATAAGAATTCCTGAGGCTGGGCACGGTGGCTCATGCCTCTAATCCCAGCACTTTGGGAGGCTGAGGCTGGCGGATCATGAGGTCAGGAGATCGAGACCATCCTGGCTAACATGATGAAATCCCGTCTCTACTAAAAACACAAAAAATTAACTGGGCATGGTGGCAGGTGCCTGCAGTCCCAGCTACTCGGGAGGCTGAGGCAGGACAACCACTTGACCCGGGAGGCAGAGGTTGCAGTGAGCTGAGATCAGGTCACTACACTCCAGCCTGGGCGACAGAGCGACACTCCATGTTAAAAAAAAAAAACAAACCTGAAATTTCTAAGCAATTCACAACAACTGTTTCCAATTTAGAGTATGTTAGAAACAAGGTACTATATCTAATTCTTTGAGCTGTAATTGGCAAATACTAGTGATATTACTTCTACACTGTAAAGTAGTTGTTTGTTTGTTTGTTTTGAAGGCAGACAGAAAGAGTCTCACTCTGTTACCCAGGCTGGACCTCAGCTCACTGCAACCTCCACCTCCCGGGTTCAAGCAATTCTCCTACCTCAGCCTCCCGAGTAGCTGCTGGGATTATAAGCGCCTGCCACCACGTGCGGCTAATTTTTGTATTTTTAGTACAGAGGGGGTTTCACCATGTTGGCCAGGCTGGTCTCAAACTCCTGACCTCAGGTGATCCACCCGTCTTGGCCTCTCAAAGTGCTGGGATTATAGGCGTGAGCCACCGTGCCCGGCCTAGTCATGTTTTATTTCCTAAATGTTTAGTGCCAGCAGTATGCAAGTCAACAGGGTTTCAAAAAGTAACTCAAGTACTCAACATGAGAAAGCACATGTCTGAAAAGGAGCTTGAACTTATTCAAGCTTTACTTGCCCAAATCCGAATTCTACTAAGGATCCTAAAAGTCTCTCTGGTCACACAGTTCCCGTAGGGTCTCTGAGAAGAGAGCATTCAGCATGGCCGTGAGGGTTCACCTCCTCCCCCAGCTCAGCAGGAGCTACCTCAGCAGGCTCTTATTCTCCGCAGAAGAGGCCAATGCCAAAGCTGAACCCTGGAACAGCTCCCTTCTTAATAAGGCCACTTCCTCAACCAGGACAATCTCATGTTACACAGCTGCCTAGATGCTCCCTGCCCCTACCCACACACAGCACCCCTCTCCTGGAGCCCTTTCCCGGTGCTTAGCATGAACACGCTTCCCCTGGGATAATGAGCTCAAGTGACTGTGTGTGCTCTGAGGTCCCCCTAACTGAGAAGTCTTCACATTTACATGTGTGTGCTTTCCATGCCCTTTTGCATAACTTAAATTCAGACACTACAGTCTCAATCTACAAGGCAGAAAAATTTAAATGCCATCAATACCGTACTTTCCTTTTCAATAACAGGAAAAACAAGACAAATAAAATGACATAGATGTCCCTCTCCTTTCCAAGAAAACAATACAATCAAGACAAAAAGTGAAGAAGAAGACTTTGAATTCTATATCAACAGGAAAAACTAAGCTAGCAGATTACATAAAACAATTATGACCCCTTGAAGTTGTGTGACACCAAGTGACCTTTCTGGCTGGTAGCAGAAGTAATAGATGTCACTCCTCAGCAGTAGTTTTGAAAGCCAGTATGCAATTTATCCATTTTACCTTCTGCCACATCACCACTCACAATGGCCACTCCACCTGCCTGGTCCTAGAGGACAATGACCCAAAGCCCAGAGTCCTCAGCTAGCCTGTGATGAACATATAGGACAAATAAATTCCTATTTGTCCAGTTTAATCTGTGAAAGAAACCTCTGTGGTGTTAAGCCACTGAAATTTCAAGGTTGTTACCACAATATAACACAGCCTGTCCTGCCAAGTACATAAAGTCAATCTTGGACACTCGTGTTTTGCTAGGAAAGCAAAATTCTTTAGGTTCTCGAATTGCCAATGAGATACACCCAATGTTCTCATGTATTTTGTAATCTCTTCTAATTATGTTATCGGTTTGCCTTTCTTGTTCTCAATCATATTTTCACTCTCCTGCTATCTGAAGCAATTTTACCAGGGATTTATACATTTCAGTTTCCAAAGAGCCAGGTCCTTTTAAACTTCGCTGTTTCTAGTTCATTCAGCTTCAACATGAAGGAAAAAGTCTAGCGTGGTGGTCAAAGTCATGGGCTTGGAGCCAAATTCCCTACATTGGAATCCCAGCCTTGTCAGTGTCAGGCTGTGTGATCTAGAACAATGACCAATCCTCTTCTGCTTCTGTTTTCTCTCTGTAAAATGGGATGAGAGCACCTAATTCATTGGAAGGACTACTGTATGTAAAACCGTGCCTGGCATTTGTATATGTTCAATAAATATTACTTATTAAAAAAAATTATGAATATACACACAAAGGATATCTTCTTCAATTTGAGATCCTAATTCTTCCTCATCAGCTCCAATTGCAATGTAGTCATCTAAAAACAGGCATAAAGAATTGTCAAATTATTGTAACAGATTAAAAGAAAATTCTAATACCAGGTAATTAAACTGCATTCTTATTTCTTAAACCCCATTTGCCTGAGGTAAAGAAGCCATTCAGTTTAGTTCGTTAGAATCTGGTCACATCACTGCCCGCTAGACTCCTTTTCTGGGCTTCACCTGATACCCACAGTGCTCCTGCACTGATGACTCCTGATCCCTCAGGCACAGGAAATAACTGATCTAGCAGGCAATTCATCTTTCGTAACTCCATAAATTCTGGCTGCTCCAGCAGAGAGTAGAGAAAGTTACAGAAAGAACTGTCTAGTCTCCTGTGAGTCAGGCTTCCAATGCAAATAAATCATTCATTTAATCTGCCAATCACATATACAGACACACTCAGAAGACTCCTATACAAATATTCAAGAGGATAGAAGGAAATAAACTAGGAAGAAAAAATAAAAGAGACAGTAAGGAAATCAAAGTAGAAACGGCAGAGTAAGGAGAAAAACAGGTCAAACTAGCCATGGTGCAGAATGAGAGAAAAGAAAAAGGATGAATTCGTATAAAATATAAATATTCCTGTATATAAAACTTTAAAGCCAAAATGTTACATGTTAAGACTGGATACGTTGAAATTAAATTAAGCTCCCATATATAAATCAAGACTCATCCCCCCTTTTTCTAACTAGAAAATGGAAAACGTTCATACTATATGTCATACTATTTAACAATTCAGTATTGTTAACTCTCAATATAAGATCAGGGTACATAGTTTGCAGATTAAATTGTGGGGAAACAAAAGATTTGTGAGAAAAAAGTGTACATTACTACGAAATCAGGGAAAACATCTATGTATTAAAGGGAATTATTTCTTACAATTACATAGTAATAAGCAAATTCCCCAGGATTCCTCCTCCTCTCCCCCTTAACAGACCCGTATCAGCAACAACTTCTCCCCGAGCTAAGCAGCAGTGGGTGGGCTATCCACAGGGTGACACTCATCAAACAGCAATATGGAGTTGGAGATGGCAGTGGTTGGTGGTGGTGACCAAAGGGCTGAGAAATAACATGCACTGGACTTACCCCCTGTTCGAAGAGCTGCAGCAAGCATCTCCCTACACTTCAACCGCACAGAATCAGAAGTGCTTGGTGCCCGAGGAAAGGATGAAACATAAGTATCTCGAGCATTTGTCTCATCCTTTCTGTTGCTTACATTGCCGCTGGAAGTACTGAAATACGCACAAACACCCCAAAGAGAAATCAAGAACAATACTCTCAAAGTAACAATATTACTATCATGCTGTAAAAACAAAATTTGGGGCCTAAATAAATGACACAGTATCTCAGTGACCTTTATGTGAGGGGAAAAAAAATTGCCTGCATACAGATGAAAAAGAAGTTAAAAATTTTACAATTTAGTAAACAGACAAGTATGCCTTTTTTTTACACTAAACATTTTATCTTTGATTCTCATTTTAAATATTAAGCAATATTTTTAATAGAGAAAATACCCATTATAGCTCAGTACAATAAATGAAAAGCAATGATCTTGGTATAAGGAGAGGGATGAAGGGATGGGACCAGAGAATGACAGCTTTCTTTTTTGAGACGGAGTCTTGCTCTGTCACCCAGGCTGGAGGGCAGTGGTGCGATCTCGGCTCACTGCAAGCTCCACCTCCCAGGTTCACACCAGGTTCACACCAGGTTCACTCCCAGCTTTCAACCAAAACTAGAGAGAGAGAGAATGCTTGAAAAATCCTGTTTCGCCGAGCATGGTGGCTCACACCTGTAATCCCAGCACTTTGGGAGGCCAAGAGAGGCAAATCACTTGAGGCCAGCAGAGTTCAAATCCAGCCTGGGCAAATGGTGAAACCCCGTCTCTACTAAAAATACAAAAATTAGCTGGGCGTGGTGGCACAAGCCTGTAATCCCAGCTACTTGGGAGGCTGAGGCAGGAGAATTGCTTGAACCCAGGAGTCAGAGGTTTCAGTGAGCCAAGACTGCACCACTGCACTCCAGCCTGGATGACATAGCGAGACTCCAACTCAAAAAAAAAAAAAAAGAAAAGAAAAAGAAAAAGGAAAACCTTGTTCCATTTAGACAGTGAGGTCCCCAGTGAGACAAATACTATGTGTACTGATGAGTCATGAGGCTACAAAATAGTGTGTTTCTCCCCAGAAACATCACCTCAATATGAACATTCAGGCAGTTTTATAATTTTCCAGTCAACCTAATCCTTTCAATTGCTTCTGAGTAGCTTCTTACGTTGGATTATCACTAAAATGGGTTCTTTCCAAAATAATCTTCATGATTACAATTAAGCTTTATTGCTCTGAAGACAGCTGCCATAACCCTTTTCAAAGACTGATTAAATCATCCACCATCCATAGATGTGGCTTGCTGCAATGCTGCAAGAACCTACTCCCTTGCCTTCTCTCCATAACATAACCACTGCTAAACTTCACCAACAGGTGCCTGTGGGTAAGACGGTCATTAGTACCTTCTAAATTTAGTCAGTTCCTTTTTGAAGCCTTCACTGATTTCCCCCTGTATTCCCAAAATAATGGATTCACACAGGTTTGTATATGATGACTTTTCATACATTTTTTTCTCTATCAGACTGAGTTTCTCAAGAGCAAAAACTAGGATTTACTTTTCTTTGTATTTTCATTATGTAGCATAATGCCTGTCAGTGATAAACAAATGAGCAAACCAATGTTTAAAAACCCATTTTTTTTTTTTTTTAAAGACTCCAGCCTGAGCAACTGAGCAAGACTTTTCACAGTGGTGAACAGAGCAAGAGTTGTGCAGTGGTGCCATCACAGCTCATGCAGCTTTGAACTCCTGGGCTCAAGCAATCCTCCTGCCTCAGCCTCCTGAGTAACTAGGACTACAGGTGCATGCCACCATGCCCAGTTAATTTTAAAAATATTTTTTGGCCGGGCAAGCTGGCGTATGCCTGTAATCCCAGGAGTTCAAGAACAGCCTGGACAAAATAGTGAGACCCAGGGTCTACAAAAAGAGTTTTAAAAATTTGCCAAACATGGTGGTATGCACCTGTGGTCCTAGCTACTTGGGGGCTGAAGTGGGGGGCTCGCTTGAGACTGAAAGGTTGAGGCTGCAGAAAGCCTTGACTATGCCACTGCACTCCATCTTGGGTAAAAGAGCAAGACTCTGTGTCCAAAAAAAAATAATCCAACAAACAAACCTTTTTTTTTTGGTACAGAAAGGGTCTATGTTGTCCAGGCTGGTCTCGAACTCCTGACCTCAAGTGATAATTCCACCTCGGCCTCCTAAAGTGCATGAGCCACCGTGCCAGGCCCCAAAACTCATTTCTTTTCTTTTTTTTTGTTTTTGAGACACAGTCTCACTCTGTCACCCAGACTGGAGTACAGTGAAACAACCATGGCTTACTGCAGCCATGACCCCCAAGCTCAAGCGGTTCTCCTGCCTCAGCCTCCCAAGTAGCTGGAACCACAGGCATGTGCCATCACACCTGTCTAATGTTTTTTATTACTTGTAGAGACAGGGCCTCCCTATGTTGCTCAGGCTGGTCTCAAACTCCTGGGCTCAAGTGATCCCCCTACCTTGGCCTCCCAAAAGTGCTGACATTACAGGTGTGAGCCACCACACCCAGCCAAAAACCCACTTCTTAAACACTTTGATTAAATGCTTTTGCTTCTGTGTCTGTAGCCAAATGCTACACAGGAACCAAGGGAAACTACCCATATTGACTGAGGGAAACTTTTCCTCACTAGTTTCACTACTGCTGGTCTCACTTCCTACATTCTGATCCTTCCTTTCTAAGCATTTAAACACATTACTTACTCCTTAAATTCTTGCACCCAAAATATAAAATCCTGCTTAGTTACAAGCAACTTAGATTTAACCTTCTATCTTTCTTTACATGACTCCTCAAATTCGTTTCTCAATCCTCTTGGGGCGGGGAGGGTGTGTAGATAGATACCAATCAGTTACTTTATCAGACTTCACACACAGTAATTTTCTTTTGCAGACAGGCTCTATACCTACACGTCAAGCATGTAAAACTGACAAAAGACAATGAGAGGCCGGGCGCAGTGGCTCACGCCAGTAATCCCAGTACTTTGAGAGGCCAAGGTAGGTGGATCACTTGAGGTCAGGAGTTCCGAGACCAGCCTGGCCAACATGATGAAACCCCATCTTTACTAAAAGTACAAAAATCAGCTGAGTGTGGTGACGTGCACCTCTAATCCCAGCTACTCGGGAGGCTGAGACAGGAGAATCACTTGAACCTGGGGGGGCAGAGGTTGCAGTGAGCCAAGATTGTGCCACTGCATTCCAGTCTGGGCAACAGAGCGAGACTCCGTCTCAAAAAAAATAAAAATAAAAACAAGGCCGGGTGCGGTGGCTCAGGCCTGTAATCCTAGCACTTTGGGAGGCCAAGGCGGGCGGATCACCTGAGGTTGGGAGTTCAAGACCAGCCTGAGCAACATGGAGAAACCCCGTCTCTACTAAAAATACAAAATTAGCCAGGCATGGTGGTACATGCCTGTAATCCCAGCTACTTGGGAGGCTGAGGCAGGAGAATCCCTTGAACCCAGGAGGCAGAGGTTGTGGTGAGCTGAGATTCCGCCACTGGACTTCAGCCTGGGCAACAAGAGCGAAACTCTGTCTCAAAAAATAATAAGAATAATAATAAAATAATAAAAACAAAGACAATGAGAGACTGAGGAACTATTCCAGATTTAAGAAAACTAAACATATATACGTTAGAAAAAATTGCATAAACTTTATTAACAACTGCTGTTTAAGCCCAACTTTGACTTACCTCTCTTAATATAGTTAATATAGTTAATATGTGTAATATATATATTTAATATAGTTAATACAAATACAAAAAATAGTGTACGAGACATTAACATTAACATGAAGAGTGCATGATCAATTTTGGGAAAATATTAAGAAACAAAGTTAAAATCAGTAGTAGCCTTAATGTCCTAAATACCTCAACACGGGCTGGGTGTGGTGGCATACACCCATAATCCCAGCTACTCAGGAGGCTGAGGCAGGAGAATCATTTGAATTTGGAAGGTGGAGGTTGCAGTGAGTTGAGATCGCGCCACTGCATTCCAACCTGGGTGACAGAGCAAGACTCTGTCTCAAAAATAAAAAATAAAAAAGCCCAGGCACAGTGGCTCATGCCTGTAATCCTAGCACTTTGGGATACTGAGGAGGGCAGATCACCTGAAATCAGGAGTTCAAGACCAGCCTGGCCAACACGGCAAAACCCCATCTCTACTAAAAACACAACAATTAGCCAGGTGTGGCGGGCACCTGTAATCCCAGCTACTTGGGAAGCTGAGGCAGGAGAATTGCTTTGAACCTGGGAGGTGGGGGTTGCAGTGAGCCGAGATCGCGCCACTGCACTCCAGAGTGGGCGGCAGAGCAAGACTCTGTCTCAAAACAGGTATCTGGGCCCCTCCCTACCAGAATTCCTGATTCAGTAGTTACAGGACGGAGCCTGAGAATCTGTATTTCTAACAAGCTGTCAGGTTCTCTCCTCTTCCAGGGACCACACTTTCAAGAACCATTGCTTTAAATCAGTGTTGACTGTTAACCTACCAGCTTCCCAAGAACAGAGGAACGATTTGTATTTAACCAACTATGAGTAAGCAACATGTTCAATACTGCATAGTTCATGACATGTAATAGGAAAGAACACATGCAAAGGCCTCATAGGAGGTGAGGGACAATCTGAACTCTTCGTTAACGAACTTCACATTTTAAGTTCTTATAACAAATTGCTATATATATATATATATTTTTTAAGATAAGGTCTCACTCCATTGCTCAGGCTGGAGTGCAGTGGCATGATCTTGGCTCACTGCAACCTCTGCCTCCCGGGTTCCAGCAATTCTCCCACCCCAGCCTCCCAAGTAGCTCGGACTATAGACACATGCCGCCACACCTGGCTAATTATTATTATTTTTTTTTTGTAGAGAAAGGGTTTCACCGTGTTGGCCAGGCTAGTCTCGAACTTCTAACCTCAAGTGATCCTCCCACCTCAGCTTCCCAAAGTGAGCCACCGTGCCTGGCCACAAATTGCTAAATTCGAAAGGAAGAAAAAAAGCATGCAAAGGAGAATGAGATCAAGGGCCAAAATAAATCTAAAAAAAAAATGTGATAAATAGAGGAAGTAACCATTTGAATCCCTAATCACTACCTCCATTATCAATTCCATCAGTGCCTACCCCAGCAATCCCATTCAATTAAACTTGAGTACAATATAAATAACTTCTTATTTATTCAATGTCTTCTACCTCTCAAATGTTCAAGAAATCTGAAAAAAAAAAATAAATTAGAATACATGGCTACGTACATTTACTACTTCCATTTGATTAGAAAACAAAAAAAGGAGTGTAGATAGGGGAACATTAGACAGGGGAATTGATGCAGGAAGTAAAACTATGACTTTCAATATTAATAAATGTCTATACTGTGAAGTACCTTTCTTCTCTTGCCTCAGGGCTGTTCTGCGATGTAATTGCAGGTTCTTTTTTCTTTTCGTCAAGGTCTTTCTCAGTTGATGGCCCATCTGAAAATTATGAAATCTCTTAAGTTGCTAGCATTTGTAAAAACTAAAAACTAAAATACTGCATGTTAACAGGCTATCTGCACAACATAAACTAAAATCCTAAGTGTCCTACAAGTAGATGAAGTTTGCATAAGCTATTAGCATATGTACTATTTTTCACAATGCAAGTTCAGTCAACACTCCCAAATAAATTCCCTCATTTGGTGGGAACTACAAATTCACATGCCAGGGGAACCTAAAGGGAAGAAAGTATATGGAACAAACAGATGGGAAGAATATGGAAATATCTGCACTGTTACTTTAAAAATGTAAGCACAGGCCGGTGCAGTGGCTCACGCCTGTAATTCCAGTACTTTGGGACGCTGTGGATCACCTGAGCTCATGAGTTTGAGACCAGCCTGGACAACATGACAAAACTCTGTCTCTACAAAACATACAAAAATTAGCCGGGCGTGGTGGTGCACACCTGTAGTCCCAGCTACTTGGGAGGCTGAAGAGGGAGGATGGCTTTTGCCCAGCAGGTGGAGGCTGCAGTGAGCCAAGATCACGCCACTGCATGCCAGCCTGGGCAACAGAGCCAGACCTTGTCTCAAAATAAAGTCAAATAAAATAAAAATTAAAGCATACACCACAGAAATATTGTTTTTAATAAATTTCCATAAAGTTAGAAAATTTAAGGTGGTATCCAAAATATAAATAAATATTTCTGGGATGGTAAACAAAAAACACTTTCATAGAAAATACCTCAGGATGATTAAGACCTACCCAGCACTTTCTTTATCTTAAATGATCTATAAAGTAATACAGAGTGCACAAGCTTTAAGACTTAAAGAGGTGACCGGGCACAGTGGCTCATGCCTGTAATCCCAGCACTTTGGGAGGCCACAGCGGGCAGATCACAAGGTCAGGAGATCAAGATCATCCTGGTTAACATGGTAAAACCCCGTCTCTACTAAAAAAAATACAAAAAATTAGCTGGGTGTGGTGATACGCGCCTGTAGTCCCAGCTACTCAGGAGGCTGAGGCAGAAGAATAGCTTGAATCTGGGAGGCAGAGGTTGCAGTGAGCTGAGATCATGCCACTGCACTCCAGCCTGGGCGACAGAGCGAGACTCTGTCTCAAAAAAAAAAAAAAAAAAAAAAAAAAGAGGTAAGCGATGAGATATTATGAAATAAGGTACATAAAAATAGGTTAAGTCAGTGCAATATTTCAACAGCCCAAAGAAACATTCACTTTTAAATCAATCAACACAATCTTAAATTTTAAAACTGGTGCCTGCCTGGGGCCGAATGTGGTGGCTCACACCTGTAAACCCAACACTTTGGAGGCTGAGGCGGGTGGATCACTTGAGGTCAGGAGTTCAAGACCAGCCTAGCCAATATGGTGAAACCCTGTCCCTACTAAAAATACAAAAATTAGCTGGGCATGGTGGCGCACACCTGCAATCCCAGCTGAGGCTGAGGCAGGAGAATCATTTGAACCTGGGAGGAGGAGGTTGCAGTGAGCCGAGATTGTGTGACTGCACTCCAGCCTGGGTGACAGAGTGAGACTCTGTCTCAAAAAAAAAAAAAAAAATCGGTGCATGCCTGTAGTCCCAGCCACTCAGGAAGCCCAGGCAGGAAGAACCCTTGAGCCCAGGAACTTGAGGCTGCAATGAGCTATAACTGCACCACTGCACTCCAGCCTGGATGACGGAGTGATACTCTGTCTCAAAAAAACAAAACAAAAACAAAACACATAGCCTTGAAGCTAAGTTCAGAAAATGTTTGGGTCTACTGTACAAAATACACCAGTTAAATACATTTTGCTCCCTACATAAGCAATAAAGGCTACATAAAGAATTCTTTCAATTCTTCACATCTCTCTGTATAGAATATGGAAGAAACTATATCCAACTGGATAGCAGAATCACCTAGGGAGCTTTTAAACATATCCTCATGCCAAGCTCCAAACCAGATCCATTCAATTCAAATCTCTGGCAGTGAGGTGCAAGTATCATTATTTTTTAAAGTTCCTTAGACAACTCTAATATATAGTTATCTGGATGAGAATCACTGATAAAAGAATGGTTGAAATCACAACTGTAGAACTCATCTTGTAAAGTTGAAGTTTGTCAAACTTAAAACACAATTCAAGCCCTCTGATAAAACGTGCACATACACTTTAGTTTTCACATAATTTTACTGCTCCTTGTTATTCTCAATAATTACCTTGAAGGCTCAAATCACAAAGATGCTATAGTACTGTAACACTGAAAACAAAGATTAACAATGACACATGGCAAGGACTAAGAAATGGTCCAAAAGTCATAGGGTAGAAAGCATTTAAAAGGGAAAACTGATATAACAATGAAATATGATCCAGCAAGGATCCAATGCTGCCAAAGGGACAGCAGAACTATCTCACACACTGCTCTGGCACAATGAATTAGTACAATCCTTTTGGAAAGCAGAGCAGTAAGAGGCATGAACAGCCTCAGAAGTATCCCTACTATCTGATATGGTGTTGTGGGCAACACAGCCCAGCTAGCAGGGAAGGAAGTGCTCCAGCTCTGGACTCCAGCTGTCTGCAGTCAAGTCCCAGCTTGGCTATTCACCACCAATTCAACTGTGTGCAAGGTATTTAACCGCTCAGTGCCTCAGATTCCTCATCATAAAATGGGAGATTATAATAGCACCTACCAAATTGGATTGTTGTGAGGATTAAATGCATTAATACAGGTCAATGCTTGGCATATCTTAAGTATTCAACAATGTGCTACCTAGTAGCAGTAGTAGTAAATGTAGAAATCTAGCTAACAATGTAAAGAAAAAGCTTTAGGCAGAAAGATATCCATCAAGACATTAGTTACAACCACCATAAAGTTAAAAACAACAACAAATCTAAACAGGCAGGTGATCAACTAAAATATGGTATAGTCAACTGAATAAATTATTCTGAAACCAATAAAAATAATAGTTATAGAAAAACAAAATATTTTCATTAAAAAAGGTAATATAAATTAAGTACACACACAGCACAGGTAAAATTATAGTAGGGGTAAAATTTATGCAAATTAAATTTGAATAGTAATGTATTACAATCCATCGTACAGCAAAGGAACCTGCGAGTCTACACTAACAGATAAATAGCTAAGGGGTAAAAAGAAGGTTGTTTGTTTGTTTTTTTTTTTTGAGACGGACTCTCACTCTGTTGCCCAGGCTGGAGTGCAGTGGCGCGATCTTGGCTCAGTGCAAGCTCCGCCTCCCGGGTTCACGCCATTCTCCTGCCTCAGCCTCTCGAGTAGCTGGGACTACAGGCGCTCACCATCACACCCGGCTAATTTTTTTGTATTTTTTTAGTAGAGACGGGGTTTCACTGTGTTAGCCAGGATGGTCTCGATCTCCTGACCTCGTGATCTGCCCGCCTCAGCCTCCCAAAGTGCTGAGATTACAGGCGTGAGCCACCGTGCCTGGCCAGAAGGTTCTTCTAACAGAAAGAGGAGTCAGAAAAATCACAATTTTGCAACTAACACTACAAAGATTGGTTTGAGCAAAAAAATCAATGGATCCTAAATTGGGAGGGGAGGAAAAAGATTTGTTAAGGTGTAAGACAGTTTCAGGATCTTAAAAGTGTCTCCCACAGAATGGCTATTAACTACAAGAGGAAAAACAACACACTATACAGTGTAGCTGTGACTGGATTCTCAAAATTACCATCGATCACTCCGGATATGATACCTTGAGAAGGACATAACATGCTTAAACAGTATTCCAACTGCAGATGTACAACCTGATCTAATCACGAGAAAAAAGCAGGTACACCTCAAATACAGAATATGCTATTAAAAACAAAGGAGGGGCCAAGTGAGATGGCTCACACCTATAAACCTAACACTTTGGGAGGCCAAGGCAGGTTGGATCACTTGAGTCCAAGAGTCCAAGACCAGCCTGGGCAACATAGTGAGACTCTGTCTCAAATCAATAAATAAATAACAAAGGAGGGCAGTGGCGGATGCTTGCAGTTCCAGCTACTTAGGAGTGTGATGTGGAAGATTGCTTGAACCCAGGAGTTGGAGGTTAGCCTAGGCAACATAGCAAGACCCCTATCTCGACACAAAACAAAAAAAGTGGTGGGGAAGGGGGTGGATAGGGGTATAAACCTGCTTCAAGGATATAACTTAAAAATGTGGGAAATTCTGCCTTGAATATATTTCCTAGTTTACTTTTAAACCAAAATCCAATTCTACTTTGCATTCATTACAACTGGTCATTTTCTGCATATTGTATAACACATCCAAGTTCTATTTTTTAAGCCCATTATGAATTTGATAAAAATCTGATTTGCATGAAAGTATTTTAAAATACACATTAATGATGGTTACATGAATGTATATATATGATAAAATTGCTCAGAAGGATACATGCCCCCACACATACACTAGCGCCAGTAAAAACTGATGAAATCTGAATAAGGTGTGTAGATTGTATCATTGTCAATTTCCTGGTTGAGATTCTGTATATGAGAGTTATGTAATATTACCATAGGAGGAACCTGGATAAAGGGTACATGAGACCTTTCTGTGCTTTTTTTTTTTGTGGTAATTTTCTGTGAGTCACTTATTATGTCAAAATAAAAAGTTAAACTCCACATATTCAGGAGGCATACATACTTTCTTCTATAGGAAATGACCTTGTTTCTTTTAGCCCTACTTGAGGCAGGGGACCAGGAATGAGGGGGAAGGGACAGGATATATACACTCACATACATAAAATTTTAAAGCATGGCCCACAACAGTAATTCTTTTATTGGGTTTGTGCAATTAATGTGAAAGACAAAATTGCGTTTAATTTTCTTTCCTTCCAAATTTGACTTTTAGGAAACATATCAACAAAAAATTGACAGCCCCAAAATAAAATTTAAGGGGAGGGAATTCATATTTGTTGGGCTAGGACCCTATGTACATTTCCTACACAGGCGATAACTGATAGTGAAAGATCACAGACCAAAAACAAAGAAAAAGTAAAATCATGAACCCAAGTAAACAGGTTGGTCTTCAAATGAGAAAGGAACATTTCTGCCTTGGGGGAAAAATAAAGGAGAAGGGGTACCTGTATTCTTCAAAATGTCAATTTCATAAAAGATAAAAGCTTAAGAATGATTTCAAATTAGAAAACTAGCTATGTGAGGCCGAGCGCGGTGGCTCACGCCTGTAATCCCAGCACTTTGGGAGGCCAAGGTGGGCAGATCACGAGGTCAGGTGATCGAGACCACCCTGGCTAACATGGTGAAACCTCGTCTCTACTAAAAACACAAAAAATTAGCTGGGCATGGTGGCAGGCGCCTGTAGTCCCAGCTACTCGGGAGGCTGAGGCAGGAGAATGGCATAAACCCAGGAGGCGGAGCTTGCAGTGAACCAAGACTGCACCACTGCACTCCAGTCTGGGCAACAGAGTGAGACTCAGTCTCAAAAAAAAAAAAAAAAAAAAAAAGAAAACTAGCTATGTGATCCTGAACTGGATCTTTTCCTGGAGGTGGAAAAACAAAAGAACTATAAAAAACATTATTGGGACAACTGACAAACCTGAACATAAACCATAAAATACTATACCAATGTTAAATTTCCTAAATTTCTTTTACTATGATTCCATAAAAAAGTAAGCTTGTAATAAGGAAATACACACAAGTATTTAAAGGGTAAAAGAGCATGATATATTCAACATACTTTCAAATAGTTCAGAAAAAAATAATTTGTGTGTGTGCAAATAGAGAAAGAAAAAGAGAGAATATGATAAAACAAATATGGCAAGTATTAAAAATTGATGATATGGATAAAGGATATGGCATTCTTTTAATCATCCTTGCAAGTTTTCTGTTAAGTCAAAAAATTTCAAAAACCATTTCAAAAGGTATCCACAACCTTTCCCTTAAGAGAAAATTCTTCTTACTGAAAGAGTTTATCCAGTTGTGTCAAAAGTTAACAAAGCCAAATTTGACTGGCCTAAAAGGCAAAAAAACCCTAAAGATCAAATTAACTCCCCTCGCCTTTATTACGAGGCACTGCTTTCAGTATATCTGCATTCACCAAGAAAAAAATGTAACCATTAACTAATCATAATATGTAACCATTAACTGTTTGAATAACTCACAACATCATAAATATACGTAAGGGAAGATCAATGATACCTAATAATTTTTTCCAGGATTTGATGAGAGACTTTGCCAAAGATGTAACTTCTTCATCTGTACTCTGCTTGCGAATAGCATTAACTGACATTCCGATTCTTGTGGACTGCAAGGCAATAACAAAAAAAAATGTATACCAATTTTATTTTAAACAAATTAGTATTTCACCCACATTCTTTTCTTTCCCAGATTCCTGTTTCCATTTTAGAATTTTAAAACTTCAATTTTTGGATCCTTATAATAGCAAACTATATTAAGATACATACATCTTCAGATCAAACACTAGACTCATTAATGTTCTTATCATGAAGATCTAGAAGCATAAAACTCACTACTGTAATAAGTCTGGTTAACTAGAAAAATGAAATCAATCTTTCCACAAGGGAGAAGTGAAGATAAATGAGGATAAAATATAAAATGTTGTATATAAGTCAGGCTGAAGCAATCATGACTAATACATGCATTTCTTTGTTTCTATACATTCTTCTACATGGATTACTTCATAGAGCACCAGCTGCAAATTATTATGAGGATATCCAAACAAAAACTACCACCTATCCAGGTTTAAAAGGCTTTATTTTGCCAGGAACCAGCATATAATCAGAGACATTAAAATGCACTTCACAAAATACAGGTAAAATTTAACCTGTGATAATTACGTGCCTAGAATTATGCTTAGTGCATCCACATTCATCAATCTTTCTAACAACCCTTCAAAGTTGAGATTATCCCTATTTTTAAAGATGAAGAGATTGGAAGTACCAATAAATAACGTGCCCAGCATCACACCATTACCAACCAGCAAAGCTGGGAATTTTTTTTTTTTTTTTTGAGACGGAATCTCACTCTGTCACCCAGGCTAGAGTGCAGTGGGGCACCATCTTGGCTCACTGCAACCTCCACCTCCCGGTTCAAGCAATTCTCCTGCCTCAGCCTCCCGAGCGGCTGGGATTACAGGCACAGGCCACCTCGCCCGGATAATTTGTGTATTTTTAGTAGAGACGGGTTGCACCACGTTGGCCAGGCTAGTCTCAAACTCTAGACCTCAGGTGATCCACCCACCTCGGCCTCCCAAAGTGCTGGGATTACAAGCGTGAGCCACTGGCCCAGCCAAAAGCTGGGATTTTAATCCAGGTTTGTCCACTGCCAAAGTCCATGGTCTTTCTAGCACATCAATGGTTTCAAATTGTGCTCAAAGAACACAAAAGCTATGACAGCCCAAATATGGATGATAAATAAAAAATGGTAAATTATTTAGTAAGTTCGGGTTGTTAACAGACAATCTTTCAAACATATGGTCTATGGAAGAAAAAAATAACAAAAGGAATTCTTAGTGGTGAAAAAAAGAGAACCCCTATTGTAAGCTTTATGGTAGAAAAATATACAGGTACTTGAGGTTTCCTTCTAAATTATTCAGTCCTCTCAACAAAGAGACAGATTCAGGATCTAAGTTTTATTCAAGAATTTAGAATATGTGGTTGGCTAGAGTGTCCTATATCTCTTAGAAAGCTGAGCAAAGCAGACAAGATTGAACAGCAGAAAGATAAAGGGACTCCACAATTTTAAAGCCCCAAACAATTTGGGGTTTACAAGGCTAGTTTACTAGGAAAAAAACTCTACTTTTTGAATGTGTGGAGGAAATAACTTATTAGTGTGGTTCTGAAGCTTAGAACTGACACAAACGTGCAAAAAAATAAAATGACACTTTACTAGGGGCTTGCAGGAGAGCAAAGGTATAAGATGATGAATTGTGTACTGCTGGGTGACTGCTTTTTAATTATCAGAGGATGTTTTGATTACTAAAAAGTCAATGATTATCCCGCTTAGCCCCAAACAAAACCTATACTGAGAATACAGTTACATTGTAATAAACATGCTTATCTATGGAAGAGATTGTCAAGCCAAAATAATAAGAAATGAGGGGCACGGTGGCTCATGCCTGTAATCCCAGCACTTTGGGAGGCTGAGGCAGGCGGCTCACGAGGTCAGGAGTTCGAGACCAGCCTGGCCAATATAGTAAAACTTTGTCTCTACTAAAAAAAAAACAACAAAAAACAAACAAAAAACAAATTAGCTGGGCATGGTGGCAAGCGCCTGTAGTCCCAGCTACTTGGGAGGCTGAGACAGAAGAATCACTTGAATCCAGAAGGCAGAAGTTGCAGTGAGCCAAAATCACACCACTGCGCTCCAGCTTCCAGCCTGGGCGACAGAGCAAGACTCTATCTCCAAAAAGAAAAAAAAAGAGCGGGTACGGTGGCTCATGCCTGTAATCCCAGCACTCTGGGAGGCCGAGGTGGGTGGATCACGACGTCGGGAGATCAAGACCATCCTGGCTAACATGGTGAAACCCCATCTTTAAAAAATACAAAATATTAGCTGGGAGTGGTGGCACACACCTGTAGTCCCAGCTACTTGGGAGGCTGAGGCAGGAGAATTGCTTGAACCCGAGAGGTTGAGGTTGCAGTGAGCCGAGATTGCACCACTGCACTCCAGCCTGGGTAACAGAACGAGACTCCATCTCAAAAAAAAAAAAGAAAGAAAAAGAAGAAATGAGGCTGCTGAGGTAGAATAAAAAACAAAAATTTGAAATAAGTTCTTCTTTTTTCCTTTGGGGGTACCATGGAAAAAATGAAAAAAAAAAGTAGATGAAAAGATTATGAAGCTACTTACTTGGATAAGCAAGTCTGAAGTTGCCTCTAAGAATTCCCTAGAGATTTTTCCTAAAATTGGTATGCTAAGACTTACAAGATGTAATAGATAGGTTATACAAAAGTATTCTGTGCTCAAGTGACCTTAGGAATTGTGGGATTATAACTGTTTTCTTGACTGCAGGACTAACGAAATCTTTCAGGACAAACTAGACATTGTGAAACTCTAGCAGATAAAATATGTGCCTTTGCCCATGATTTCTACAGAACATCAGGTATTCAGAAAGACATTACCTTGGAAAGGTGGAGAGTGCATTAAGCAGCCTTAGGGGTCAGCTGCACACTGATGGTAAAGCAGAAAGGAATGAGTACTGAGATCAAGAGACACTGTTAACATCACAGGAAACAAGCAGATTTGATGTGCTCCAGAAGAAAAGTCTCCTTTGCGATCACTCATGAGTTTTTGCCAAGATGATCTGAAGGTAGCCACTAAATCTTAAGGTAAAAAACATATAGCTACTGTACAGCTACTATAAAACACATATGTAAAACATACATTTAAAACACACATATATAAAAGACAACATAAAAGAAACACACAGCTACTATAAAACATTTCTGAAAGAAATTAAAGATGACCTAAACAAAATTTTAAAATCTCATGTTGATAGACTGGAAGACTTAAATGTTAAGACTGCAATACTAATCAAGTCGAACTACTGACTCAATGCAATGCCTATCAGAATCCCATCTGCCTTTAGTGTAGAAAGTGACAAGCTTACCCTAAAGTCCATACAGAAATGCAAAGGACCCAAAACAGCCAAAACGATCTTGAAAAAGAAGAACAAAGTTGGAGCACTCACAATTCCCTATAGTAACCAAGATAGCATGGTACTGGCAAAAGGATGGACGTGCTGATTAATGGGATAAATTTAAGACTCCAGAAATAAACTCCTACCTTTTTCATCAACTGATTTTAGATAACGATATCAAGACAATTCATTGGAGAAAAGAATATCCTTTTCAACAAATGGTGCTGGAACAACTAGATATCCACATGTAAAAGAATAAAGCTGAACCTCTTCCTTACACCACACATAAAAATTAACTCAATATGAATAGGAGTAAAGCTTCATGACCTTGGATTAGGGAATGGTTTCTTGGATATGACACCTAAGGCACAAGCAATCAAAGAAAAAATAGAATATATCAAAATTTAAAACTTTTGTGCTTCAACGGACAGCACTGAGAAAGTAAAAAGATAATTCACAGAAAAAGAGACAATATTTGCAAACTCTATGTCTGATAAGGGACTTGTATCTGGAATATATAAAGAACTATTACAACTCAATTAAAAAAAAAGACAATCCAATTTAAAAACGGGCAAAGGATCTGGATAGACATTTCTCCAAATAAGATATAAAAATAACCAACAAGCACATGAAAAGATATTCAGCATCCTTAGACATTATGGAAATAAAAATTAAAGCTACAATGAAATACCACTACACCCACTACAATAGCTATAATCAAAGACAAACAGCAACAAGTGTTTGCAAGGATGCAGAGAAACTGGACCCCTCGTTTACTGCTACTAAGGATATAAAATGGTACCGTGGCTGGAGAAAAGAGTCTGGCAGGTCCTCAAAATGTTAAACACACAGTTACCACAAAAACCAGCAATACCATTCCCAGGTATCTACACAAGAACAACAAAAACATATGCTCACACAAACTTGTACATAAACACGCATAGCAGTGTGATACATAACAGCCAAAAAAGTCTAAACGCATCAACTGACAAATGGATAAAAACATGTGAAATATCCATGCAACTGAATATTATTCAGCCATAAAAAGGCCTGAAAATTCTGACATAAACTGCAACATGGATGAATTCTGAAAACATTAAGCTAAGTGACAGAAGCCAGACATCAAAGGTCACATACTGTATGATTCCATTTATATGAAAACTCCAGAACAGGCAAATCTAGAGAGACAGAAAGATTAGTGGTTGCCTAGGCTGGAAGGAGGAAGACCAGGTGGGGGGAACGGAGAATGACTTTTTGGGGTGATGAAAATGTTCCAAAGTTAATTGTGGTGATAGTACCAGAATATACTAAAAAACAATGAATCACACACTTTAAATTAATGAATTTTATGGTATGTGAATTATATCTCAATAATACTGTTTAAAAAAAAAAAAGAAACATACAGCTATGTTTACTATCCTTTTAATAAGTTCCAAGACAGCAGGGACCTTGTCTTGTCTGTCACTATATTCAGCACGTGCAATAATGTCACTATATTCAGCACGTGGAATAATATCTAGCACACAGCAGACACTTAATCATGATTGAATAAATTAATCTACTATATATAAAAACTTACAAAACTAGCCGAATCTATTACTAGCCCAAATATTTGTCTTCCTGTTTACTTCCCCACCTTCAACCCATACCCACCTTCTACTCTCTCACTCTGCTCAAAGTTTCCTGCACTCCTAACTGTAAACTCCCATGGACTCTTCAGATCTCATTTGATTTAATCAGTCTGTTATATCCCAACTCTGTTTTCCCTTTTTCCTAGGGGATCTAACCCACCTCTATGCTATTACTTCCCAAATATTTCCGAAACCTGTCCTTTCTCTTATATTCTAGAGCTGTTTACATATATGGCTATTTAAAATTTGTTAAAATTAAATGAAATTCAGAATTCCGTTCCTTAGCCATATTTCAAGTGCTCAATAGCCTTATGTAGTTAAGCACTACCATATCAGTCAACACTCACATCAGAAACATTTCCATCACTGCAAAGTCATACTTGACAGCACTGCTAGGGAGGACATACTCAACTACCTACCAGATACCTGCATATACTTGTTTCATAGGCATCTCAAAATCCAGTGTATCCAAATTATCCATTATCTCTTCACCCCTCCATTTTTATTTTCTTCTCATCCCAAGCTCACCTTCATACCACCTTTCTTGAATATTCTTATATTGCTAAATGGCACCATCTACCCAGTCGCCATGGCAAAAATCTCAGTCATCCTAAATTCCTCCACTCCTTCACCTCCATTCAAACTACCAATCCTTATAGGCTGTCTTTCATTAACAAATTCCCCTTCTCTCCATTTATATTGCTATTATCTTAGTTTAAGCCCTCATCACTCCTCACCTGAATAACTTCATTAGTCAACAGGCCTTTCAGGCTCCAGCTTCCCATTTCCTCCAATGTGCAAATCTGGTCACATACTCCCCTGCCTAACACCTTTCAGTAGTAATGCTCTCAGCATCACATATGAAGCCCTGCATGCCATACCACCTATGTCTTTAAAATCCTGTATGCAACTAGCTCTTCCCATGTCTTTAACCCCGTATGCAACTAGCTCTCCTTTATTTTCACTTCTAAATGCCACATTGCTTCCACATAACTGTTTTCTCCGCTGAAATATCTTTCCCCGTCTATCTGCTGAGGGAGAACCTAGTCATCTTTCGAGACGTGGTTTCAGCTTTATCACCTACATAACGGCATTCTGCACCTCCCAGATTATGTACTTAGATTGACAAGTAAACTTATTTGTGCTTCTTCCTACCCTCCCTCTTTCCCCCAGATGAACACTGTATGGACTTTTCTTTGGGTACCTACATCTTTGTTTATATGTCAGTTTTCCTCTACTAGAATTTAAGCTCAATGAGGAGGGTAAGGCCTTATCTTATTCATCTTTATAAACCCAGCACAATTCTTAATCACAGTAAAAACTCTTAGCCGGGTGTGGTGGCACACGCCTGTAATCCCAGCTACTCAGGAGGCTGAGGCAGGAGAATCGCTTGAACCCGGGAGGCGGAGGTTGCGGTGAGCCGAGATCGTGCCATTGCACTCCAGCCTGGGCAACAAGAGTGAAACTCCATCACAAAGAAAAAAAAAAAACCTCAAATATTTGTTATATAAATACACAGGCTTTCCAAAGAAGGAAGCACAGGAAAAAATTTGAGATGGTCATAAATATTAACCCTATCCAACCTCCATACTCTCTATAACTCTACATGTGCCTGTTAAATAAATATTGGGATTACTATGTTGTTTTCCCCACATAGGTCTGTCGGGATAAAGTTATGCCTTGGTAAGGAACTATCTCAAAGGAAAGTTTATTCTTAGAGTTGACTCGCAAGAGAAGTTATTGATCATTAGACAGAAACCTGAATTCAGAAGGTAGGACTTCATGACTTACTTCCTTTCTCTTCCTTCCTCTTTCTGGGGTCTAGAGAGAGAGGAGTTCTTTTTTTTTTTTTTTTTTTGATACAGAGTCTTGCTCTGTTGCCCAGGCTGGAGTGCAGTGGCGCAATCTCGACGCACATGCCACCATGCCCGGCTAATTTTTTTGTATTTTTAGTAGAGACGGGGTTTCACCATGTTGGCAGGCTGGTCTCAAACTCCTGAGCTCAAGTGATCCACCCACCTCCGGCTTCCAAAGTGCTGGAATTACAGGCATGAGCCACCTGGCCAGCCTACAGGAGGAGTTCTTAACCCTTTTTTTGCACCATGGATCCTTCTGGAAGTCTGGTGAAGCTTATGGACCCCTTCTTAGAATCCGTTAAAAATGGATTAAAATACATAGGATTACAAAGCAAACCAATTATATAATATAAAATTACAAAATATTTTTAAATGTAAGATAATAATGTACATGCTCCCTAACTTGTGTGTGTGTGTTTGTGTGTTTTTTTTTTATCAAGACAGAGTCTTGCTATGTTGCCCAGGCTAGTCTTGAACTGCTGGGCTCAAGCAATCCTCCAGCCTCCATCTCCCAAGGTGTTGGGATTACAGGCATGAGCCACTGTGCCAAGCCCTTCCTTATTAAAACATTAAGTAAGACCTAGCATAAGGTATAACAGCAACAATAATGAGCAATTTCAATACTTTTACAATATAAGTAAACTGAAGTTAAAACATTTGTGAATTATTTTAGTTTTAGTCATAAATACTGGTAATACAACTGTGGTTTAGTGTTTTCACAACTGAAAGAAATGTTCAATTTCAGTTAGCCATTAATGAAAATAAATGTGACTTTTTTTCTCAATCATGTTCACACACCCTCGCCACCTTTCCCTAAATTCTGAATTAATATAAATATCAAAGAAAGCACTTGTGGATAATAAAAAACGTCAATCAGAAAATAACGATATTCATGTTATTGGCTATATTGTTTCCTTTTTAACACTCTGACTTTTGTCCAAGTTTTATTTTTATATTTCATTATTGATGGAACATTAAAATACACTCACGCCTGTAATCCCAGCACTTCGGGAGGCCAAGGCTGGCGGATCACCCGAGGTCAGGAGTTTGAGACCAGCCTGGCCAACATGGTGAAACCCTGGCCAACATGGTGAAACCCCGTCTCTACTAAAACTACAAAAATTAGCCAGGCATGGTGGCAGGCGCCTGTAATCTCAGCTACTGGGGAGGCTAAGGCAAGAGAATCGCTTGAATCCAGAAGGCTGAGGTCGCAGGTCGTACCACTGCACTCCATCCTGGGCCACAGAGTGAAACTGTGTCTCAAAAAAAAAAGAAAAAAAAAAGCTTCTGCACAACAAAGGAAACAACAGGGTAAAGAGACAATCTGCTGAACAGGAGAAAATATTTGCAAACTATTCATGTGAAAAGGGACTCATATCAACAATACACAAGGAAGTCAAACAATTCAACAACAACAACAACCAGAAAACAAATAATCTCATTAAAAAGTGGGCAAAATGCTGGCTGCAGTGGCTCATGCCTGCAATCCCAGCACTTTGGGAGACCAAGGCTGGAGTTCAAGACCAGCCTGGACAACAAAGGGAGAACTCCGTCTCTAAAAAAAAAATTATTTTTAATTAGCCAAGCATGGTAGCATGCTCCTGTAGTCCCCAGTTACTTGGGGGTAAGGGATGGGAGGGGCTGAGGTGGGAGGATCACTTGAGCCCAGGAGGTGGAGGCTGCAGTCAGCCAATGATCATGCCATTGCACTCCAACCTGGGCAACAGAGACATTATCTTAAAAAAAAAAAAAAAAAAAAAAAAAACAGTGGGCAAAGAACATGAATAGATATTTCTCAAAACAAGACATACGAGTGGCCAACAGGTATAAGAAAAAATGTTCAACATCACTAATCATTGGAGAAATGCAAATCAAAACCACCATGAGATACCATCTTCCTCCAGTCAGAATGGCTATTATTTTATTTTTTTAATTTATTTTTTATTTATTTTTTTTGAGACAGAGTCTCACTTTGTGGCTTGGGCTGAAGTGCAGTGGTGCAATCTCAGCTCACTGTAACCTCCACTTCCTGGGTTCAATTGATTCTCACGCCTCGGCCTCCTGAGTAGCTGGGACTACAGGTATGCACCACCACACCTGGCTAATTTTTGTATTTTTAGTAGTGACGGTGTTTTACCATGTTGGCCAGGCTGGTCTTGAACTCCTGGCCTCAGGTGATCCACCCGCCTCAGCCTCCCAAAGTGCTGGGATTACAGGCATGAGCGCCTGGCCCAGAACAGCTATTATAAAAAAGATAAAAAAAATAACAGATGATGGTGAAGGTGCAGAAAAAAGGGAACTCATACACTGTTAATGGGAATGAAAATTAGCACAGCCACTATATAAAACAGTATGCAGATTTCTCAAGAACTAAAAATTGAAGCACCATATGATCCAGCAATCCCACTACCAAATATTTATCCAAAGGAAATCAGTTTAACAAAGGGGTATCTGCACCCCTCATGTTTACTGCAGCACTATTCACAATAGCCAAGATATGGGCTCAACCTAAGTGCCCATCAATGAATAACTGGATAAAGAAAATGTAATGTATATATACAATGAAATACCATCAGTTATAAAAAAGAATGAAATCATGTATTTGCAAAAACATGGATGGAACTGAAGTTATGTTAACTGAAATAAGCTAGGCAGAGAAAGACAAATATCACATGTTCTCACTCCTATGTGAGAGCTAAAACAGTGAGCCTCACAAAGATAGAAAGCAGAGTGATGGATACCAGAGACTGGGAAGGGTGCGTAAGTGAGGCAAGGGAATGAAGACAGGTTTGTTCATGGGTACAAACATATAGTCAGATAGAAGGAATAAGTTCTAAGGTTCCACAGCAGACTAGGGTCACTACAGTTAACAAAGCATTATATATTTCAAAATAGCTAGAAGAGAGGGCTTGAAATGCTCCCAACACAGAGAAATGATAAATACTGAAGGTGAGGGATACCCTAAATAACCTGACTTCATCATTATACATTCTATGCATGTAACCAAATATTACATATACCCCCATAAACATCTATAAATATTATCAATAAAGAATAAGACTTCAGTAATGAATCTGTGTAATGTCTACTAGACATCAACTGTGTACATGCTTGACTGGTGCTAAAAAAAAAAACAAAAACAAAAACGGAGAGGAGTGACACCTTGCCATCCTCACCGTGAAGCTAGCTTCATGCTGGCAGCAGCTATCAATAATAGATCAAGAAAGGGAAATCTTAGGAGACCAAATCAGGGCCAAAAATCCAACTTCCTCTCACAGTGAGATTTCACTGCTACTGCCAACTTTAGAGATTCAGGTTTTATTCTTCCTAAGAAAGGCGACATTGCTTTATAACGGCAATTTAGTAGATTATTGATTTATATTGCCACCTGTAAAAAAAAATAGCAGTTAGTAATGGTTTACACCATTATCAAGACAGTAAAAAAACATATTGGGACTGAAGATGTTTCAGTATTTTATGATGACTACCTATTAAAAAAACTTTGATGCATAAAAGCACATACCTGCAGTAATTCCAGGGTCATAGGAATATTCTTAAGCTCCTTTAGCAAATCCAATGCTCCAGCCTATAAAATAAAATAATTTCATATTGAATTCCCAAGATGGTAAAACAGGGACTAGCCAGAAACAAGGTTCATGGGAGAATCACAGAAAACACCTAAAGAGGAATAAAATCAGATAAGGAGCAACAGCACCACCTATAGCTTATAGCCAAATATTCCAATTTGATATTAATTTAATCTATCATATTTCATCTAATCGAATATATTCACATTCTATTTCATTTAGTCTAATGTTTACTTAATGTACTATATCTGGATAAATCATTTCTTTGTATACCATCAATAAAGAAAAAACGATTAAGCTATGATACAGTGTTTTATTATAACTTTTTTTTTTTTTTTGAGACAGAGTCTTACTCTGTCGCCCAGGTTGCATGCAGTGCAGTGGTGTGATCTCGGCTCACTGCAACCTCTGCCTCCCCTCCTGGGTTCAAGCGATTCTCCCGCCTCAGCCTCCCGAGTAGGTGAGATTACAGGCACACGCCACCACGCTGGGCTAATTTTTGTATTTTTAGTACAGATGGGGGCCAAGCTGGTCTCAAACTTCTGATCTCAGGTGATCCGCCTGCCTTGGCCTCCCAAAGTGCTGGGATTACAGGCGTGAGCCACCATGCCTGGCATTATAACTTCTTTCTACTTTTGCTTATTGAAAGAATTATTTTAGAGTTGAAATTTTTACCACGTCACCTTTTACATATGTAAAAACATACATATAAGTAAAACAAAATTGGCTGTTACTAAAAGTACTTCACGTTCAGAACTTTTTGACTCAGATTCAACAGTATCTGTTTTTACCCCACAAAGAGCTGTTTAAGAACACAAGTGACAAAGCATTTCATAGAAGAATCCACAAAAAAGCTAATGCTGTGAGCTCTCGGGCTGGCTTTGTAGCAGTGTGCACAGCTGCTTTTCACCTCCAATGCTCTTCACAGTCATCTGGTTCCTCAGGATTCAAAGAGTACTCCACTAACCTCTCTCAGATTTCCTTCCAAGCCAATGACACTCACTTCACAAGTTTTGATGCTAGGTTTAGCATTCTGCCTGTGAAAGAACGTTTCAATGGCCATCTGGCCAATGATATGTGTACCTATCCTGATTTCTAAAATGTTTAAGTATGAAAATAGGCACTCTACAAATCAATGAAATACAGGATATCCCCCCAAAAAAACAGAAAGAACCATAGCATGTCCCTCATTCAACACGCCAAAGGAAAAAGCGAGCAAAGACTCTCATAGTATCACTTTATTTCTTAGATACAAAATCAAGTAAAGGCTTCTAGTCATGTAATTTTTCATTTAAAGGTGACAGACATTAGGCTTGGCCTTCCAGAATAAAACCATTAGCTTTTATTCTGGTAACAAAGAGTTACATCATTTCAATTTAACCCAATACCTCATAAATAAAAATTTAATTTCAACAGAAATTATGACACGTTATTATAAATAATGTTTTAATTATTTGCTGTTTAAAGATCTCTCCTGATCTTAAAATTCTATAAATTCTTCCTATTTAGAGTCATCTAGAAACAGTAAAACATTAAAGTTGTTGGAAAAGAAATCTAACACTGACTTAAAACGTATTATTAAACAAGAATTTCTACAGGTATGACATTGTTGTGAGTAAATGAAGTCTTCAACCCCTTATCTGCAAATTCCCAGACCAAAAACCTTTGAAAAGCAAAAGATTTCTAGATTTCTCATAGGTAAACTCATTTGGCAGCTAAACCTAATCGCAACACATGTAAAGCTATTTGTGCTCTATTTATGCCACGTAATGTGAATATTACAACTGACTATAGAAATGTTAAGGCCGGGCTCAGTGGCTCACGCCTGTAATCCCAACACTTTGGGAGGTCGAGGTAGGTGGATCACGAGGTCAGGAGTTCAAGACCAGCCTAACCAAGATAGTGAAACCCCGTCTCTACTAAAAATACAAAAATTTAGCTGGGCGTGGTGGCGGGTGCCTGTAATCCCAGCTACTCAGGAGACTGAGGCAGACAACTGCTTGAACCCAGGAGGTGGAGGTTGCAGTGAGCCGAGATCACGCCACTGCACTCCAGCCTGGGCGACAGAGCGAGACTCCGTCTCAAAAAAACAAAAAACAAAAAAAAAGAAATGTTAATGTCTGGTTGCTGAAGTGCCCAAATCCTGCTGGGGGTATTATGTAATATATGATGTATATACCAAATTATCTTTATAAAATCTGAAAAATCTGGAATTACCAAATATATCAGACCCTAAGGGTTTTGATTAACAAACTGTAGAAGTCTGGGCAACACAGCATGACCCCCTCTCTACAAAAAATAAAAATAAAAAATTAGCTGGCCATAGTGCCTGTAGTCCTAGCTACTCCAGAAACTGAGGCGGGAGGATTGCTTGAGCCCAGAAGCTTGAGATTACATGAGCCATGATGGTGCCACGGCAGTCTAGCCTGTGTGGACAGAGTGAGACTCCATTTCTAAAATAAAAATTAAAAAACAATGACAACAACAACAAAAAAAACAGATTGTGGGCCTGTATTCTCTACCTACCATTGACATTTTTCTTCTACCCACATTTCCAGGATTTCTGATCCACTTCTGACCAAGAATCTCTTAATAAGGGTAAAGAATCACACTTCTAGAAGTCCCTTAAAAACCAGGGTTTCCTAAGTATTAAGTTGATTCTTCCAACATACCAGCAATGAGACATACGGTTTAAATTGTTTTCCAAGTAGAGGCAATAAATTTGCATTAATTTTTTTACTTTCCTTTTCTACTCAGCTCTGTGGTAAGGCCATGGTTGGAAGAAAAAGCTAAAAGTAACACTCATCGAATAAAACTATGACCTTTCTGAAAATTGCACTGTGTTCCAACCAATTCAAATAAATATTTCACTGAAGGGTCTTTAAGAAATAACTATGGGCTGGGCACGGTGGCTCACGTGCGTGGCTCATGCCTGTAATCCCAGCACTTTGGGAGACCGAGGTGGGAGGATCAACCTGAGCTCAGGAGTTCGAGACCAGCCTGGCCAACATGGTGAAACTCCATCTCTACTAAAAATACAAAAATTAGCCAGGCGTGGTGGCGGGCACCTGTAATCTCACAGCTACTCAGGAGGATGAGGCAGGAGACTCACTTGAACCCAGGAGGCGGAGGTTGCAGCAAGCCGAGATCGTGTCACTGCACTCCAGCCTGGATGACAGCGCAAAACTCCATTTCAAAAAAAAAAAAAAAAAAAAACGACAAACAAAAAAGAAATAACTATGATGATCTGAATGAGTGAAACGCAAAACAGATAATCATACATTAATTCGGTGACAACAAACTTTGAGTGCTGCTACGTGCTTGGCATTGTTAAATACGTCACATAGATTTAATTCCACCTTCACCATAAACCCTATAGAAGCAGGTATTATCTCCATTTTACAGATAAGGAAATATGTCAAGAAACTTGGACAAGGTCCTGTGATTACTAACTAGAAAAGGTAAGATCTACTCCAGTAATGTCCAATGTACCAAGCTCTACTGTACTGGGGATACAGCAGTGAGCAAGACTGAAATCCTTTCTGACATCAGGGAATTTTAAAACAAACAGAAATCTTTAATCATCTATTTCAAACCCTTAATTACACACAAAAAAAGAAACTTAAACCCAGAAAAGGAAAGTGACTTGCCCAAGGTCATACTGATGGGTAGTAAGGTCATTAACTAGTCGCCTGACCCTTATACCGCTGCCCTTTCCCCAGCAGTACACCAGTGGCAGCACTCCTTTGTGAACTCAGATGACTAGTATCACCAAACAAGAAGCTGTATTTTAGCCTTCCCCAAGCATCACCTAGCGCTAAATGTCAAGTCTAGACCAGGCACAATGGCTCAGCCTGTAATCCCAGCACTCTGGGAGGCCTAAGGCAGGAGGATCACTTGAGCCCAGGAGTTCAAGACCAGCCTGGATAACAGAATGAGATCCCACCTCTATTAAAAAAAAAAAAAAAGAAAAGAATACATGTCCAAGTCTATGAGATTGTAGCATCTCCTATAGATGATGCAAGAGAAAGAAAGACTCTTTAATTTCCAGAGCCAAATTTAGTTCACACTACTGGCTGAAAGATAAACTACAGCTATCACACTATTTTATTACATTGTTGGTGCTCCTATCTGGTAACAGAAAAAAAGTGATTTTATAAACCATGATACTTGTACTACGTGCTCACTATACTCAAGACCATGTAGGATACAAACATCCCTCTCCTCAAGGAGATGTAAAAAGGAGGGAGTAATAGGGATTTATAGTTAAGAATATGGTGTACATATATGACAGACTTAGATTCAAATCCATGCTCTGACATTTGCTAACTACAAGATCTGGGTAATGTTATTTGTCCTTTTCAAGCTTCAGCTTCTTTATACGTAGGTGAGCATAATACACCAACCTTGAGGAGTAGTTAAAACAGCCAAATGAGGCAACGTTACACAGATAAAGTATCAAAATAGAGGGTCTGACACATAGCATGGTTGATGAGGAGTACAAAAATATACAAATAATTACTTATTTCTACCATAACAATAATCTCCAAGGGCCATAAGCCAGCATTTTCAGTGAGCATATTTAAGCTCAATCAAGCAAAACAGTTATTTCTATAATAATGTCTTCTTCATAGGCATTATTATAAGATTTCAAGGTTAAAGAATTAAGATATTATCTGTTTTGTTTTGTTTTTTTTTTTTTGAGACAGTCTCACTGTGTTGCCCAGGCTGGAGTGCAGTGGCGTGATCTCAGTTCACTGCAACCTCACCTCCTGGGTTCAAGTGATTATCCTGCCTCAGCCTCCCAAGCAGCTGGGACTACAGGCGCCCGCCACCACGCCCAGCTAATTTTTGTATTTTTAGTAGAGATGGGGTTTCACTATGTTAGCCAGGCTGGTCTTGAACTCCTGACCTCGTGATCTGCCCACCTCAGCCTCCCAAAGTGCTGGGATTACAGGCGTGACCCACCGTGCCTGGCCCATTATCTATTTTCTTAAACAATGAATTACAGATATTTGAGTTGTAGCTCCATAACATCACTATAAAGCTAGGACTTATGATATTACTATGTCATCTCAAATTTGCAGTTAAACTACATCAAAAGCACAAGCAACAAAAGAAAAATATATATAAATTCATCTCCATCAAAATTAGAATATTTTATACTTCAAAGGCCACGACCAAGAGCAGACAGACAACCCACAGAATGGAAGACAGTATCAGCATATCTAACAAGGGTCTAGTATTCAGAATATAAAGAACTCTTACAACTCAATAATAAAAAGACAACCCAATTTAAAAATGGGCTAAGCCAATTTGTACTCCAGCCTGGGCAACATAGCCAGACCCTGACTCTTTTCTAAAAAATGGGCAAAAGATCTGAACAGACATTTATTTCTCCAGAGAAGATATGCAAATGGCCACAATGCAATGAAAAGATGCTCAACATTGTTAATCACAAGGGACATGCAAATCAAACCCACAATGAAATACCACTTTACACCCACTAGGAAGGCTATAATCAAGACAAATGATATTGGTGAAAATGAGGTGAAACTGGAATCCTCACACACTGCTAGTTGGAATGTAAAATGGTGCAGCCACATTGGAAAGGTCTGGCAGTTCCTCAAAAGGTTAAACATAGTTACTATATGACCCAGTAATTACTCTCCGAGGTATACACCCAACAGAAATGAAAACATATGTCGCCGGGCGCGGTGGCTCACGCCTGTAATCCCAGCACTTTAGGAGGCCGAGGCGGGCAGATCACGAAGTTAGGAGATCGAGACCATCCTGGCTAATACAGTGAAACCCAGTCTCTACTAAAAATACAAAAAATTAGCCGGGCGTGGTGCTGGGTGCCTGTAGCCCCAGCTACTCGGGAGGCTAAGGCAGGAGAATGGCAGGAACCCAGGAGGTGGAGCTTACAGTGAGCCAAGATCACGCCACTGCACTCCAGCCTGGGTGACAGAGCAAGACACTTGTACAGGAATGTTTTTAGCAGTATTATTCACAACAGCCAAAAAGCTGAAACAGCCCAAATGTCCACCAAATGATGAATGAATACGCAAATCGTGGCTGGGTGCAGTGGCTCACATCTGTAATCCCAGCACTTTGGGAGGCTGAAGCGGGTAGATCACCAGAGATCAGGAGTTCTAGACCAGCCTGGCTGACATGGCGAAACCCTGTCTCTACTAAAAATACAAAAATCAGGCTGGGCAGGGTGGCTCACGCGTGGAAATCCCAGCACTTTGGGAGGCCAAGACAGGCGGATCATGAGGTCAGGAGTTCGAGACCGGCCTGGCCAATATGGTGAAACCCCATCTCTACTAAAAATACAAAAATTAGCCGGGCATGGTGGTGCACGCCTATAGTCCCAGCTACTCGGAAGGCCGAGGCAGGAGAACTGCCTGAACCCGGGAGGCGGAGGTTGCAGGGAGGCGGAGGTTGCAGTGAGCCGAGATAGCACCACTGCACTCCAGCCTGGGCGACAGAGTGAGACTTTATCTCAAAAAAAAAAAAAAAAAAAAAATTGCAGTACTGTGTATCTACCAGTACAGTGGAGTACTTTTCAGCAATAAAAAGTAATAAAATAGTGGTGCATAGTATAACATAAACTGACCTTTCAAAGACTATACTAAGGCTGGGCGTGGTGGCTCACGCCTGTAATCCCAGCACTTTGGGAGGCCCAGGTGGGTGGATCACCTGAGGTCAGGAGTTTGAGACCAGCCTGACCAATATGGTGAAACCCCGGCTCTACTAAAAATACAAAAATTACCTGGGCATGGTGACTTGCACCTGTAGTCCCAGCTACTCGGGAGGCTGAGACAGGAGAACTGCTTGAACCTGGGAGGCGGAGGTTGCAGTGAGCCGAGATCACGCCACTGCACTCCAGCCTGAGCGACAGAGCGAGATGAGACTCTGTCTCAAAAAAAAAAAAAAAAAAAAAAGACTATACTAAGCAAAAGAGGCCAGTTACACAAGACCACATACTGTATAATTTCACTGAAAATTTCCAGATTTGGCAAACACACAGACAGAAAGTATATTAGTGGCTGTCAGAGGCATGTGAGAAATTGGTGGGGGCAAATGAAGGCTGAATAAGGACTGACTGCTTAATAGGTACAGGGTTTCTTTTTGGAGTGATGAAAATGTTCTAAAATTATACAGTAGTAATAGTTGCACAAACCTGTAAATACACTAAAAGCCACTGAATTAACAGTTGACCCTCAAATAATATGGGTTTAAACTGCACAGATTCACCTGAGAATTTCCTTTCACCTCTGCAACTGTAGATGACAAAACCAACTCTTCCTTTCTCCTCAGCTTATTCAATGTGAAGACAAGGAGGATGAAGACCTTTATGACGACCCATTTCCACTTCATGAACAGTAAACATATTTTCTCTCCTTTATGATTTTCTTTTTTCTTTTCTTTTTTGAGACGTTGTCTCGCTCTGTCGCCCAGGCTAAGTGCCTATAATCCCAACATTTTGGGAGGCCAAGGCAGGCAGATCACTTGAGTCCAGGAGTTCTAGATCAGCCTGGGCAATATGGTGAAACCCCATCTCTATAAAAAATACCCATAAAAGGCTGGGCTCAGTGGCTCACGCCTGTAATCCCAGCAATTTGGGAGGCCGAGGCAGGTGGATTACTTGAGGTCAGGATGTCGAGACCAGCCTGAGAAAAATGGCAAAATCTCATCTCTACTAAAAATACAAAATTAGTTGGGTGTGGTGGCACGCACTTTGTAGTCCCAGCTACTCGGGAAGCTGAGGTGGGAGAGCTGCTTAAACCCAGGAGGCGGAGGTTGCAATGAGCCAAGGTCATGCCACCACACTCCAGCCTGAGTGACATGACTGCATGAGTTATACTACTACAAAAGTTATACTACTTGACCGCATGCGTGTAGGGAGGGGGGGATAGTGTGAGCACCACAACCCCTGCGTTGTTCAAGAGCCAACTACACTTTAAGAATGAATTTAATTCTATTTCTCGATAAAGCTGTTATTAAAAATTGTATAGTCATTCTAAATTTTGAATTATGCTAATTAATCTAACTCTGATATAGATACCAAAGTTTTGTTGCAGTTGTTGTTTTAACTCAGGTACTTGGAAATGTAAATCAATATTTCAGGTATCCCAGCTCCTACGAAATTCTAACATCTAATTTCAATTTCTCTCCCTGCAATTTAATTCCACTCAACCTTGAGCCTTCAATGAAATAAATAAACCTCAGCACTACCCACAAAATCTCCCCATGAACTTCAAAACTTTATGTCCTTGCCTCACTCCTCCTTCTATAATCTAAATGAATCCTTTACAAAGAAAGGCAACCTCAGATTGTTTTTTAGGCCTTATTACATCCTTTAGGCCCACAATCCCACACTAGAAGCATTTTATATTCACTTAATCCTTACTAAATTATCCCCAGTTTACCGTGATGAAAAACATTTTAGTGACGACAAAGAACTTGCCTAAAATCACACAGCTAAAGTTCAGAAAAGCCAGGATTTGAACCCACATTAGGAGTCAGACTTGGTTACTGACATCAAATCAAAGTGACAAGAAAAAAGCTTAAGCAGAAAACAGCTAATACCTAAAAATTTTGAATTACTTTCTGTGGTTCACTGTGGCTTGGTCATGTGCACTTGAGATCAAGTACACATGTGGGACAACATCTTGGGTAGAACTAGGGTCAGGATATTGATCTAGGTAACTCGGGAAACACAGCTGCCCCAAAACAGCAAGTTCATACTCTTACTTCCTGATTTTGTATTAACTTAATTGTATCCATGCATGGTTCAAGAACAGATGCAAGGGTCTTCTAGAGAGACACTGTAGCTTAAGAGAGGAGTACTAGCTTTGGAGCAAAACAGATTTAGATTCACATCTTCACTTGGCCACTTACTAGCTATTCGGCTTAAGACTATTCTAAATACTTAGCATCCTCATTTTCAGAATGAGGATAACACTCATCTTGCAAAGTTGCCTGAGGAATAAATGGGATAAGATGGGTAAGTATTTAGCAGAATACCTGGCTCAGAGTAATAGCTCAATAAATGGTAAGCTGTTTTTAGTTAAGTGTGACACCTATGGTTTTAGTAAAACAAAATTATTCAGGTAAAGCAGCAGCATGTTAAAATATTTTTTTAAATGATATCTAAATTTACGCTTAAATTTGTCAATTCTGATGACAACTATTACTCTTCAAAGTTAACTTTTTCAGGCTGGGCGCAGCAGCTCACATCTGTAATCCCAGCACTCTGGGAGGCCAGGACGGGCAGATCACCTGAGATCAGGAGTTCAAGACCAGCCTGGCCAATACGCTGAAATCCCATCTCTACTAAAAATACAAAAATTAGCCAGGCATGGTGGTGCACACCTGTAGTCCCAGCTTCTACGGAGGCTGAGGCAAGAGAATTGCTTGAACTGGGGAGGCGGAGGTTGCAGTGAGCCGAGATTGCACCACTGCACTCCAGCCTGGGTAACAGAGTGACACTGTCTCAAAAAAAAAAAAGTTAACTTTTTCATAATATAAAGCATTAAAAAAGTTGAGAGAAAAATCTGAAAACTACAGAAAAAAAAGAGAAACACATATACCATAATTCTACAACCCCTAAAACACATTTTGTTGAATTACTGAAAACTTAAAACGCCATCTGTAGGCTGATGGTGCAGTTGGGGAAAAGAGGAGTGTTATTCTGACCATTTCTCTTTCTCTGTATTTCATCAGCCTGTTTGAATTTCCAGAGGACAGGCAGGGAAAATGCTGGGGAAAACAAAAGTACAAGAGCCAGTCAGTTTTACTTTTTCTTTTTGGGAGGCAAGTTTTCATACAAGAAAAGTTTTGAACTACCTGAAAACTTAGATTTGAGAAGAAAACTTGGATTTGAGGATTATTTGTGGAGTTTATTCTCATTCTCTTCCAGACTCATTACAAAAGATCTGAAAATTTGTTGACGATTTGAGAACTGTAGATAAATATGAACTTATCTTCTCCACACCTGCCCACTAAAAAATTACTTAGAAAAATCTATTACAAGGAAAGAAACAAAATCAAGCAAACATCTAATGCATTAGACGATTAAAGGATACATATTACAGCCTAAGTTGGAAAGAACATTACCCAACAAATGGCTTTTTTTCTCTGGGAGCTTCTACTGTGCAAGTCTGGGGATCTCCAGACCAGAGAAAAATTTTCCAGTTTAAACAAAATAACGAAAATGTTCCAATAACCAGATAACCTGACAAATAACCAGAATTTGAAGTGGGAAATGAAGGGCCATATCAATGGGGAGGAAAAATGGCACTGGTAATATCTAGAACAGAAAATAAACAGGAAATACTTTAAAAGGCCAAAATCTGCAAATACAGATTAACAGGGTATGAAATGAAATACGAGGCAATGCACCTGTTAAAGGAAAAAGGGGAACAGAGGATGTTTGAAGTCTTACGTATTTAGTGTTAACACTAATTCCTATCTAGCTGTCATGTGGAAAGCCTGCTGTCCAGAAGAAAACCTGGGTCCTGGCTTATTCCAAACTACACAGTACTTAATTTAAGTAGTAGTACTTAATCTCTCTCAGTGTCTTAATCTGTAAAATGGATACCCTTTATGTACTCACAGCTCTGTGTGAGTCACAAAAGAATTTTGAGCAGATGCTTTTTAACTCCAAAGTGCTGAACAAATCAGAGCATCCCTTTTCTCTTCACATTAGTTTGACACGGAATTTACTTCATAGATGGAAGAAAAATTATTTCAGGTACACTGACGATGAAAATGTGCCCAACGTGGTTAAACAAATTTAGGTGAAGACAATTATATAAGTTTACCTGAGAAGCCAGGCGCGGTGGCTCACGCCTGTAATCCCAGCACTTTGGCAGGCCGAGGTGGGCGGATCACCTGAGGTCAGGAGTTCGAGACCAGCCTGGTTAACATGGTGAAACCCCGTTTCTACTAAAAATACAAAAAATTAGCCAGGCGTGGTGGCGCACGTCTGTAATCCCAGCTACTCGGGAGGCTGAGGCAGGAGAATCACTTGAACCCGAGAGGCGGAGGTTGCAGTGAGCCGAGATCAAGCCACTGCACTCCAGCTTGTGCAACAAGAGTGAAACTCCGTCTCAAAAAAATAAGTTTAGTTGAGAACAGATGAGTCTGAAGCAAGGGACTGAAAGTGCCACACAAATGGGCAAACTGTAGAAACTGATCGTATGACGATTTCTTACAAACCACAAAAGGACATGCTCACATAAATATTCATCAATAACAAGAAAATGCCACCAGTATTAACTGTAAACCACTTAGAAAATACCCAACAATATAATTTGTCCAAATCCCTCTACCAGCATTCTGGTGAGTGTGCGTGCTTTAGTCCTAACTCTTCCGTACATTACGACAGGACAACACCCGCTTTTTATAAAACGTTTAGCAACCCGCCAAGAAACTGGCGCACTTTACCTTTTTAATCGCTAAGCAAACATGTAGCGCAGTTGAGATAACCAGGCGGACGTTCAGCCCTCTTCAAAACTAAGACACAGGAGTTTTACATTTTACCAGCCCGATGTCTAATACCGATCACAAGCTTCTATTTGATGCTCTTTCTAGATGTTGGCCACGGATCACGGAAGACTCCATTCTTTCAAGTTCTGAGGACTTTCTACGCTTCAATTCCTAAGCTAAATTGCGAAGGTTTTACTACCACGAAAGTTTAAAGTCAACGGAGAGCGTGCCCTAATCCCTAAATCGATTAGGTTTATTACGCGGCACCAGCGAGCAGGGACTGGAAATACAAGAGCGAGCGAGTCCTAACGCGGGTGGCCGCGGGACCCGACGCCCCGGGCCCGGACACCCTCCCCGCGGAGGCGGGCGCTGCGGGCCCGGCTCCCAGACGGGAGGCTGCAAGGGGAGGGGAGAGAGAAGGAGAGAGGGGGGGCCCCCTCGGGCCGGACCGCGGCCCGGCCTCCCTCCCGGCCCGCGCCGCTCGCCGCGCTCACCGCGTTCTTCTTCTGCACCATCTTGTCCATCTTCTTGGCAAAGCGGACCACTTCGTCCTCCATGGCTCCGGCAGGTCTTCTCCGCGCCCAGCCCGCTGGCAAGGGGAAGTGGGCGAAGCTGGGGCGGAGGACACAGCAGGAGCGACCCCCGGCGCGCGGCAAGCCCCACCACCGCAGGCCCGGGCCTAGGCCCCCTTCCTCACGAACGAAGCCCGCGGCGGCGGCGGCGGCGGCGGCTGCGGCGGTGGCGGCTCCGGCTCCGACTCCTCCTCCCCAGGCAGCGACAATCGAACAGCGCGCGCGACGTGCAGGCGCTACCAATTGACTGCAGATCGCTGGGAAGGGGCGAGCCCAGGTTCCCGCCAGGCGGGCGTCGGGCTAGTGGGCAGGCGTGGCTTCCGGCTAGAGGGTCGCGGAAGGCGCCCAGTTTTGCTGCGCGTTCACCTCCGGCCCCGCCCCCGCACAGGGCGGGTTTTCGGCCCCCTGTTGCCTCGGGACATCCCGGAGTTTTAGAACCCGCAGAGGCCCAAGTAGCTCGAAACGGGGGCAGATTCCGAGCATGGAACGTTGGCAGGTTTTAAAGTCTGTGGGAAGCCAAGCACTTTCTCCATAGGAGACTGCTACGGGGAAAAATGGAACCCGCGTCCTCTAAATTAGGTTACGGAGTTACTCGTTTTAAGCGTTCCTTTTTTTTTTGAGACGGATCCTCGCTGTGTTGCCAGGCTGGAGTGCAGTGGCGCGATCTCGGCTCACAGCAACCTCCTCCCCCCGTGTTCAAGCGATTCTCCTGCCTTAGCTTCCCGAGTAGCTGGGAGTACAGGCGCACGCCACCACGCCCGGCTAATTTTTTGTATTTTTAGTAGAGACAGGGTTTCACCATATTGGCCAGGATGGTCTTGATTTCTTGACCTAGTGATCCGCCCGCCTCGGCCTCCCAAAGTGCTGAGATTACAGGAGTGAGACACTGTGCCTAGCCTGTTTAGTTCATTTTTAGAATTCTAATTATCTGATGAGGTATGAAATGGTATCTCATTGTGGTTTTGATTTGCATTTTCCTAATATGTTAAGCATATTTTCATGTGCTTGTTGGCCATTTCTGTGGTTTCTTTTTTTTTTTTTTTTGAGATGGGGTCTCACTCTGTTGTCCAGGCTGGATTACAGTGGCACAATCTCAGCTCACTGTAGCCTCCAGCTCCCGGGTTCAAGCAATTCTCCCACCTCAGCCTCCTGAGTAGCTGGGATTCCTGGGGAGCACCAACACCCCCGGCTAATTTTTGCACTTTTAGCAGAGATGGGGTTTCACCATGTTGGCCAGGCTGGTCTGGAACTCCTGACCTCAGGTGATCCACCCACCTTGGCCTCTCAAAGTGCTGGGATTACAAGTATGAGCCACCTCCCCTGGCCTTCTATGGTTTCTTTAGAGAAATGTCTACTCTAGTCTTTTGCCCAATTTTTAACTGAGTTGTGTTTATGTTGTTAAGTTGTAAATGTTGTTATATAATTCTGGACTCTAGAGCCTTGAGATAAATATGCTTTGCAATGACTGTTTCCCTTCCCATTTTGTGGGTTATCTTTTCAGTCTTTTTTTTTTTTTTTTTGAGACAGGGTCTCACAGTCGCCCAAGCTGAGTCATGTGGTGTGATCACGGCTCATTGCAGCCTCCACTTTTTGGGTTCAAGCAATTCTCTTGCCTCTGCCTCCTGAGTAGCTGGGACTACAGGCACACACCACCATGCCCAGCTAATTCTGGATTATTTGTAGAGAGAGGGTCTTACTATGTTGCCCCAGCTGGTCTCAAACTCCTGCACTCAAGCAATCCTCCCGCCTCGGCCTTCCAAAGTGCTGGGATTCCAGATGTGGGCCTCCTCGCCCAGACTCTTTTCAGTCTCTTGATATTGACCTTTCATGCATAAACTTTATATTTTACCAAAGTCCAATTCATATATTGCTTTTGTTACTTGTGCTTTTGGTGTCAAATCTCAGAAAGAGTTGCAAATCCAAGGTCATGAAGATTGACCATTGCCATTTTAACAACATTAAGTCTATCAATTCATTACGATGGGATATCTTTCCATTTATTTAGATCTATTTTAGTTTCTTTAAGCAATATAACATAATTTTCAGTGTGCAACTCTTGACTAAATTCACCTCATTGGCTAAAATTATTCTTGGTATTTTATTTTGTTATTTATTTATATTATATTATCTTTTATTAATTTTTATTTTATTGAGACAGGGTTTTGCTCTGTCACTCAGGTGGAGTGCAGTGGCACAATCATACCTCACTACAGCCTCAATGTCTTGGGCTCAAGAGATCCTCCCACCTTGGCCTCCCAAAGTGCTGGGATTACAGGGATGAGCCACAGTTCCCTGCCCTAATCTTTTCTTTTGTCTCTAATTAATCTTTATTATTTCCTTCTGACATTTTGGAGTTTACTTTTCTTCTCTTTTTCCAATTCCTTAAGCCATAAAGTTAGGTAATTAATGTCAGATTTTTCTTCTTTTTTTTTTTTTGAGACGGAGTTTCGCTCTTGTTGCCCAGGCTGGAGTGCAATGGCGTGATCTCTGCTCACCACAACCTCCACCTCCTGGGTTCAAGCAATTCTCCTGCCTCAGCCTCCCAAGTAGCTGGGATTACAGGCACGTGCCACCACGCCTAGCTAATTTTGTATTTTTAGTAGAGACGGGCTTTCTCCATGTTGGTCAGACTGGTCTCGAACTCCCGACCTCAGGTGATCCACCCGCCTCAGCCTCCCAAAGTGCTGAGATTACAGTCATGAGCCACTGCACCTGGTGGAGATTATTCTTTTTGAGCTATAAATTTCCCTCTGAGCACTGTTTTCACTGCATTTCATAAATTTTGGTATATCGTAGCTTTGTTTTCATTTGTCTCAAAATATTGTTCTATTTTCTGATTTCTTTTTGAAGTTGTGTGAATGTATTATTTCAACATAATTGTGAAATTACTTTTTTCCTTCTGTTATTTATATCTAGCTTCATCACATTATAGTTAAAGAAATACTTTGTATGATTATGATTTTTAAAAATTCTTTGGCCGGACATGGTGGCTCACACCTGTAATCCCAGCATTTTGGAAGGCTGAGGTGGGAGGATTGCTTGAGCTCAGGAGTTCAAGATCAAACACCATAGGGAGGCAACATAGTGAGATCTCACCTCTACTAAAAATTAAAAAAAAAAAAAAATAGCCAAGCATGGTGGCATGTACCTGTACTCCCAGCTACTGGGGAGGCTGAGGTGGGAGGATCACTTGAGTCTGGGAGACAGAGGTTGCAGTGAGCTATGATTGTGCCACTACACTCCAGCCTGGACGACAGAGCGAGACCCCTATCTCAAAATAAATAAAGAAATAAAAACAAGGCTGGGAGCTGTGGCTCATGCCTGTAATCCCAGCACTTTGGGAGGCCAAGGCGGGTGGATCACTTGAGGTCAGGAGTTCAAGACCAGCCTGGCCAACATGGTGAAACTCTGTCTCTACTAAAAATACTAAAAGTTAGCCAGTCGTGGTGGTGGGCACCTGTAATCCCAGCTACTCAGGAGGCTGAGGCAGTAGAATCGCTTGAACCCGGGAGGCGGAGGTTGCAGTGAGCCAAGATCACGCCACTGCCCTCCAGCCTGGGCAACAAGAGTGAGACTCTGTCTCAAGAATGAATAATAAATAAATAAATACATAAATAATAAAAACAAAAATTTATTGAGGCCAGGTGCAGTGGCTCATGCCTATAATCCCAGCAGTTTGGGAGGCTGAGGCGAGCAGATCACTTGGGGTCAGGAGTTCGAGACCAGCCTGGCCAACCAACATAGCAAAACCCTGTCTCTACTAATACAAAAATTAGCCATGCATGGTGGCGCGCCTGTAGTCCCAGCTAGTTGGGAGGCTAAGGCATGAGAATCATCTAACCCAGGGGGTGGAGGTTGCACTGAGTCGAGAACCCGCCACTGCACTCCAGCCTGGGTGACAGAGCAAGACTCTGCCAAAAAATTGAAAATAAAAAAATTGAGACATTTAATTTGTCTAACAAATGACCAATTCTGGAGAATGTTCCATGTGCACTTTGGAAAAATATGCATTCTTATGGGTGGAGTGTACCGTATGTATTATGTCTAGTTGGTTTATAATGTTGATTAAGTTCTGTATTTCCTACTGATCCTCTAACTGTTCTATCCATTAATAAAAGTCGTGGGGTTGTTTTTTTTGTTTTTTTTTGAGATGGAGTTTTGCTCTTGTTGCCCAGGCTGGAGTGCAATGGCGTAATCTTGGCTCACTGCAACCTCCGCCTCCCGGGTTCAAGCGATTCTCCTGCCTCAGCTTCCCAAGCAGCTGGGATTACAGGCCAACACACCCGGCTAGTTTTGTATTTTTGGTAGAGACAGGGTTTCTCCATGTTGGTCAGGCTGGTCTCGAACTCCCAACCTCAGGTGATCTACCTGCTTCGGCCTCCCAAAGTGCTGGGATTACAGGCATGAGCCACCACGCCTGGCCAAAGAGGTGTATTTTAAAGTTTCTAATTATTATTATAGAACCACCTATTTCACCCTTAAACTATGTCAGTTCTTGCTTCATATATGTGGGGGCTCTTTTGTAAAGTATGGACATGTTTATGATTGTTATATCTTCTTGATGATTTAACCCTTTTATCCATATATAATGTTCTTTTGTAGCAAATTGTAGCAAATTTTGACTTGCGCTTTTTTTTTTTTATTTGAGACAGAGTCTCACTCTGTCGCCCAGGCTGGAGTGCAGTGGCGCGATCTCGGCTCACTGCAAGCTCCGCCTCCCGGGTTCACGCCGTTCTCCTGCCCCAGCCGCCCCAGTAGCTGGGACTACAAGCGCCCGCCACCACACCTGGCTAATTTTTTTTTGTATTTTTAGTAGAGACAGGGTTTCACCGTGTTAGCCGGGATGGTCTCAATCTCCTGACCTTGTGATCCGCCCACCTCGGCCTCCCAAAGTGCTGGGATTACAGGCGTGAGCCACAGTGCCCAGCCTACTTGCACTCTATTTTTATACTAGTATATCCACCTCAGCTCAGCTCTCTTTTAGTTACTGTTTTCATGGAACACCTTTTTCCATCCTTTTACATTCAATATATTTGTCTTGGATCTAAAATGAGTCTCTTCAAGACATATAGTTGTATCTCTTTTTAAAATTTTTATTTTACCAATCTCTTTCAGTTGCATACTTTAATCCTATTATGAGCTGAATTTGCCATTTAAAACACAAGTGCATAGAAGCATAAGTTATAAATCTATGTTAATGGGCACACATTGCGTAAAGATTTCCTTTGTAAAAACAACTACATGAAGATGGAAGGATGAAATTGAATAGAAGCACAGCATTTGTATACTGCTGAAGCTAAATTGGGATTATTTAAACTAGATTCTTTTTTTATTTCCTTTTTTTTTTTTTTTGAGATGGAGTTTTGCTCTTGTCGCCCAGGCTGGAGTGTAATGGCGCAGTCTCAGTGAGCTGCAACCTCTGCCTTCCGGGTTCAAGCGATTCTCCTGCCATAGCCTCCCGAGTAGCTGGGATTACAGGCGCCCACCACCATGCTCGGCTAATTTTTGTACTTTTAGTAGAGATGGGGTTTCGCCATGTTGGCCAGGTTGGTCTCAAACTTCTGACCCCTAGTGATCCACCTGCCCTGGCCTCTCAAAGTGCTAGAATTACAGACACGAGCCACTGTGCCCGGCCTATTTAAACTAGATTCTTAAGGCTCTGTGTTCACAGGAGGGAGCATATGGGTGGGTCTGCCACATGCTGTGGGGGCCATGAACCCCCACCAACTGGCTGCAGCAGAGGCTTCTCCCCACTTCTGGCTGCCCTGGGGCCTGCTGCCTCCTACTCCACATCCATTGGAGCCCTCTCAGTTTTGGTCACTTGTCTAAGGGCACCCACGGGTATCCAGCCAAGGTCATCAAGAAAGGAGTCTTGCTCGTTGCCCAGGCTGGAGTCCAGTGGTTATTCCCAGGTGTGGTTGTGCACTATAGCCTCAAAATCCAGGTCTCAAACCACCTGTGGTATCCAGTCAAAGTCATCGAAAAAGAAGTCTTGCTGCGTTGCCCAGGCTGGAGTGCAGTGGTTACTCACAGGTGTGATTGTGCACTATGGCCTCAAAATCCAAGTCTTGAGCCACCCTCTTTCCTTGGAGTAGCTGCGACTACAGGTGCATGCCACCATGCTAATTTTTGTATTTTTGTCATGTTGCCCAGGCTGGTCTCAGACTTCGGGCTCAAGTAAAGGATAGTTTTGTTGGATACAGAATTGTTCATTGACAGGTATTTTTTCTTTCAGCATTTTAAATAGTATCATCCCACTACTTCCTAGCTTCTGTGGTTTCTGCTGCAAAATTGGCTGTTAATCTCATTGAAACACTTGGATGTGATGAGTTCTTTTGCTCTTGCTGCTATCAATAATCTTTTTGTCTTACTACAGTTAGATTATAATTGGATTGGTGTGAATATATTCAAGTTTATTCTACTTGGAGTTCATTGAGCTTCTTTGATGTGTAGATTTATGTCTTTCATCAAAGTCAGGGATTTTTTTTCAAAAGTCTGGGTCTCGGCTGTGCATAGTGGCTCATGCCTGTAATCCCAGCACTTTGGGAGGCTGAGGTAGGAGGATCACCTAAGGTCAGGAGTTGAAGACCAGCCTGGCCAACATGGTGAAATCCCATCTCCACAAAAATACCAAAATTAGCTGGGCATGATGGCGGGTGCCTGTAATTCCAGCTACTCGGGAGGCTGAGGTGGGAGAATCACTTGAACCCGGGAGGCGGAGGTTGCAGTGAGCTAAGATTGTGGCATTGCACTCCAGCCTGGGTGACAAAGTGAGACTCCATCTCAAAAAAAAAAAAGTCTGGGTCTCACGCTGTTGCCCAGGCCAGAGTGAAGTGGCATAATCATGACTCACTGCAGCCTCAAACTACTGGGTTCAAGTGATCAAGTGATCCTCCCATCTCAGCCTCCTGAGTAGCTGGGACTACAGACATGCACCACACACCCAGTGAAGTTTTTACAAATCTTTTTCAGAGACAGTGTATTAATCCATTTTGCATTGCTATAAAGGAATACCTGAGAGTGGGTAATTATTGTTTTTCTTTTTCTTTTTTTTTTTCTTTTTTGAGATGAAGTCTTGCTCTGTCACCCAGACTGGAGTGCGGTGACACAGTCTCAGCTCACTGCAACCTCTGCTTCCCAGGCTTAAGCGATTCTCCTGCCTCAGCCTCTTGAGTGGTTGGGATTAGCCGGGATTAAAGGTGTGTGCCACCATGCCTGGCTAATTTTTGTTTTTTGTTTTTTGCTTTTTTTTGAGACGGAGTTTCTCTCTTGTTGCCCAGGCTGGAGTGCAATGGCACAGTCTCGGCTCACTGCAACCTCTGCCTCCCGGGTTCAAGCGATTCTCCTGCTTCAGCCTCCCGAGTAGCTGGGATTACAGGTGCCCACAACCACGCCCGGCTAATTTTTGTATTTTTAGTAGAAACAAGGTTTCACCATATTGGCCAGGCTGGTCTCAAACTTCTGACCTCAGGTGATTCACCTGCCTCCGCCTCCCAAAGTGCTGGGATTACAGGCGAGAGCCACCTCGCCCGGCCTTAATTTTGTATTTTTAGTAGAGACAGGGTTTCATCATGTTGGCCAGGCTGGTCTCCAACTCCTGACCTCAAGTGATCCACTTGCCTCGGGCTTCCAAGTGCTGGGATTACAGGCGTGAGCCACTGTACCAGCCTGAGGGTGGGTAATTATTTATTAAAAAAAAAAAAAAAACAGGCCGGGTATGGTGGCTCACGCCTATAACCCTAGCACTTTGGGAGGCCAAGGCAGGTGGATCACGAGGTCAGGAAATCGAGACCATCCTGGCCAACATGGTGAAACCCCATCTCTACCAAAAATATGAAAATTAGTGGGGTGTGGTGGCATGTGCTTGTAAGCCCAGCTACTCAGAAAGCTGAGGCAGGAGAATCACTTGAACCAGGGAGTCGGAGGTTGCAGTGAGCTGAGATCACACTACTGCACTCCAGTCTGGCAACGGAGCAAGACTACATCTCAAAAAAAAAAAAAAGGTTATTTGGCTCATGGTTCTGCAGACTATACAAGCAGTATGGTGGGTAGGCATGGTGGCTCACACCTGTAATCCCAGCACTTTGGGAGGCTGAGGTAGGCAGATAGCTTGAGCTCAGGAGTTCAAGACCAGCCCAAACAACATGGGGAAACCCCATCTCTACAGAAAACACAAAATTAGCCAGGCATTGTGGTGAGCACCTGTAGTCCCAGCTACTTGGGAGGCTGAGATGGGAAGATGGCTTGAGTCTGGGAGGCAGAGGTTGCAGTGAGCTGAGATCATGTCACTGCACTCCAGCCTGGGCAATAGAGCAAGAGCTTGTCTCAAGAAAAAAATGCAAAACAAACAAACAAAAAGCACGGTGCAAGCATCATGGCCTCAGGAAGCTTTTATTCATGGCAGAAGGGAGAAGGAGAGTTGGCATGTCACATGGTGAGAGAGGGAACAAGCAGGGCAGGGAGGAAGTGCCAGGCTCTTTAAACAACTAGCTCTTGCATGAACTAATAAAGCCAGAATTCACTCATTACTGTGAGGAGGGAACGAAGCCATTATTCATGAGGGATCTGCCCCCATGACTCAAACACCTCCCATGAGACCCTACAACCAGCATTGGGGATCACATTTCAACATGAGATTTGGAGAGGAAAATATCCAAACTATATCAGATGGGGTCTCAATATACTGCCCAGGCTGGTCTCAAACTCTTGGCCTCAAGTGATCCTCCTGCCTCAGCCTTTCATTGCTAGCATTACAGACACGAGCTACTGCACCCAGCTAAATTTGGGGTTTGGCCATTATTTCTTCAAATATTCCTTTTGTTCCTCTTTTTTCTCTCCTTCTGGAATTCCATTATGTGTATGTTGCTACTCTAAGAAACCCACAGGTTTCTTAGGCTATGTTCATTTTTATTTTCTTTTTCCTTTCTATTCCTCAGACTGGATAATTTCAATTGTACTATCTTTAAGTCTGCTAATTCTTCTGCCTGCTCAAACCTGCTGCACAACTCTAGTGAATTTTTTATTTTAATTGTTATCTTCAGTTCTAGATATGTATTTGGTTCCTTTTTATAATTTTTATTGATTGATTGATGTTCTCTAGTTGTTGAGATATTGTCCTCCTGCTTTAATTTTTTTCTCCATGGTTTCCTTTAGCTTTTTGAGGTATATTTAAGACAGCTGAATAAGGTCTTTGCTCAGTAAGTCCAATATCTGAGCTTCCTCAAGGACAGTGTTTCTGTTCATTTCTTTTTTTCCCCCTGTGAATGGGCCAGGCTTTGTTTCTTTGTATGCCTCATAATTTTTGCTGAAAATTGAACATTTTGAACATTATAATGTAACTTTTAAAATCAGAATTGTTGCCGCTTATTGTTAGAGTTATGTGAGTTTTTTAGTTTATATGTTTAATGACATTTCTAAACTCTGTCATGTGTAGTCACTAAAGTATCTGTTTTGTTAGCTCAGTGTCCACCTAATGTTTTGACAGATAATTCATTTTTTTAAACACCTGGAGCAAGAAAAAAAATCTCCCAGACTTTGCAGTAGAGCTCTTTGTGTTGGGCACACTTGTAATATTCAATTGGTCACTTTCCAACTCTGCCTTAACCTTCATGACCTGCTGGCCCAAGACTTCAAGGTCAGCCAGAGGTGAGAGCTTAGGAATTTCTCAGGTCTTTTTTTTCTTTTTTTTTTTTTTTTTGAGAGGGAGTCTCTCTGTTGCCCAGACTGGAATCTGCAGTGGCGGAATCTTGGCTCACTGCAACCTCTGCCTCCTGGGTTCAAGCAATTCTCCTGCCTCAGCCTCCCAAGTAGTTGGGATTACAGGCTGGGGCCACCATGCTTGGCTAACTTTTGTATTTTTTAGTAGAGATGGGGTTTTGCCATGTTGGCCAGGCTGGTCTTGAACTCCTGACCTCAAGTGATCCGCCCACCTCGGCCTCCTAAAATACTGGGATTACAGGTGTGAGCCACCACTACCAGCCACTCAGCCACTTTTCTGAACCTGCACCCTGCCCTGTTCATACACATGGTCTAGATTTCCAGAAATACGTGAAAGCACTTGAAAACCTTTATTTCCCCAAAGCATCTCACTCCTCAGCCTTTCCTCCCAGGCTTTTTGGTGTGTCTATTGTTTGCTCCAACTTATATCATTTGCCCTAAGTGGTACCGAGTGGTTCATTTGACTTTAAATATTTTTTACCAACACCCTCTGTGTTGGTCACTTCTCCACCCTCAGAAAGTTCTGAGCTATTTCTTCACCCTGAGAGAGTTCTGAGTTAGAGCAAATAAAGGCAGTCTTTGTATTAGTCCTTCAAAAAGCCACCTGAGAGACAACCACGATTCTTTAAAAACAAGGTTGACTTTGGTTCCTCCGATATCTGGAACCCACAGGAATGTGAACTGTTATCTTCAAGAGCATCACCATGACTGGGAGGGATAATTAAGCATTAGTAAAAATGACACAAAGCCTTCCTACCAGGCATTAAAGTTTTTTTTTAATGGCTTTATTTAGATAAAATTAGGTTCATCCATGTGGTAGCCTTTTAAATTTAATTCTATTTTTTTTGGAGACTGAGTTTCACTCTTCTCGCCTAGGCTGGAGTACAATGGTGTGATCTCAGCTCACTGCAACCTCCACCTCCCAGGTTCAAGCAATTCTCCTGCCTCAGTCTCCGAGTAGCTGGGATTACAGGCGTGCACCACCATACCTGGCTAATTTTTGTATTATTAGTAGAGACAGGGTTTCACCATGTTGGCCAGGCTGGTCTCGAACTCTGACCTCAGGTGATCCACCTGCCTCTGCCTCCCAAGAGCTGGGATTACAGGTGTGAGTCACTGCACTTGGCCAGCATTCTTTTTTATTACTGAATACTATTTTATGGCTATGCCACATCTTATTTATCCACTTGTTGGTTATGAACATCTGGGTGATTTCTGCATTGTGGCTCCTATGAATAATGCTTCTATGAACCTTTGTGTACAAGTTTTTGTGTGGATGTATGTTTGTTGCCTTAAAGTCTATTTCACCTCATACAAATATAGCCAAGCCAGCTTACTTTGGGTAGTATTTGCTTGTTATAATTTCCCACCCCTTTCAAACTTTCTGTGCCCTATGTGTTTGATACTGCTGGTAATGAAAATACAGCTTTTGGCCAGGTGTGGTGGCTCACACCTGTATTCTCAGCACTTGGGTGGCTGAGGTGGGATGGCGGCTTGAGGCCAAGAGTTAGAGACCAGCCTGGGTGACGTACTAAAACGCTTTCTACAAAACAATAAAAATAAATTTTAAAAATTAGCTGGGCATGGTGGTGCACACCTGTAGTCCTGGTTACTTGGGAGGCGGAGACAGGAGGATTGCCTCAGCCCGGTTCAAGGCTGCAGTGAGCTGTGATCACATCACTACACTCTAGGCTGGGTAACAGAGTGAGACCTTGTCTCAAAAACCAAAATGTGTGTGCGCGTGTGTGTGTGTGTGTAGCTTTAGATCATTCTTTTGTTCGGCCTAGCTTCTGTCATTTACTGACAAATTTAGTCCATCACAGTGGAAATAACTGTTATTTTTGGATTTGTATGTATCATAGTATGAAATGTCTTATTCTATGTTTTATATGCTTTATTTCTCCTTTCTCATCTTTTTTTTTTTAATGGAGCCTTAAAAATTTCATCCCCTCAGCCGGGCGCAGTGGCTCACGCTTATAATCACAGCCCTTTTGGAGGCCGAGGCAGGCAGATCACGAGGTCAGGAGTTCGAGACCAGCCTGGCCAACACAGTGAAACCCTGTCTCTACTAAAAATACAAAAATTAGTTGGGCGTGGTGGCAGGCGCCTGTAATCCCAGCTACTCAGGAGGCTGAGGCAGGAGAATCGCTTGAACCTGGGAGGCGGAGGTTGCAGTGAGCCAAGACCGCACCACTGCACTCCAGTCTGGGTGATAACAGCTAGACTCTATCTCAAAATAAATAAATAAATAAATAAATAAAAACATCCCCATCCCCACTACTTTGGAATTTACATCTATTTATTCTCGTTTTTTTAGTTAGCCTTACACTGTGAACACTTAGCTTTAAAAGGAATAAATATTTCTTATCTACTCACAAAAAATGGAAGAACCACAGAATATTTCAACTTCTATCAGCCCTCCCATTGTACATTTTAAAAAACTTTTTATTTTGAAATATTTATAGATTCACAGGGAATTGTCAAGATAAACATAGAGGTCCTGTGTCCCCTTCCATCCAGTTTCCGCCAATGGTTACATCATACATATAGTACAATATCACAATCATGACATTGACATCGTTTAAAAATATGTATAGTCCCCTATCATTTTATCATGTGTAGATTCATATAACTGCCACTGCAATCAAATATAGAACTATTATGTCACCACAAAGATCACTGTCATGCTATTCCCTTGTAGTCACATCTACCACCCTCTCCCACACCATCTCTAGCCCCTGGCAACTACTAATCCATTTTCCATCTCTATAATTTAGTTATTTTGAAAAAGTTATATACAGTGCATGACATTTGGAGATTGGCTTTTTTCACTCAGAATAAGGCCCTTCAGGTGGGATGTGGTGGCTCACGCCTGTAATCCCAACACTTTGGAAGGCCAACGTGGGAGTATTGCCTGAAGCCAGGGGCTTGAGATCAGACTGGGCAACAAAGCCAGACTCCACCTCTATAAAAAATAATTTAAAAATTAGCCAGGCATGTGGCGGGTGCCTGTAGTCCCAGCCTCTCTGGAGGCTGAGGTGGGAGGATCACTTGAGCCCAGGAGTTTGAGGCTGCAGTGGGCCACGATCATGCCACTGTGCTCGCTCTGGCCTGGATGACAGAGACCCCGTCTCTTAAATAAAAGAAAGAAAAAAACAGAATAATGCCCTTGAGATTCATCTAAGTCATTACGTACATCGTTCTTGTTTATTCCTAAGTACTATTCCATAGTATTGATGCACCGGTTTGTTTAACCACTCTTCAGCCATAGGACTTTTTGCTTGTTTCTAGTTTTTGGCTGTGATGAATAAAATTGTTACAAATAATCCTGTACAGGTTTTTGTGTAGATATGTTTTTGTTTCTCTGGAATAAATGCCCAAGAATGCAATTGTGAAGTTATATCAGCATATGTCAGATTTTAAATAAATTGCCAAACTTTTTCAAAGTGGCCGTACCATTTTACATTCCCACCAGCAAGGTATGAAAGATTCCATTTCTCTGCATCCTCATCAGCATTTGGCATTGTCACTGCTTTTTATTTTAGATATTCTTTAATACATATATAGTGATATTTTATTGTGATTTTACTTTTTTTTTTGAGACAGGATCTCACTTTGTCATCCAGGCTGGAGTGCAGTGGCAGCAGTCATAACTCACTGTAAGTAACCTCTGCCTCCCGGGCTCAAGTGATTCTCCCAGCTCAGCCTTCACAGTAGCTGGGAACACAGGCATGCGACATCACGGCTGGGTAATTTTTGTAGTTTTTTTTGTAGAGGGAGGGTTTCACCATGTTGCCCTGGCTGGGCTCAAACTCCTAGATTCAAACAATCCACCCCCCTCTCAGCCTCCCAAAGTTCTGAGTGGTGGGATTACAGGCATGGGCCATGATGCCCAGCCTGTGGTTTTACGTTTCATTTCCTTAATGGCTTAGTGATGTTGGTCATCTTTTCATGTGCTTGCCATTCTTATAGCTTCCTCAGCAAAGTATCTCTTCATGTCTTTTGCCTATTTTCTAACTGGATTTTTTTTTGTAACTGTTGAATTTTGAGAGCTCTTTACATATTCTAAATGCTAGTCATTTGTCAGGATATGTAGTTTACAAATATTTCCTCCTCGTCTCAGCTGTCTTCTCATGCTCTTAACAGGGTCTTTGAAAACAGCAAAAGTTTTTAATTTCAGTGAAGTCCAATTCATTTTTTTTTCTTGCAAGGAGTACATTTTTGCTGTCATATTTGGAAACATTTCAAGCCCTGGGTCCCCAAGATTTCTGTTTTCTTATCTAAGTTTTACAGCTTTACTTTTGACATTTAAATCTATGATCCATTTTAGGCTAGTTTCTACGTAAGACTTAGATGGAGACTTTTTCGTGTTTTTTTTTCTTTTGCCTACGGATAGCCAATTGCTCCAGCACAATTTCTGAAAAGACTATCCTTCCTCTATTGAACTGTTTTTTTGTTTTTTGTTTTGAGACAGAGTCTCACTGTCACCCAGGCTGGAGTGTAGTGGTGCGGTTTCAGCTCACTGCAAACTCCGCTTCCCAGGTTCAAGCGATTCTCTTGCCTCAGCCTCCTGAGTAGCTGGGATTACAGGCGCCCGCCACCATGCCCGGCTAATATTTTGTAGTTTTAGTAGAGATGGGGTTTTACTATGTTGCCCAGGCTGGTGTCAGACTCCTGACCTCATGATCCACCCGCCTCAGCCTCCCAAAGCGCTGGGATTACAGGCGTGAACCACCTCGCCCTGCCACACTGAACTGTTTTGTAACTTTTTCAAATCAGTTGGCTGCACTTGTGTGAGGAGACTATTTCTGTGTTATTTTGTTCTGTTCATCTATGTGTCTTTCTGCCAATACCTTTTTGATTACTGTCTCAATTTAGTAAATCTTGAAATCTGGTACAGAGACCACCCCCCTCCATGTTCTTTTTCTAATTACTATTATTTTTTAATATAAGAGATGAGATCTCACTATCTTGCCCCAGCTGGTCTGAACTCCTGGACTCAAGCAACCTCTCACCTTGGCCTCCCAAAGTGATGGGATTACAGGTGTGAGCCACCACGCCTGGGCCTTCTTTTTTAACATTAAAGTTTTGTAGTCCTTTGCCTTTCTATGTTTTAGAATCATCTTGTGTATAACTACAGTTTTGCTGGGGTTCTGATAGGAATTGCATTAAATTAGTTTATCAGTGTGGACAGAATAAACATCTTTATTATATTGAACCTTCTAATCTGTGAACATGGTGTATGTATCCATTTATGCAGATCTTTTTTGATGTCTTTCATCATCATTTTGTAGTTTTCTGCTTCCAAATCCTATAAAAAGATTTTTTAGATTTATCCCAAAGTACTATTTTTGCTTGTTTTTTGAGACAGTCTCACTCTTGTTGCCCAGGCTGGAGTGCAGTGGCGTGATCTTGGCTCACTGCAATCTCTGCCTCCCGGGTTCAAGTGATTCTCCTGTCTCAGCCTCCCAAGTAGCTGGGATTACAGGTGCCCACCACTATGCCCGGCTAATTTTTGTATTTTCAGTAGACACGGGGTTTCACCATGTCGGCCAGGCAGGTCTCAAACTCCTGACCTCAGGTGATGCCCCAGCCTCGGCCTCCCAAAGTGCTGAGATTACAGGCATAAGCCACTGCGCCTAGCCCAAAGTACTATTTTTTAGGATGACAAAATGGTATTGCATTTAAAATTTTGACTTCCATGTGCTCATTGCTAGTATATAAAATGCACTTGATTTTTGCATGTGTTTTATCTTTATCCAGTATTTTAGCCCCCAGATTAGCATTATTAGTTTCACAGTCATCAGTGCTTAGTTACCCAAATGCTTATCACTGTTTCCAGTTCTCTGACTCTCTTTTCCTTTCATTCACTTTTCTCCTTCTGATAGAACAAACACCTTTAGACAGTTCTGCCAGTAGTCATTTTCTTATAAACTATGTATTTAAAAATGGTTTTCTTTTGCCTTCAGTCAGAAAATTCCACACTGACATCTCCTCAACTTTTATATTAGGTTGGTGCAAAAGTAATTGAGGTTTTTGCCATTTTTAAAAAAATGTGACAGTTTAAGTAGTTTCCTTCTCTCTGGTTGCCATTAAGATCTTTTTCTGGCCAGGAGTGGTGGATTATGCCTCTAATCCCAGGGTTTTAGGAGGCCACAACAGGAGGATGGTTTGAGGCCACAGCCAGGAGTTCAAGACCAGCCTGGGCAACACAGTGAGATCCCATGTTTCTATAAAAATTTTAAAATTAGCTGGGCGTGGTGGCACATGCCTGTAGTCCCAGCTACTTGGAAGGCTGAGGTGGGAGGATTCCTTGAGCTTCCAAAATTCGAGGCTACAGTGAGCCATGGTCATACCACTGCACTCCAGCCTGGGCAAGAGAGCAAGACGCCATCTCTAAAGAAAACAAATTCTGGTCGGGTGCGGTGGCTCACGCCTGTAATCCCAGCACTTTGGGAGGCCAGGGCGGGTGGATCATGAGGTCAGGAGATCGAGACCATCCTGGCTAACACGGTGAAACCGTCTCTACTAAAAATACAAAAAATTAGCCAGGCGTTGTGGCAGGCACCTGTAGTCCCAGCTACTCGGGAGGCTGAGGCAGGAGAATGGCGTGAACCCGGGAGGCGGAGCTTGCAGTGAGCCAAAATCACGCCACTGCACTCCAGCCTGGGCGACAGAGCGAGACTCCATCTCAAAAAAAAAGAAAGAAAGAAAACAAATTTTCTATGGTGTTCTGTTTTGCTCTTCACCATCACGTGTCTCAGTGGAGATTTCACTTACTTATCCTGTTAGTAATTCATTTTTTGCTTCCTGAATTTGGGGTTTCTTACCTTTCTTGAAGTCTGGAAAAATATCAGCCATTTTATTTTATTTTTATTTTTTTGAGACAGAGTCTCATTCTGTCGCCCAGGCTGGATGGAGTGCAGTGGCGCGATCTCAGCTCACTGCAGCCTTTGCCTCCTAGGGTCAAGTGATTCTTCTGCCTCAGCCTCCCAAGTGGCTGGGACTACAGGAAGGCGCCACCATGCCCAACTAATTTTTGTATTTTTAGTAGAGATGGGGTTTCACCATATTGGCCAAGATAGTCTCGAACTCCTGACCTCGTGATCCGCCCACCTTGGCCTCCCAAAGTGCTGGGATTACAGGCATGACCCACCGCGCCCTACAAACATCAGCCATTTTATAGTTCTCTCCATTCTGTTCTCTCCTTCTGCAACTTCTATTAAAGCCTGTATTGGACCTTTTTACTTTATTTTTGTAGTCTCTTACCCTCCCTTCTGTTTGCTGCGCTTCCTTGAGTAAATTCCTCATAACTACCTTTAAAATCTGTTGTCTCTAATATAGTTTAATTCATCCATTGAATCTTTTTTCTTTTTCCTTTTTTTTTACAGTCTCATTTGGTTGCCCAGGCTGGAGTGCAGTGGCACAATCTTGGCTTACTGCAACCTCTGCCCCCAGGATTCATGTGTTTCTCCTGCCTCAGCCTCCTGAGTAGCTGAGATTACCAGTGCATGCCACCACACCCGGCTAAATTTTTTGTATTTTTAGAGACAGGGTTTTGCCATGTTGGCCAGGCTGGTCTCAAACTTCTGACCTCAGGTGATCTGCCCACCTCGGTCTCCTAAAGTGCTGAGATTACAGGAATGAGCCACCTCACCTGGCCATTTAATCTTTTTTATAGGTCACAGGTTAACACAATTTAAAATCTAAAGAGTGGGTACAGGGTTTCAGTTTGGAAAGATGAAGTTCTTAAGATAAATGGTGATGGTTGCATAATGTGAATGTACTTAATGCTACTGAAGCATACAGGTAAAAGTAGTTAAAATGGTAAATTTTGTTATGTATTCAGATTTTTAAATCTGTGTTAGAATAAACAATGTATCCCAAAGGCAGGATTCCTCTCTCCCACTCCTATCCTTATTCACTTCATTCCTTCCCCATTCACGCTCTATAGATATAACTACTTTTATTACACTCATTAAATGTCCTTTCAGTGTTTTTTTAAATGCAAATTCTAGCCAAATCAAGTATATGGTCTTATTTCCTCCACTCCTTTCAGTTTTTTATATTTTTTTCATCCGATAACATATCCTAAATCCTTTCCTAACGAATTCAGTGCACCTTATTTTTTAACAGCTGCCTAACATTCCATTGCGTAAATGTTCATGGTTTATTTAGCTGGTCCACTTTCATTCAACATTTGGGTTGTATCAAACATTGTGCTGTCACAAATAACACTTGTCCAGAGATGAGGTCTCACTCTGTTGCCCAGGCTGGAGTGCAGTGGTGTGATAATAGCTCAATGCAGCCTTGCACTCCTAGGCTCAAGGGATCCTTCCAGCTCAGCCTCTGGAATAGCTGGGATTACTGGCAAGCGCCATCACTCCCAGCTGAAACTTTTCATTTGAAAAGGCTGTTTTTCATTTTTTGAACCTTTTTTCAAGTCTGCATTTTTTATTTTTGAGACGGAGTCTTGCTCTGTCGCCCAGGCTTGAGTCAGTGGTGTGATCTCGGCTCACTGCAACCTCCGCCTCCCAGATTCAAATGATTCTTCTGCCTCAGCCTTGCAAGTAGCTGGGACTACAGGCGTGCGCCACCACACCTGGCTAATTTTTGTATTTTTAGTAGAGACAGGGTTTCACCACACTGGCCAGGCTGGTCTTGAACTCCTGATCTCATGATCCACCTGCCTCGGCCTCCCAAAGTGCTGGGAAAACAGGCATGAGCCACCACACCCGACCCTATTTATTTTTTAGGCGAAGTTTACTTTTGTTGCCCAGGCTGGAGTGCAATGGTGCAAAATCGGTTCACTACAGCCTCCTGGGTTCAAGCAATTCACCTGCCTCAGCCTCCCAAGTAGCTGGGATTACAGGCACGTGCTGTCACTCCCGGCTAATTTCGTATTTTTGGTAGAGACGGGGTTTCACCACCTTGGTTAGGCTGGTCTCGAACTCCTGACCTCAAGTGATCCACCCTCCTTGGCCTCTCAAAGTGCTGGGATTACAGGCGTGAGCCACCACACCCGGCCTCAAATCTGCATTTTATACTGTTACTCTTTTTCACTTATTCTTCTGCTTTTTTGAGACAGTCTTGCTGTCACCCAGGCTGGAGTGCAGTGGCATGATCTTGGCTCACTGCAACCTCCACCTCCCAGGTTCAAGTGATTGTCCTGCCTCAGCCTCCCAAGTAGCTGGGATTACAGGTGCACGCCACCATGCCCAGCTAATTTTTGCATTTTTTAGTAGAGATGGGGTTTTACCATGTTGACCAGGCTGGTCTCGAACTCCTACCTTCAAGTGATCCGCTCGCCTCAGCCTCCCAAAGTGCCGGTATTACAGGTGTGAGGGAGCCACCGTGCCCAGCCTTCCTTTTATCTTTTGGGTCACACCTGGTATTCAGCTGTAGGTAAACCATTCCCTCTTATGATTTGAAATGTGGGGACTCTGAGCTCATTTTTGACAAGGTTAAATTTATGCAACCTCAGAATTTAAATTCTGAGGCTGTCACTCTTCATAAAGTGTTTGTTTGCTTCTTCCAGGTGCCTCAGAATAAAGCCAGTCCAGGGAGATTCTTGACGTTATTATTTAACTTCATGTGTTGACAGACCACATAAATGGTATATACCTTGAAAATCAAAATGCACATGAACACAAACTCCTGGTGAAAAAGTTTTGAGGGATGATTTCATCTCTCCCAGTCCACAGCCCAGACCAAAACAGGCAAGTTTCCCTCCACTTCCCTATGCTGGGGGGTGGCGGGGTGGAAGGGGCCAGATTTTTTTTTTCCTAGTTCACCTATGTGCACCGCCCTTAAAAGGGTCCTGGCTTGGCTGGGCATGGTGGCTGTTTGTAATCCCAGCACTTTGGGATGCTGTGGTGAGATCACTTGAGCCAAGGAGTTTGAGACCAGTCTGGGCAACATAGCAAGACCCCATCTCTACAAAAACATTTTAAAATAAAAAAAATAAGGGTGAATTACTTACCTACATTATCTCATCTTAAGCTCCAAAGCTAACTGTGTCATGCAGGTTTTTAGTTTCCTTTTAGTTCTCTCTGGCCACTGGAGATTGTACTTTATGGTGAGCTGATTTGTATCATAGTTCTACTCAGCATTTCCATGTGTCCTGTATTATATGAAATACACATCATTTGTGTGTTTCAAAGCATTTAAATTACCCCACTGGGATACAGAGCAAGGTTGTAAAGACCATGAAGTTAGGCACATGAATTTGAATCCTGGCTCTTGCACATTAATAGCTCTGGAATCCTAAGTAAATAGTTTCCCTCTCTAGAGTTTCCTCTTCTGTAAAATCAAGATGGTTGATCAGAGGACTATATGCTTAAAGGATATAAAATGCTTAGTATAGTGCCCAGCATATATTAAATAATTACATTTTCATTTTTTAGTAATTTCTACAAAATAAAATGGTACTTGTTAAGAGGGTTTAAAACTATATATATTTTCAAAATGCAGCAGTAAGAGTGGCTGCAATAGTAGGCAAATTACCCAACTATTTACATATACATACAACTATTGTTACCCATTGGTAATTAGATCATAACAGTCAGTACCAAGTTCTGACCACATTTAGTAGTTAACAAAATTATTTTTAAAAGGCTCATGAACTAAAGATTATCATATGAAATACAGTGCTGATGTGAAAGATAAACATTTTATAAAATGAACTGAAGTTAGAGACAACATATTTGGTCCAGAGTTTTCTTACCACGAGAACTATCCAAAAATTGAACAAGTCGCATCACAAAAAAGTGAGGTGGTCACTTAAGTATCCAAAAGCAGAAAGTGAAGGACTGCTTAACAGAACAGAAGGAATTCCTAATATTCGGAAAAGTCAGAAGTCAATGTTGAAATAAAGCAGAAAAACTACTTGGATAACTGACTTATGACACTCATTTAAAAAACCCAGTGAATACTACATTAAAGAAAAAGACCGGGCACAGTGGCTCACGCCTATAAATCCAGCACTTTGGGAGGCTGAAGCGGGTGGATCACCTGAGGTCAGGAGTTGGAGACCAGCCTGGCCAACATGGCAAAACCCTGTCTCTACTAAAAATACAAAAATTAGCCGGGCATGGTGGTGGGCTCCTGTAATCCCAGCTACTTATGAGGCTGAAGCAGAAGAATCACTTGAACCCGGGAGGCAGAGGTTGCAGTGAGCCAAGATCGCACCACTGCACCCCAGCCTGGGTGACAGAATGGGACTCCGTCTCAAAAAAAATAAATAAATAAAAATTCAAAAGGAGTTAAGAAAAAGACAAAAGATAAACACCAAATAAAACTTCTTAAATAGGTAGAAACATTGAAAACCAAATTTGGGAAATTTTTTTCTAGCTAATTAAAACTGAATAACATGAGATTATTTCTTATGCCTGGTTCCATTCTAAGTCAACCACACCATCATCAAAATTTCTCTCTCTGAATATATATTCTTTTAAATACATTGTTATTTTCCTCCTTTGCATTATAGGCATTCATTCCAAATGTTAACATTCCAAATATTAAAATACTTAAAGTCACAGAAAAGTCAGAATTAAATTTTATTTCACATTGATAGAAACCATGAAAAACATTTACATTTTCCCATGTTACAGCACAACATTTCAACAGAATATTTCTTGCCATAAATAATATCTTGCTGATTTGTAGAAGTGAAATAACAGTTTATGTTCTTCCAGGTGAAGAAAAATGACATAGTAAATGATTGTTTAAAATTTTTAAATCCAGACATAAACATATGGCTTCATTATTAACATCCTATATAGTCCATTACTAAATTATTTCCATTATCAATTAGCACCCATTTATAAAGATGCATTCTTAATATTGTTTTGGTCAACTGGAATACAGCAGAAAAGTTAACACAGTTCAGAAATATCAAGCATACGTTTTTGCTACATATTAATCTGTATGGTAACTACACTTTATGTGTAGGGTTCTGACTAGCCTTTATTACCCATAAGTTTGTTTTCAAATAATTTTTTACCAGTAATCTGGAAATTTTGACAATTTAAAATGATTGCTATTTTTATGTTTGCATGAAAAACTAATACAAAAACTAATTTGACTAAAGTGAAAATTTCAAATAAGTCCACTGGCAGATGAAAATAATGCAAAAAATTACAATAGATTCCTCATCTTCTACAGTAGTTGGTTTCAAACATGTGTACAAAGTAAACTCTATGCTATGAGAAGATGAAATCATCTTAGAAGTTAGTTTTTAAGATCAGTCTTAAAGATATTTCAGAACTTACTAGAATATGATCTAATTATTCTTTCCGTTGTTTACAGAAAAATAAAACCACAGAATTATTCCTGTTACCTGGATTGAAGATCCTAATAGCTAGGTGTAAATTTGGATAAGGTACAGTAATTCGAAATAAGTAGTGCATGAAGTTTTAATGTCTGGTTTCTCTATAAAGCATAAATAGATTTTAAATACCTTATATCTGTGACCCAGAATGTGAAATTACAGCATGTATTGACAGTAGCTGTCTATGGCAGAGAGGCAATACTTGGTCTGCTATAAAGGACAATAAAGAAAAAACAAACTTTTTTTTTTCTTGAGAGAAAAGAGTATTAAATAGAAATAATATCAGGGAAAATAAAAGCCTGGTCCCAAAATAAAAGGGCCATTAATTGAAGAGAACAATTTTACTTTTTCTTGACAATAAACAGCATTATCCCTATTATTAGGAATAATGTAATACCACCTCATTCTTATTATGTATTATAATCATTATGTATATATGAACACATATATAAAAATACAGACACTGCATGGTGACTAAGCAATTTTGGAATAAATCCATAGACTAAGTCACAGCATGCATAAATTGTTATATCTTAATTGCTCATTTATACCTGAACAAATTTTCATTAAGCATACTGCTAATTTTCAAATGATGTAATAAAAAATCTGGTGGCAGTACTGTATTATTTTGCTGAATTACATTTGAGAAAAAAGAAGCTACCTGCTTCATCTATTCTAATATAGTAGATCCTGGGTTGTCTTATAAGAATACATGTATAGAAACTTAAAAGATCATAAATTTCTCATGAGGAGACATTATTTGATCTGTGTTATTGGCATGTATTTGCAAAACATTTTAACACTGCAAAACATTAGAAATTTGAAGACTGGGCATGGGAAAAGGTTTATACTCTACTAGAATGATGCTGGTGTACTTCTACACAAGGCCTCTTAGTGACGTCAATCAATTGGAGGTAGGAGTTTATCAATGAATTGCTTGACATCCATCATTTCCTGTTTGGAATAAAGTAATTTAATAGGTAGGTAGTTACGTTAAGTCAGAAATTAAATTCCCACTAAAATGCCACTAATCAAATCTATGGTATGCATAAAGGTGAAATCACATTTTTACTACAATTAAACAAGACAAAAGAGAAATGAGGCTCCAACAGAAATTTCAGGACATTTCCTATCATGATTATTGTACACTGAAATGACAGCTCCCATCCAGTATCTAGTTCTGCATCTTCCTATACTGGAACAATATAAGACACTGGGGGGCAGGGAAGTTTAGAAGCGATGGTGCCTACACTGAGAAGTCTCAGTAAGTGAACAATTACTGACAACTAAGTATGAGTGACAAAGCAGAGCTTCTACCATTCTTCAAACTGAATTATGCACTAAATCCATACCATTAACTATGTTGTGTCTTTCATAAAGAATTACATACAACTAACCATTTGATAGACAGCATGTACCTAAGATGTTCCTGGGAAGATATGAACATTAATATACCAAAGATTTATCACAGAAGAAACTTTCTCCTCTTAGCCTCTTGCATTTGGCTCAGTTTTCTCACCCCCCTCAAACTCACTTCCTGCTATCAGCTCTTATATTTCAAGGCCTTACTTAGCTTCACAGTGCCAAATATCAGCAATGCAGCTAACCTTCAGCCTTGTAATTTAGTCACTCAGAAAAGAGCCCCAGTATGAAAGTGTTCTATTTCACAATACTCTGAAGTCCCAAAGAGTTTCCTATGAGATCACCTCCCACTATCCAACTTCTCCTCATTTTCTGCTCCTCCTCATTCAGCTCAGAGTCGTTGTAGACTCATCTATAGCTTTTATGAAGCTCCAGGGTATTTGTGATACAAAGCCCATGAAGAAAACAGCTGCTCTAGAGACCTTCAGTCCCTCTTGCACACATTAAGGGTTCCAGGACTTCCCCTGCCCTCTCTTTTCTGGATTCAACACTGTAATACTCTGTATCAGTAGGGGAACACCCTAGGTTCAGGTTCCCAGGCACCCTTGTCTTTCTGGATAAATGATATTACCACCTCTTTCTCCGTCCCTAAATTATTTAACCCAGGCTGAGTGGTTGTAAAACTGTCAGTGTGACTATCTCACTAGGAATCAATTTTTACTCTAGGTCTTCTCAAGCCTCCAGACCTATCCAGGCCTCCGGCCTCCTTCATTCTATCAAGGGATCGCACCTTCTACTTGACTGAAAAGATAAGCACATCTAATATAAGCTCCCAAGCACTCTCTTCTCTCTCCATCTCCTGTTTATATTCATCCATCCTTTCTTTCTTTCTTTTTTTTAGGGTCTCACTGTGTCATTCAGGCTGGAGTGCAGGGTGCCAATATGGCTCACTGCAGCGGCAACCTCCTGAGATCAAGTGATCCTCTCGCCTCAGCCTCCAGAGTAATTGGAACTACAGGTGCCCGCCACCTCACCTGGCCCGTCCTCTTCTATCTTGATTGAAAATGGTTTTCTCCTCTTTTAAGGCAGGCACTATACATCTCAGGACTTAATTCTATTCTATGATCCCTCTGAGAATGCCCCTATCAATTATCTTCTCTTTACTGCATCTTCTTCCTCCCTGCCTCCACTCATAGGTCTTTCTCTGATCCCACTGAAGAACAGATTTCCTACTCTTCTCCCTCTTTACCAAAACTTTTTTAAAAGGTCTATACATGTTGCCTCTGCTTCCTCATTTCCCTATCCACTCCACACAATCCTTTGCATTTTGGCTTTATCTATCCAAACATCCAAGGTCACAGGTGGCTTAATATTGGGTACTCTCTTCCTAACCTATTTCTCCTTAATCCTTCTCTGGAACACATTACACATCTCCTTCCCACTCTGAAATTCTCTCCTCACATACTCTCAACACCTAACTCCTTTTCTCCTTAGGCTAAACTTTAATGTGTCCCCCAAAGTTCTATCCCTGAGCTTTTTTTCTTACAATGCTTTCCCAAGATAATTCTTCATTGATCAATTATATTAGTAATTATTTCAAATCTCCATTTCCAGGCTTGAACTTCAGACAAGTATTTCCAATATCCTATTTTGATATTGTGGGGGCACATCGATCTCAATACATTAAACTCAGTATTATCTCCTTCCTTTACTCTAAAACTGTTTCTTGCACCTACTTTTTATGATGGCATCAGAGCTAGAAATCTCAAGCCCTTTTGATACTTCCTTGGTTACTACACCCCATATAATTAATCTCTAAATCCTACTGGATCACCTGTCTCTAGAATGTAGATCAGATCACATCTCACTTCAACCAAAAACACTGACGGCTTCCTGCTGCCTAGAGAATAAGTCTAGTAAGTCCCTTCTCAGCACAAAGAGTCTCTGTTTCCTATGTCTTCTGTCCTATCACACCCGGCTTTTCCTAAGACTGAATGGCTTGCTTTTCCTGTCCTATAGTTCTTTCTCTGCACATTTGCTATCCAAATCCCACCATTTTTCAAAATCTAGCTGTTTCATCATGGTCTCAGTGCCTCCTAAGATAAATTAATCTCTTCTCAGTTTTTCAGGGCACCTTTTGTTATTTTCCAAGGGCACTTTTTAAAGCTTCTAATACAATGTATATCACATTCTGCTATCCATACAGTTACTTAGACATGCATCTTTCTACTAAATTTTAATTTACCTTAAATTTTAATGAAAGGGAATGTTTATTATTCATCTTTGAATTATGTACAATGCTGTGTATAATAGCCAATCAGTAGATATTTGTTGAATTAAGTTGAATACACACTCATCTAATGACCTGCTCATAGTGACTTATGAATCAATATGAATTAACTCATTTAAATCCCCAAGCTTTCAAATGTTACTTTTCTTGAAAATATCACATGAAAAAAGTTACAAATATGGCACTGATCACTGCTTCCAGACACCTACCTGTTGACACGAACTGTGCATCATACCTTCATAGGTTTTAAAGGTCACATTGGCTGGATTCACCAATGTTTTTAGTTTTTCAACCGTAAGAGAACCAAACATCAGGGGAACTAAAGGGTCACAATCCCCGTGGCACTGGAGGATAGAAATATCTCTATTAGCACCACCGATAGGACCCTGCAAAAAGCAAAAGAAGAAATAGTATTATTTTTGTAAAAGTATAGGACACTATGCCAGGCATTTAAAATTGTACATAAATATGCATATATATAACATATTAGAAGTTATATTTGGCCAAAAAAATAAAATTCCTTCCATCCATATACTCACCACATCCCTTTGACTTCTATAGGATGTATGATCACTTTGCCTTGTATTATAATATATATCTTCCCAATGAATGAGTTCCTTGAAGCAGATTATATATACGTTTTTTTGTTTCGTTTAGTTTTTTTGAGACGGAGTCTTGCTCTGTTGCCCAGGCTGGAGTGCAGTGGCGTGATCTCAGCTCACTGCAACCTCCACCTCCCAAGTTCAAGCAATTCTCCCTGCCTGCCTCAGCCTCCCGAGTAGCTGGGATTACAGGCACATGCCACCACGCCCAGCTAATTTTTTTGTATTTTTTAGTAGAGACAGGGTTTCACCGTGTTACCCAGGATGGTCTCAATCTCCTGACCTTGTGATCCACCTGCCTTGGCCTTCGAAAGTGCTGGGATTACAGGCGTAAGCCACCGCGCCCAGCCAAGCAGATTATATTTTAATCCATCTTTATATTTTCAGCTTTTTTTTTGTTTGGTTGGTTGTTGTTTTAGTATTTTGAGTTGCTGTTTTATTTAGCTATCTTTTTTTTTCAAAGACAGAGTCTTGCTCTGTTACCCAGGCTGAAGTGAAGTGGCACAATCGTGGCTCACTGCAACCTCCACCTCCTGGGTTCAAGTGATTCTCATGCCTCAGCCTCCCAAGTAGCTGGGATTATAGGTGTGCACCACCAAGCCCAGCTAATTTCTGTATTTTTAGTAGCTATGGGGTTTCACCATGTTGGCCAGGCTGGTCTTGAACTCCTGACCTGAGGTGATCCGCCCGCCTCAGCCTCCCAAAGTGCTGGGATTACAGGCATGAGCCACCTCACCTGGTCTAAAAATAAGTATTATTTCTATATGTTAAAAAGAGTCCTCATTTTCATATATATACTAAAATGTATCAAATCCTTCTAATATAAGATATGTGACAATAAGGTTTCTTTCTAATTCCATTCTATGTACTCCAAAATACAGACAGTATAGCATACAGAAATAAGGCCTAGTAATACATCACAAAAGTCTAAGAAAATTATTTTTAAAAAAGGATGAGTGCTGTAAGTGGAGACTCAGTGATGGTGATGTGTCAGTGCAGCATCACTGACTGCAGCAAAGACATGGCTGTGGAGGTGGGGATGCTGATGGTGGGGAGGCTGTGCATGTGTGGGGACAGGAGGTAGACAGTAACTCTGCACCTTCTGCTCAGTTTTGCTGTGAATTTAAAACTTCTCCAAAAAATAAAGTTTATTAATAAAAAAAAATAAGATGACTTTATCTCCAATATTATCTACTAGCTACCTTTAGCTCAGTAATCTCATGTTGACTGCATCAACCAAGTTACCTGTGGAAAGGAAGCCCGAAGTGGAAGCCAGCAACTGAGTGCAGTGACACCTGCCAGTTTCTGCTGCGTGGTAAGGGCAGTATATAAAGATAAAGCTCCTCCCTGAAAAGACAAGCAGGGAAAGTCAATGGAACACACACGCTTGCCCACAGCAATTTAGGGAATTTCTTGTTACTAATGATATCCATAAAAAAATCAAACTCGGTGGCTGGTGTCAAATCAAATCAGGCAAACAGTGGAAATACAAACACACCCCATCGTGTCCTAAAGGACGCGGTTCTCTACACCAGAGAACATACAGACTTCCTTTCCGAAGAGACATAGTTTGTACCATGGGAAACTGCTGCACTTACAACATACCTTAGGAATATTCTGAATTTATATTTTCTCCTTTGCAGAGTTTTAGGCATGAAATCCAATCTGGTCTTAAATTGGTATTACTTTCTCTTTTTTTTTTTGAGATGGAGTTTCACTCTTGTTGCCCAGGCTGGAGAGCAATGGTGCAATCTCAGCTCACCACAACCTCCGCCTCCCAAGTTCAAGCGATTCTCCTGCCTCAGCCTCCCGAGTAGCTGTGATTACAGGCATGCACCACCACACCCGGCTAATTTTGTATTTTTGGTAGAGACGGGGTTTCTCCATGTTGGTCAGGCTGGTCTCAAACTCCCGACCTCAGGTGATCCGCCCGCCTCAGCCTCCCAAAGTGTTGGGATAACAGGTGTGAGCCACCGTGCCTGGCCCTTAAATTGGTATTACTTTCTAAATGAGAATTTAAGATAATAAGAACTATTTAGCAGACACCTTCAGAGTATCTGCCTACCCAGCTCACAACACCCTGCATTCTAGAAGCTGTACTCCTGCCAGCATCCAGGAGCCCCATCACTCTGAACATGTCCATGGGTTACTGCAACACATGAGTACACGAGAGCCTTTCACATCCCAGGCAGTGATGTTTTCTCCTGACACTGTGGAAATGGGATTCAATGACCACCAGTCACTCTCTGTGTGGGTACACCTGTAACATGTATATTCAAGAGCTGGAAAAGCTATAGGCTGCAAAAGCCAAGATGGCCAATTGTTTATGGAAAGGTAAATGAAACAGATAAGCAAAGAAACAAGAGATGAGAGATGGTGAGCAAGGCCCAACTGCTTTTCAATTCCTAGCTACTTCCTGAGGCCTTGCCTCACTTTCCTCCTCAGTTTCCTTGATAGGATGCCACAGACTCATCGCTTACTCCTTGCTTGAGGTATTGAGTTGGTTTCTATATACTGTAATGAATGAATATCAAATATACACACTCCCACATGAACTTGTTATTCTGGATCATTATTATTATTATTATTATTATTATTATTATTATTTTTGAGACAGAGTCTCAGCTTTGTTGCCCAGGCTGGAGTAGAGTGGTGCGATCTTGGCTCATGGCAACCTCTGGCTCCTGGGTTCAAGTGATTTTCCTGCCTCAGCCTCCGGAGTAGCTGGAGTTACAGAGGCGCGCACCACCATGCCCAGCTAATTTTTTTATTTTTAGTAGAGACGGGGTTTCACCATGTTGGCTGGGCTGGTCTCGAACTCCTGACCTCACATGATCCACCCACCTTGGCCTCCCAAAGTGCTGGGATTACAGGCGTGAGCCAACGCGCCTGGCCTGGATCATTAATTTTTGTCCCTATGTTTATGTCACAATGTGTATTACAATATACATTATCTGTGAATTTCAACAAACACCAAATCAATAACACCTTTTCACTATATTGTATCAACAAATCTTTCTATTGAATTCTATCTTCTAAATAATTTCAGAATTCTGACATCTCCCTAATTAAGGTAATCCAAACATCTCCCTAATTAAGGTAATCCAAACACTAAGTTGCTTACTTAGAAGATTTACAGATGAGAAGTTAGAGCATCTGGGGACTGGTTCCATGGCAAACAGCTTACATGCTGCAGTAGCCATGAAAGGTCCGTATGAGGAAGCTATGTCTGTGGAGGGAGTACAGAAAGCAGGGGAAAAAGTACAGAGATGAAGAAAAATGCCAAAAATAAACACCACATATTCATACTTAAAACCTGTAATACGTGAAGGTAAAGGGAAGAAATTCTCTTTTATTCCACTTTACTGTTCCTATCAGTAGTCTCCTCCTATAGAGGGGACTCATGCCTGTGTTATCAGAGTTTTAATTAATTAAAAGGATACACTGTGTTAACTTAGAAATTTAATAACGTGTACATGTGTATTATAGTCCTCCTAAGAAGAAATTAATTAGTTCCAGTACACTGAAACTTAATTAAACATTAAAGGTAAGTGTATCAGTCAAGATTCCATAACATCAAAAAAGACTACTCTATAGAAAGGAGTAATGCACAGACTTCTAGATAAGTATACTGATGGTATTGACATTCCACTCAAATTTTATCTTACCTGAGAAAACCCTCCCAAAATAATTCTGTTAGAAGGAATGCCATTCTTCACTTCTTGATCAATCAAAGCTTTTACTAAAAACAACATGAAAGTTAGTCAGCAATACTTTCAGAGTTAAGCCCACTGATAAAATTTAAATTAGGAAAAAATTAATAATAGAAAAGCACAATTACTTTTAAGGTGGAAATGAGTGAAAAATTCAAAGCACTCCATTAAAATACAAAATTAGAATGTATTTTCATATGCCAACGGAGAACAATGTGAAAAGCAAATTTTAAAAAAATCAAATTTCCGATAGTCACACATAAAATTAAATACCTAGGAATTAAACAAAGAAGTGAACGGTTTCTATAATGAAAACTATAGAACACTAATGAAAGAGGACACCAAAAAATGGAAAAAAGATTCCATGTTCATGGATAAGAAGAACCGATAACAATATTGATTGTTATTGTTCATGAATTCTTCTAATCCATGAACATGGAATATTTTTCCCAAACCACCCAAAGCAATCTACAGATTCAATGCAATCTCTACGAAAATACCAATGACAATCTTCACAGAAATAGAAAAACAATCCTAAATATTTTTTTTTTTTTTTTGAGACAAAGTCTTACTCTCTCACCCAGCCTGGGGTGCAGTGGCATGATCTTGGCTCACTGCAAGCTCCGCCTACCAGATTCATGCCATTCTCCTGCCTCAGCCTCCCAAGTAGCTGGGACTACAGGTGCCCACCACCACGCCCGGCTAATTTTTTGTATTTTTAGTAGAGACGGGGTTTCACCATGTTAGCCAGGATGGTCTCGATCTCCTGAACTTGTGATCCGCCCACCTCGGCCTCCCAAAGTGCTGGGATTACAGGTGTGAGCCACCGTGCCTGGCCCCCTAAAATGTATATGGAATTACGAATGACTCAGAGTAGCCAAAGCTACCCTAAGCAAAAAGAATAAAACTAGAGGAATCACATTACTTTACTTCAAATTATACTACAAAGCTACAGTAACCAAAACTGCATGGTACTGGCATAAAAACAGACACATAGACTAAAGGAACAGAATAGAGAACCCACAAACAAATCCACACACCTACAGTGAATTCATTTTCGACAAAGGTGTCAAGAACATACATTGGGGAAAAGACAGTCTCTTCAATAAAAATGGTACTGGGAAAACTGGATATCCATATGCAGAAGAATAAAATTAGACCCTATCTCTTGCTGTATACAAAAATCAAATCACAATAAACACTTAAATCTAAGATCTCAAACTATGAAACTACTGCGAGAAAAAATTGGGGAAAATCTCCAGGACATTGGTCTGGGCAAAAATTTCTTGAGAAATACCCCACAAGCATATCAACCAAAGCAAAAATGGACAAATGGGATCACATCAAGTTAAAAAGCTTCTGCACAGCAAAGGATACAATCAACAAAGTGAGGAGACAACCCACAGAATGGGAGAAAACATTTGGAAACTACCCGTCTGACAAGGGATTAATAACCAGAATATATAAGGAGCTTTAACAACTCTATAGGAAAAAAATCTAATAATCTGATCAAAAAATGGGCCAGGCCGGGCACAGTGGCTCATGCCTGCAATCCCAGCACTTTGGGAGGCCAAGAAGGGTGGGTTACGAGGTCAAGCGATCGAGACCATCCTGCCCAACATGGTGAAACCCCGTCTCTACTAACGATTAAAAAATCAGCTGGGCATGGTGGTGCACACCTGTAGTCACAGCTACTCAGGAGGCTGAGGCAGGAGAATCACTTGAACTCGGGAGACAGAGGTTGCAGTAAGCCAAGATTGCGCCACTGCACCCCAGCCTGGCGAAAGAGTAAGACTCTGTCTCAAAACAAACAAACAACAACAACAAAAAAAATGGGCCAAAGATCTGAATAGACATTTCTGAAAAGATGACATAAAAATGGCATACAGGCATATGAAAAGGTGCCCACCATCACTGATGACCAGCAAAATGCAAATCAAAACTACAATGAAATATCATCTCACCCCAGTTAAAATGGTTTTTATTCAAAAGACAGTTAATAGCAAATGCTGGTGAGGATGTGGAGAAAAGAGAACCCTCATACACTGTTGGTGGGAATGTAAATTAGTACAACTACTATGGAGAACAGTTTGGAGGTTCCTCAAAAAACTAAAAATTGAGCTACCATATGACCCAGCAATCCCACTGGATATATACTCAAAAGAAAGTATCTTTCTTTTAACTATATTTGGGTATATATCTTTTGAGATATATACCCAAAAGAAAGGAAATCAGTATATTGAAGAGATATCTGTACTCCCATGTTTGTTGTAGCACTGTTCCCAATAGCCAAGATTTGGAAGTAACCTATGTGTCCATCAACAGATGACTGGATGAAGAAAATGTGGTACATATAAGTACTATTCAGCCATAAAAAAAGAATGAGATCCAGTCATTTGCAACAACACAGGTGGAACTGGAGATCATTATGTTAAGTGAAATAAGCCAGACACAGAAAGACAAACATTGCATGTTCTCACTTTTTTTGTGGGATCTAAAACTAACCGAACTCACAGACACAGACAGTAGTAGAAGTATGGTTATCAGAGGCTGGAAGGGTATTGGGGGGCTGGAGGTGAGGTGCAGCTAGTTAATGGGTACAAAAAAATAGAATAAGACCTACTATTTGACAGTACAATAGGGTGACTACAGTCAATAGTAACTTAGTGTACATTTTAAAATAACTTACAAGAGTGTAAATGGATTCTTTGTAACTCAAAGGATAAATGCTTGAGGGGATGGACACCCCATTCTCCATGATGTGCTTATTTCACATTGCATCCCTGTATCAAAACGTCTCACGTACATATAAATATGTACACCTACTATGTACCCACAAAAATTGAAAATAAAAAAATAAAATTTTAATTAAAACTTCAATAATTTCCCATTAAATATTTTGTTAACAACAGTTCTTTCTCTCATCAAGAGATGGATTTTTAAAAAATTAATAGTTAATTCTGCTCATACATATTCCATGTTTCTCTCTTCAATGAACCATAGGCATTTGTACCTAAAAGTTGTCATTTTAAAATTGTATGTAGTTAAGTGTTTAAAACCATTCATTCTGTTGTTTTTAAAAAATCACAGAATTGGCCAGGCACAGTGGCTCACGCCTGTAATCCCAGCACTTTGGAAGGCTGAGGCCGGCAGATCAACTTGAGGCCAGGAGTTTGAGACCAGCCTGGGCAACATGGTGAAACACCGTCTGTACTAAAATACAAAACGTAGCCGGGCATGGTGGCACAGGCCTGTAGTCCTAGCTACTTGGGAGGCTGAGACAGGAGAATCACTTGAACCCGGGAGATGGAGGTTGCAGTGAGCTGAGATCGCGCCACTGCACTCCAGCCTGAGCAAGAGAGCAAGACTCCATCTCAAAAACAAACAAAAAAAATAGAATCAATCTCTTCTGCTCGCTCACACTCTCCCTCTGTGTCTGTCTCTGTCTGTCTCTCTCTCTCTCAAAACAGGGTCTCACTCTGTTGCTGACCTCCCAGGCTCTAGCAATCCTCCCACCTCAGACTCTCAAGCAGCTGGGGGACCACAGACATGCGCCACCATGCCCAGCTAATTTTGTTTATTTTTTGTAGCGACTCTTGCCCAGGCTGGTTTTGAACCCCTGGGCTCAAGTGATCCTCCTGCCTCAGCCTCTCAAAGTGCTAGGATTACAGGTATGAGCAACATCCCTTGGCCTCAATCACCTTTCACCTAAGGATAACGGCACTATGTACTCCCAACTATGTAACCTGAGCACTGTCTTCTTTGTTCAGTGGCACATTCTCTTTTGTTTTTTCTTTCCTGGCTGAGTCTGATTCTAATTTTCTCCAGTAAGTCATCACTTCAGAGAGGAAAGAAGTAACAAGTATTTCGTAGGCCAACTCTATTGTTAGGACAGAATCTTTCATTCTGGAACTCATGAGGCCCACGTATCTTCTTCACAGGGCCCAGGCCCTCCCTGTTTTCCATAGCATCTAACACTTACCCTCATACTTTTGTCATCTATTATTTTCAGACAAAATCCTAACTCTAGGATTCTAACTCCAATCTACTTTTTGATGATCCATAAGTCAGTGTTGTTGGTTTGACATTCCCAAATATCTCACATCTTTTGAATGTATTTTCCCTGTTTTAAAGACCTTAAAGAGTTCTTTTAAAACAAAAGGGCTGCGCTCAGTGGCTCATGCCTGTAATCCCAGTACTTTTGGGGAGGATCACCTGAGGGCAGGAGTTTCCCACCAGCCTGGACAACATAATGAGAATTCATCTCTACAAAACAGCTTAAAAATTAGCCAGGCATGGTGGCACATGCCTGTAGTCCCAGCTACTCAGAAGCCGAGGCGGGAGAGTTGCTGGAGACCAGGAATTTGAGGCTGCAGTGAGATATGATCACCAACTGTACTCTAACCTGGGCGACAGTCTCTAAGTAACTATGTAAATAAAAAATTACCAAAAAGCAAAACAATTCACAGCCAGCCTGCCTTGCCATTGCTGCCCACATCCACCTACACCCACCCATACTCAGGAGTCACCAACCAGATTTTCCTGAAGGCAATCCCAGTCCTCACATTATTATACTTGTCAATATTTCAGTACATATGTGTAAAACAAAAGTACATTCCTGTGCACCTGTGCATTTCTTTTTTTTTTTGAGATGGAGTTTCACTCTTGTTGCCCAGGCTGGAGTGCAACAGTGGGATCTCAGCTCACTGTAGCCTCTGCCTCCCAGGTTCAAACAATTCTCCTGGCTCAGCCTCCCAAGTAGCTGGGATTACAGGCAGGCGCCACCATGCCCAGCTAATTTTGTATTTATAATAGAGAAGGGATTTCTCCATGTTGGTCAGCCTGATCTCGAACTCCCGACCTCAGGTGATCTGCCCGCCTCAGCCTCCCAAAGTGCTGAGATTACAGGCGTGAGCCACCATGCCCGGCCTCCTGTGCATTTGTTAAAAATAGACACATCCCAGTAAGTTAGTATTCTGTTTCCCCCTCCGAACAAATAGAATTACCATAATCATAAAGGAGATGGACTCCTAACCAGAGACCAGGCTTTTGAAGTTTTGTAAAGCAGAGCTAATACTTCACAGGGGTGTCAAATGAGGTGCCCCGTAAGAAACACCTAGTTTGTAAACAGTTATGTGCTCAATCAGTGGCACCTGTTATTATTACCGCACTAAAATTAACAACTTTTTTCTTTCTTTTTTTTTTTTTTGAGACAGAGTCTCTCTCTGTCACCCAGGCTGGAGTGCAATGGCACAACCTCAGCTCACTGCAACCTCCGCCTACTGGGTTCAAGCGATTCTCCTGCCTCAGCCTCCCGAGTAACTGGGATTATAGGCGCCCGCCACCATGCCTGGCTAATTTTTTTGTATTTTTAGTAGAGACGGGGTTTCACCATGTTGGCCAGGCTAGTCTCAAACTCCTGACCTCAGGTGATCTGCCTGCCTCGGCCTCTCAAAGGGCTGGGGTTACAGGCGTGAGCCACCGCACTTGGCCACATTTTCACTGTTTCTTATCATTATACTCATTATATCATTATTTTCACTGTTATTCCAAGTCTCTTTAATGAAGATAACTGGCCAAAACCATTTTTTTTTTTTTTTGAGACAGTTTCATTCTTGTTGCCCAAGCTGGAGTGCAATGGCGCAATCTCGGCTCACTGAAACCTCTGCCTCCTGGGTTCAAGCGATTCTCCTGCCTCAGCCTCCCAAGTAGCTGGAATTACAGGCGTGCGCCACCACGCCCAGCTAACTTTTTAATTTTTAGTAGAAACGGGGTTTCACTAGGTTAGCCAGGCTGGTCTCGAACTCCTGACCTCAGATGATCTGCCCACCTTGGCTTCCCAAAGTGCTGGGATTAAAGGCGTGAGCCACCACGCCTGGCCAGCCAAAACTATCAAACATTCTGCTGTATTCTCCATTTTCGTATGTAAATCAAAGAAAAATTATCATATGTCTGACAGAGTTAAAGCTTGATAAATGCCATTTGTCCCCATCCACCTCATCTCCATTGCCTATACTCAAGTGAGTCCATGTGGACACTGTGGCAAACAAGTAACAGTGACCAGAAAGGAAAACAAGCCTGGGCAACATAGGGAGACCCTGTGTCTACAAAAAAAAAAATTAAAACCTGGCGGGGCATGGTGGTGTGTGCCTCTGTGGTCCCAGCCTACTCAGGAGGATGAGGTGGAAGGGTCGCTTGAGTTCAGGAGGTCAAGGCTGCAGTGAGCTTTGATCACGCCACTGCACTCCAGGCTGGGTGACACAGCAAGACCCTCTCTCTGGGGGGCAGGGGGTAAAAGGAAGGAAACAGCAGTACCTCCTGAGACTAGATAAATGTGGTTTTTTTTGTTTGTTTTTGTTTCTGTTTTTCTGAGACGAAGTTTCGCTCTGGTTGCCCAGGCTGGAGCGCAGTGGGGCGATCTCAGCTCACTGCAACCTCCATCTCCCAGGTTCAAGCAACTATCCTGCCTCATCCTCTCAAGTGGCTGGGATTACAGGCGCCCACCACCATGCCCAGCTAATTTTTTGTATTTTTAGTAGAGATGGGGTTTCACCATGCTGGCCAAGCTGGTCTTGAACTCCTGACCTTCAGGTGATCCACCGCCTCTACCTCCCAAAGTACTGGGATTACAGGCATTAGCCACCGTGCCCGGCCCAAATGTGTAATTTTTAACCAGTACTGATATGATTACTGAATCTACTAAAAACATTTAAGAACACTTTTGGCTTTATAAACATTTTCTGTACTTACTATTTTCTGCTGCCTGTTTAATCCCAGATTCATCCTCCTGTGAATCTGGTGAAAGCCCAATAATATCAAACCTGTAAAATAAGGCAAAATCTTAAAAGAACCATTTGATTCTAAGAAAAATCTATTATTGTAGTAAGTATATTTTACTACATTCATGGTAGCTTGGATTAAAAGGCTAACCAGAATTTTATTTTATTTTATTTTATTTATTTATTTTTTGAGACGAAGTCTCACTCTGTTGCTCAGCCTGAAGTGCAGTAGCATGATCTCTGCTCACTGCAGCCTCCCCCTCCCAGGTTCAAGCGATTCTCCTGTGTCAGCCTCCTGATTAGCTGGTACTACAGGCGCATGCCACCACACGCGGCTAATTTTTGTATTTTTAGTAGACACGGGGTTTCACTGTGTTGGCCAGGCTAGTCTTGAACTCCTGACCTCAGTTGATCAGCCTGCCTCTGCCTCCCAAAGTGCTGGGATTATAGGTGTGAGCCACCATGCCTGGCGAAAGTCATCATTTTTTAACAGACCTGATGTTAGGAGTCTCAGAGAACTGTTAGGAAAAATCATAGTCTGGAAGTAGCATATAGGAACAAAAAACTGACCCTACTTTCTGACAGTAAAGTGCAGACGGAATGTGAGGATATCTTCAGAGGGCTGGAAGGGAAGCGGTTTCCTTAAAAACAACCCAGACAGGCAAGAAATTGGAAAGATGAAGAGGCTGTGGTTTAACAGGGGTCATTCGAATGTTGGGTTACTAAAACCAACAAAGGTTTATCAAACAGCAGAAGATATTCTCCCACATGATTTTTATTCAAACACTCTCTCCTATTTCCTCTACCTGTATGTACAGCTCCTTAAGTTTACCCCTAAATCTAGAGTATAAAAATGTAAATAGAGGTTAACTATGCAACTTTGCAATTTAAAAAACAGCTAAATAAAAACTGCTGTACACAAAAGCATTTCTGATAACATTAAATAGGTAATATAATGTTCTTATTGAATAAGTAAATTCTTACTTACCATGAAGGCATAGCCATGTTCATATTTAATGTAACAGGCCTAACAGGCCTACATGGAAAAGAAAAAACAACAAAATCAGAATAACAAAGCATAAAAACTGATAAATTCCATTAATCAAAAACAGGTAATTGCTTGAGACCTACACAAAACTATATGCTACAGTTTTAACATAGGAACTGTTTTATTTCATCCACACCTGTACAACTCTGCTTTCCATGCCCCTCCAAATGTGTTCTGAAGACAGAGCAACAGCAACAAAGGACGAAGCTTGACAGATACATTTTCCCTTCTCAACACCCTTACTTACTACTTTTGACTTCTCAGACACGAGAAGAGAAACCAGAAACCAAGACAGTTGGAAATGTATAAAACACGAGATTATGGTATGGGGCTAAGGACAATGAGCGATTTATTACACTGATACTGTAGCATCAATTCTCATATGCTCAGATTATACTTTTCCTAATTTTCTAGTTCTTAGCGATGTACTTGCTTAAGAGACCTCTAAATAAATAAGGGAAATCCAAAATTTGCCTAAGTGTCCATTACAGCCAATTCAAGTCTGTGATTAAAAATATGCTAGATAATCTGAATTCAGCTCCATCCAAAGGAAAGAAAAATAAGCACACTCTAACTACATCTCACCACTTTCCTCCTGATTCATGAAGTAAGTCCACCTTAGAGGTTACAAACTGTATCAAAATTTCTTTGAGAATACAAACTTCCCTAGGTTGGGCAACAGCCTTTTAAAGCAGTTCAACTTGGGGCAAATATCAATATCCATTCCAATGTAATTAAGAATTCTGGGCCGGGCGGGGTGGGTCACACCTGTAATCCCAGCAATTTGGGAGGCCGAGGCGGGCCGATCACCTGAGATCAGGAGTTTGAGACCAGCCCAGCCAACATGGTGAAATCCTGTCTCTATTAAAGATACAAAAAATTAGCCGGGCATGGTGGCAGGCGCCTGTAATTCCAGCTACTTGGGAGGCTGAGGCAGGAGAATCGCATGAACCCGGGAGGCAGAGGTTGCAGTGAACCGGGATTATGCCACTGCACTCCATCTTGGGCAACAGAGAGAGACTCCATCTCAAAAAAAAAGAAAAAGAATAAAAAGAATTCTGTCTCTTGCTTGAGCAGAATGATAGAGGACATAGCAACCCTAGCCACAGTATTCACTGTAACCTACAGAGGTAAGACAGACTGTATTTCAGGATAAAAAGAGGAAGAAATGTTTTCTTATCCAATCTTCTCAGCTGTTGTTCTTCTTCCCATTCTCTCTTTCATGTTTATGTATCTGTCCCAACTCTACTGCTACTACCACTTCTGGGGATGAATTACTAACTGATGTGAGTATGTCCAATCCCTTCTTGTCTTCTCCATGGTTATTGCTTCTCAGCAACCTTTTGACCTAAATCAAGGGTGTCCAATCATTTGGTTTCCCTGGGCTACACTGGAAGAAGAATTGTCTTGGGCCACACATAAAAATACATTAACACCAACAACAGCTGATGAGGTAAAAAATAAAATAAAATAAAATAATATTTAAAAATCGCAAAAAAAAAAAATCTCATCATGTTTTAAGAAAGTTTACTAATTTGTATTGGGCCGCATTCAAACTGACCTGGGCCACAGGTTGGACAAGCTTGACCTAATGTGCCAATCTTATTGATCTTCTAAGTTTGCTCAAAACTTTCAGAGCCAGAATTCAAAACAAGACCTATCATATTCCAAAGTCTGTGCTCTTTCCACAGTACATCAACATTGCCCCAAACGATAAAATTAAAGAGTGTTTTCAATATAATAAAGATTTCTCACAAATCTAACAGGTAAATCCCCTTCAGAGATACCCTAGGGATATCCTAGAACTTTACAGATATTTGTATATCTAAGATAATTTTTCTGGGAGGCCAAGGCAGGTTGATCACTTGAGGTCAGGCATTTGAGACTAGCCTGGCCAACATGGTGAAACCCTGCCTCTACTAAACATACAAAAATTAGCTGGGTGTAGTGGCACGTACCTGTAATCCCAGCTACTCTGGAGGCTGAGGCAGGAGAATCGCTTGAACCCAGGAGGTGGAGGTTGCAGTGAGCCGAGATCACGCCACTGCCCTCCAGCCTGGGTGGCAGAGTGAGACTCCATCTCAAAAATAAATAAATAAATAAATAAAATAATTTTTCTGGTCTTAAGTTCAGCTGACCTCCAAGACAGCAATATTTTAAATTGCTTAACGAAAGAGAAAAAGAGAAAAAATCAATTTAACTAAGAAACCATTTTAGTTTTAAGGAATTCTACTAATCTTTATTTTTAAACAATATTTAAAAAGTATAAATTAACTGTATTCAAATACTTTTCTGGAAGGGTAAAGCAATCACAA